>NC_092769.1:58111130-58411130 GCF_047496795.1 Chiloscyllium punctatum
AGCTTAGAATAGTAATGGCTATTTCAGTTGCCAAAAGTTTCCTGGGTGTGCATGCAGTGACTTTGGAAATTTTACGAAAAGTGACTAAGACCAAGTTGCAAGAATTAGCAGAGAAGCTGGAATTGGAACTGACTGCTTCTGTGAGGAAAGGAGAGATAATTACAGCAGTAGCTCGTCAATTAAACTTGTTGGAGAAACCATCAGAATCAGAGATGGCAAGAATTCAGTTGCAAATGAAACATCTTGAGTTAACATCGAGAAGTAGGGAAAGGGCAGCAAAATGAAACATTTGACTTTTGATAAAATGCAGAAGAGGGGGAAAAGAGAGAGCAGCAGAACAGAGAGTAAAAAGAAAGAATGGCAAAAGAGAGAGCAACAGGGGAGAGAGAAAGAGAGAGCTTTTGAATAGCAAAAACTGACTCATAAAAAGGGAAGTCAGTGTAAAAGGCTGGAGATAACGGCTGAGTATGTGCTTAGTAAGGATGAGAGTGACGATGAGCGAGCCCCTGGTAGTCAGAAGCCTAGTGAGAATTTGTTTGAGTATGTTCAAGCATTGCCTCAATTTGATGAGAAGAATGTGATGCCCTTTTCATCTCATTTGAAAAGTTTGCGAAACAAATGCAGTGGCCAGAGGCAATATGGGTTTTGTTGATCCAAACGAAACTTGTAGGTAGGACTGGTGAGGTATTCACATCCCTATCAGAGGAAGTATCTGGGGAGTATGAGCAGGTTACAGAAAACATTTTGTCTGTATAGGCGACCTTTCAGGAATCTAATGAGGGATCCTGGTCAAACCACTGAGTTTTTAACGATCACACAGACTAATTTCGATAGTTGGATATGAGCTTTAAAATTCAAGCAAAGCTATCATGCTCTTAGAGAGGTTAGTACTTGGAGGAATTCAAAATTTCACTACCTGAAGTAGAGCAAACTCAGGTTGAAGAGCAGAGAATGTAAACAGCAAGTTTAGCTGTTGAAATAGCTGATGATTATGAACTGGTACATAAACTTGGTTTGGCTTCCAGAACCAGTTCTAGTCCCTGAGGGACAGAAATTGGAGCAAAGAGATATCCTCACATGCAAAGGGAAAGGTAGATCACAGTGCAGATTATAAGGATAACGTACGACAGTAATAACGAAAACCTTGAAGGGGACAAAGAAGTTAAAATACTATGGTGTTTTCATTGTAATAAAGTGGGCCACAAAAAATCACAGTGTTGATGGGCTGGGAGAAAAACAGCTGTAGGATAACAGACAAGCCTGGAAGTTTTGTTGGACTCGGAACATAAAGCATAGGGGGAGTTAGGCAACTGCCTCAGTGTGTACAAGATGATCAGTGGACGTGTCAAATCTGCATAAAAACTTACATGAAAGGGAAGAGTTTATTCACATAGGCCAGGAGTAATTGGTAAGGAGGTTCCGATATTAATTGACACAGGATCTTTTTAGTCTGTAATGCTGAGGGGTGAGGGTTTATGCACTCTTGAGAGACTATTGTCAGAAAATGTGCTAGTAACAGGAATTCATAGTGAGGCAAAAAGTGCTTAGTTATGTAAAGTGAGGCTAGGGAGTCCAGAGAAGAGTGGAGAATGTGTGGTAGGAGTACTGGACCCCTAACTCTCAGCTCTCAGTCCTTGCAAATAATATAGCTGATTTGGTAGTCGTGCTGCCTATTCTAGTTGAAAAGCCAGTGGAGATGCAGGCAACTGAAGACATGGAGAATGTTTGTCCAGAAATTTCCCCCTGATTGCATGACCAGAAGATCACAGATGCACAGGTCTAAGCAGGATAAAGGCACAGATAAGGAAGCTGACGTAGAGTTATCCGAAAATTTCTTTTTGATCAGATAAGTGGAACAGAGAAGGAACAAGTAGGAAAATATGAGCGTATTTTTAGCTCTGATAAGCTGATTGAGTTACAGCTGAAAAATGAGGAGTTACAAAATTTATATCAAAAGATATTTAGTAAGAAAGAGAATGAATGCATTCCTGTGTGTTATTACTTAACAAATGATGTCTTAATGCGGATATGGAGATCAGCACACATTAAAGCAGATCAGACGTCGACAGAAATTCATCAAATTGTTTTGCCTGTTGTGTATAGAAAGGAGGTGCTGCGAGTGGCGCATGAGCTACCACTTGGAGATCATTTCGGGGTGAGGACATTACAGGCTGAAATACAAAGATATTTTCACTGGCCTAGACTACATAAAGATGTAGTTGAATATTGCCAGAACATCTCAAATATGTCACACGGGCATGAATAAAACCTACAACTTGAATACCTATTCCAGAATTTGAGGAACCTTACACAAGAGTCTTGACAGATTTTATAGGTCCCCTATCTCAAACAAAAAGTTGGAATAAGTATTTATTAACAATAATGGATATGTCGACTCGATTTCCAGAGGCAGACCCATTATGCAGCATCACAACTAAAACAGTTGTAGAAAACAAAACTTATTTTTAACTAGGTACGGACTACCAATAGAGATCCAGACAGATCAAGCCTAACATCCGAACTATTCAAGCAGGTGATTGATTACTTGGGAATAAAGCAATTCAAATCTACTATGTAGTATTCGGAATCACAGTGAGCATGAGCATCAAACAAGGAAGACCATGTTGAGGGTTTATGGTCAGGATAATCCAGATGATTGCGATAAGGAAATTCCTTTTGAACTATTTGTGATCAGAGACGCACGAAATGAATCGACCAAATTCAGACTATTTGAATTAATTTGTGGGCAAGAAGTGTAAGGACCATTACCATTAGTTAAGGAAAAATTAATAAGTCAGAATTCAGAGACCACACATTTGGACGATGTGTCAAATTTTAGCGAACGATTAAATAGACAATAGACAATAGACAATAGTGCAGGAGTAGGCTATTCTGCCGTCAAACCTGCACCGCCATTCAATATGATCATGGCTGATCATTCCTAATCAGTATCCTCTTCCTGGCTTATCTCCATAACCCTTGATTCCACTATCTTTGAGAGCTCTATCGAACTCTTTCTTAAATGAATCCAGAAACTGAGCCTCCACTGCCATCTGGGGCAGAGCATTCCACACAGCCACCACTCTCTGGCTGAAGAAGTTTCTCCTCATCTCTGTCCTAAATGGTCTTCCCTGTATTTTTAAAATGTGTCCTCTGGTTCGGCACTCACCCATCAGCGGAAACATGTTTCCTGCAGCCAGAGTGTCCAATCCTTTCATAATCCTGGTGAACCTACGTTGCACTCCCTCAATAGCCAGAATGTTTTTCCTCAAATTTGGAGACCAGAACTGCACACAGTACTCCATGGCTGGTCTCACCAGGGCCCTGTACAGCTGCAGAAGCACCTCTTTGCTTCGATACTCAATCACTCTTGTTATGAAGGCCAGCATGCTATTAGCCTTCTTCACTACCTGCTGTACCTGCATGCTTACCTTCATTGACTGGTGTAAAAAAACACCCAGATCTCTCTGAATTGCCCCTTTACCTGAATTGATTCCATTGATGTCGTAATCTGCCTTCCTGTTTTGCCACCAAAGTGGATAACCATACATTTATCCACATTAAACTGCATCTGCCATGCATCTGCCCACTCTCCTAACTTGTCCAGGTCACCCTGTAATCTCCTAACATCCTCATCACATTTCACTCTGCCACCCAGCTTTGTATCATCAGCAAATTTGCTAATGTTATTGCTGATACCATCTTCTATATCATTAACATATATGGTAAAAAGCTGCGGTCCCAGCACGGATCCCTGTGGTACCCTACTGGACACTGCCTGCCATTCCGAAATGCAGCTAAAATAGTGCTGGAGAGTTGGGTAGACAGCATTTAAAAGTATCGCAGCATACAATGAAACAGGAAGTGGATCATAAATCACAAATTTGCAATTTTGCAATTGGGAATACGGTATTGGTGTTACTTCCAGTAACAGTTGAGCCTGTACAAGCAAGTTTTAGTGTCCCTTATCAAATTGGGAAGAAATTGAATGAAGTGAACTACTTGGTCCGGACTCCAGACAGGCAGAAATCTCACAGAGTGTGCCATGTGAATATACTCAACAGGTATTTTGATAGGGAACGAAAGCAAGAGGAGAAGGTGTTAATGATTACAGCACAGAAAGAAGAACCAAGTTCGGAGGATTCTGAATTGGACATTTCTCAAATCAAATTGAACAATGAGAAAATTGTCAAAACTTGTGATAAATTATTGAGTTACCTTCCTCAAGAAAAGCATAGTAACCTGAAAGAGGTATTGCAATACCGTGGAGATATATGCTAAAATAAACTGGGAAGTACGAACATAATTGTGCATGATGTAGACACAGGAGATGTTGTTCTGATTAAGCAACATCCTTAAAGGCATTACCCTCTAATGTTGGTACAGGTTCAGACGAAGATAGAGCACACGCTCCACGATGGTATAATCGAAGTGACTTACAGTGATTGGAGCTCATATATAGTCATGGTGCCAAAGCCAGATGTTACCCAGCGGTCATGTGTGGACTTTCACAAAGTCAACTTCGTTACAAAGACTGATGCATGTCCAATTCCATGTTTGGAGAACTGTGTCGAAAAAGTGGGAGAAGATACTTATAGTTCTAAGTTGAACTTGCTCAGAGGCTCCTGGCAAGGACCTCTGACAGAGAAAGCAAAGGCAATTTCCGCTTTCATAACGCCAAATGGACTATATCAGTTCAAAGTTGTTGCATTTGGTATGTAAAATGATCCAGCCACATTTCAGAGACTGATAATAAGGTCATTGCCGTATTACCCAACCATGTGATGTACATTGATGACCTGGTGATTTTTAGTCACTCATGGAAAGAACATTTACAGCATTTAACGGACTTGTTTGATTGGCTTCAGAAGGAAGGCTTGGTGGTTAACCTAGCTAAAAGCGAATTTGAAAAAGCCCAAGTCACGTTCCTGGGTCACGGTATTGGACATGGACCAATGGCCCCATGAGATACAAAAACTATAGTAGTTATGGGAATGTTCCACACTGTCGACAAGAAGAAATATGCAATACTACGGTTCCTGGGATTGACTGGATTTTACTGAAAATTTGTGCCAAACTTTAAGCAGTGTGGCTGCTCCACTCACCGAATTGTCCAGGGCAAGAACTCTGAGTGGACAGAGGACTGTCAAAGGGCATTTTGCAGCCTAAAAACTGTGTTAGCCACTGCCCCCAGTATTAGCTACACTGTATTACATGAAGCCTTTCAAGGTGGCTATCGTTGCCAGTGATGTGGGTGTCGGTCCGGTGTTGGTGCAGGAGGATGATGAGGGAATAGAAAGACCCATCGGGTATTTTTCTGGGAAGTCGAACATTCATCAACAGAAATCTTCAACGGTGGAGAAAAAGACTTTAAATTTGTTGTTGGCATTACACCATAACTGTGTTTATATTATCAGCAATTCATCTGAGACAATCGTATACACTGATCACAACCCATTGACATTTGTGGAAAAACTTAAAGACAAAAATGCCAGACTGTTTACATAGAGATTGTTGTTGCAGCCATTCGATCTGACAATTGTGTATGTGGCAGGTCACGAAAACGTGAAAGCTGATGAGTTATTGAGACTCGAATGAGATACGGAGGTGTTCGGTAGTGGGTATACTGCGGCCTGAATTTGCATGGGTTTGTGCGTGTTTCAATGTTTACAATTAATATAGTGTATCTGTCAGTTTTGAGACTACTAACTGGGTTTGGAAGGGTTGAAAATGCAGCCACCTTTTAGTATTGGTGGTTCTTTTTTTCAAGGGGTGGGAGAGACATGTCACAAAGCAAGTCCATTTTTTGTCTAAAAGCTGTTCCTTGGCTCAAGGAGACTTTGTCCTTGATTTTTTTCAGAGGTACAATAAAACGGGGCCAAGCTCTGACCAGTCTGGTTTGGTACAGAGATGAAAAGTATTTTCAGAGGCCTTTTGTTTACTTGGAAACAGATGAGACTTCAGGCCAAAGTGGTCATGCTTTATAAGTGACCAGTATAATGAACGGAGAGTGGTGAGCTATTTTAGTTGAAATAGCTTACCTGAGCAGTTTTCAGTTGAGTCTTGAACTGGGAAGTTCAACTGAGCTGTGTGGAAACTCTCTCTCTTTTCTGAACTTCAACTTCAATCTGGAAGTTTGTGTTCCATTTATATTGGTTTTTATTGGGAGTTTGCCTATTGGGACAGTTGTGTATATCCGGAATAGCATAATTAAGTCTACCTGAATAGGTTGAAATCTGTCGTGATTCTTTATTCTGTTCTTTGTGTTTCATTGTGTAATTTTATGAATAAAGTTTATGTCTGTTTTGAAATCTAGTAGTCAACCTATCTAAATTACTCCGACTAATTTTCATTGTACACTTACCGAAACAAATTGCAAAGGCATGCGCTGGGCTGCCTGCTTAAAAGTGTTTTGAGTGGTCTAGCCTGGTCCATAACATCTCGGAGATAGAAGATGCATCCTTGGGACTTGGCACAAACCAATCACTTTCCATCCTCATGATCGGCAAACCACGTTAACATAGCACGTGTGTACCATTAGCAATGGAGCCAGGAGGAACAACATGGAGCAGTCTGTCTGTGCAGTCTGTGCCTCATTGGTTTGTCGTGTTGCAGCAACAATGACATCCTCCTATTTAAGTCTAACAGTTTGGAGGGGCTGAATGGCCTCTTCTGTTCATGTGTCAGTGTCTCAAGGAACTGAATATCTTCCTCCTTGCCCGAAGACAGAGGTTCAAAGACTTCAGTGAGCAACCCGTGGTTTCTGCCAACCAGCACGCTGTGCTGACTAGACTCTTATCTTCCTGGATTATAGGAGACAAACAGAAGGCAGGAAGAACACAGCAAGCCAGGCAGCACCATGAGCTGGGAAAGTCAACATTTCAGGTATAAACCATTCTTCAGAACTGGGTTGGGGGGGTAGGGGGAGCTGCAGATAAAGAGGGAAGGGAGTGGTTTGGGGTGGCGAGATCAGGGGGATGGTGAGTTACGGCTATGTGGACACAAGTGGTGGGTACAAAATGGTTGGGCGATGGGGGGATGAATCCCATTGGGAGCTGAAAGTTAGGGCCGTTAGGTGGAATGGAAGACATCCCAGTCACGTCCTATTTCAAGTCTCTTTCCCAATCCCTTTCCAACATGGCCATCCTTGGCCTCCTCCATTGCAACAATGAACCAAACCATAATCTGGTGGAACAAGATTTCACCTGTCACCTGTGCAGCCTATACCCTGGAGACGCAACATTGAATTCTCCAATTTCAATTAACCTCCCTTCCAATCCCCCGACTCCCTTCCCAAGCCCTCCCCTGCCTTCCATTCCTCTGAGCAACCTTTTGCCCAGCTACCAACTGGATTCAGCGCTCCCATCAACAACTCGCTGATACCCTTTACCTGTGTTTACTTATCCCCACCTCGCCACTCTGCCTCCTCCTCCCTCACCCGCCACTTTATCTATATACCCCCTTACTCCCATCCACAGTCCTGACGAAGGGTTATATCCAAGGCGTTCACTTCTCAAAGTCTTGATGCTACCTTGCTTATTCTGTTCTTCCAGATTCCTGCGTGTGTATTTTGGATTCCAACATCTGCTTTTATTTTAAATTGTCTTCTTGTATAATAGGCAGGAGTGAGTGAATGCATTGTGCCTCTTGTTATCCAATAGATCTGATGGGCTGAATGGCTTTCTTATATTACTAGGAAACCAGCTAGAGTTGCTGAAGGGGTTCCTCTTTCTTTTAACCGTGGAAATGTTTAGTGCCCAGCAGAGCTTTTGATTCATGTTACCTATACATTAACAGCACAAGCTTGAATGTTGTCCAGATTTGATACTTTAGTACCTTAGGAGTTTACTTATTGTTCTGAACATTGTATAATCTTCAAAGAACATCCCCATCTCTGATTGTGTGACAGAACGAAAGACATTGAGGAAGCAGCTGAAGATGTTTGTGCCGAAGAAGCTACCCTGAGGATTGCCCACAGAGATATCCAGGGACTGAGGATTTATGTCCACCAGCCCCATTGTGCTCTGAATGATTCAACCAGTGGGGAGTTTACAACTGATTCTCATCAAGTTCAATTTTGTTCAGTCTCTTTGACATCTCGCTCAATCAAATACTGCCGTGTTATCAGGGCCAGTCATTTTACGCTGTGTTCATATTTTCTATCCATGTCAATAGGCCAAGGTATATGTGTGGGGAGTGTTTCCTTCTCTCAGGGAGTAGTGATAGTTGGGACCAGACAGTTAGGGGAGGCTACATCTCTGAAATGTTTGGGGGGTGTGAGTGGGTTTCAATGGGTTTTGACCCAAGAGAGAGTCGAGGGCTACAAAGAATTGGGCATTAAAGAGAAATTGCGGCCGAGTGCAAATCAGCCCTGACTTACTGAATGGAAGGGCAGGTCTGAGCGGCTATATGGCCTGGTTTTATTCCAGCATACCCCATAGTCCAGTCACTTTGTGGCCTCTTCCATTTCTTGTGTTACTGATTCAAGTAGCTGAATAGATTGATCCTGTGCAACTGGATACTGGTGCTGCATGATCTGGTTACAGTTTTATAGGCCCTAGGGGCTTATTTGCCTCCTCCTGTAATTGTATATCAGGCTCCAGGGGATGAAAAGCCTCATTCTTTTCTGGTGTAATTGAAATCCATATTGACTAAATCTACCGTCCATGGAGAAAGTGAGCACGACAGTTGTTGGAGATCAGTGTCGAAAAGTGTGGCACTGGAAAAACACGGCAGGTCAGGCAGCATCAGAGGAACAGGAGAATCGATGGTTTGGACGTTCCTGATGAATACTGCCTGACCTGCTGTGCTTTTTCAACACCACATGTTTTGAAATCTACTGCCCCACTTAAGTCAATTTTCCTAGTCACATCATCCAATAACTTTAAGAGAATTGTCAGGTACAAACTTCCTCACACAAAGCCACACTTACTATTCCTAATCAAAGCCTGTCTTTCTAAATGCAAGTAAATCTTATCCCTCAGAAATTTACTGGTCTTTAGTTCCAAGGTTTTTTGTGTTCAGTTCTTCTTGAATAAGGGCACAACATTTGCTATCCTCCAGTCTTCCGGGAAGTCACTGTGGTCAATGATGATCAACATCATAGGCCAGTGTCCCCGCAAACTCTTCTGGAGCCCCTTGAGGTGTTCTTGGATATATCGGGTAAGGACCGTGAGATTTATCCACTTTCAAACATTCCAGTACGTCCAAAATCTCCTCTACTATGATATGGATTGTCCCTAAGATATCACCACTAACTTCCTCAAGTTCTCAAGTGAACATGTCTTTCTCCATGGTAAACATAGAGTAGAAATATTCGTTGAGGACTTCACTTATAGTTCCACACATACTTGTCCACATTGGTCTCCGATGGGTCCTATTTTCTATCCAGTTATTGAGTTTTCTTTTAACATATTTAAAGTAGCTTTTTGGATTCATCTTAATCTTCTCAGCCAAGGCTCTTTCTTGTCCCCTTTTCACCCTACTGATTTCCTTCTTCAGTAAACTCCGTTATCTCTTATATACCTCCAGGGATTACCTTGATCCCAGCTGCCTGGACCTGAGCCACGCCCCAAGTTCGAACATGAACCTGAGGACCAGTTTTGCCCCTCTACATAACTATTTGAAAATTAATAGAACTACGCTTACTGGTCACAAAGTGCTCCCCCACTGTTAACTCAGTCACTTTTCCTGCCCTATTTCCGAAGAAAATTTCGAGTTTTGCCCCTTCCCGAGTAGGACACTCTGTATACTGCTTGAAGAAACTTTCCTGACGCTTTTATCCGATTCTATCCCATCAAATCCCTTAGCTCTGTCCATTCCAGTCTGTATTTTAAAAATTATATTTCCTATTATGATAACCCTATTGCTCCTGCAGGTCTCCCCTCTCTCCCTGCATTTTTGTTACTCTCATCCCTGTAGACTATTTCTGGGCCTATAATACATCCCCAATCACCTCACCAACACCTTCCTATTTCTTAACTCCACCCACAAAGCCTCACTGGGTGATCCATCAGTTATTTTGTCTCTGATTACTGCTGTGGAACTCCCCTTAATCAGAAATGCAACTGCCCTCCCCTCTTTCCGCCATCTCTGTCTCACCCAAAGCACGTGTACCCTGGCACATTAAGCTGTCAGTCCTTTCCATCACTTAGCCATATTTCTGTAATGGCTATAATATCCCAGTCCCACCGACGAATCCACTCCCTGAGTTCATCGGCCTTACCTGTAGGCCTTCTTGCATTGACATAGATGCAATTTAATCCAAAAGGCATTTCTCTGTCGTTTTCCAGCCTAATCTTACTATTTCTGATTACTATATCTCCTTCCAGCCTCGCACTTGCCTCCCTGCTCTTGAGGATATCACCCCCTGCCAATCCAGTTTAAACCCACCCTTGTAACACTATAAAAACTGGCCGCCAAGATATTGGTGCCCCCTCTAGTACAAGTCTCTGATGGTAATCTCCATCTCATGAGATTACCACTGTCAAGGTTTCTTTTTAAATGTTTCTCCTAGCTCTCTGCAATCACGCTGCAGGAACTCGTCCCTGTTGCTACGGGTACCATTTGTGCCAACGTGCATAATGATTTCTGGATGCTCACACAACCTGTTGAGAATGTTCTGCAGCCACTTGGAGACATCCTGGACCCTAGCACCTGGGAGGTAACCCACCATCCTGGATTCCCGTTTGTGGCCACAGAATCTCTGATCTGTCTCTCTAACAATCGACCCTCCTATCTTTAACGTCCTGTTTACCTTTCCGCTTTCCTGCTGTGCCCCAGAGCCAGTGGTAGTACCACCAACTTGGCTACTGCTGGTTTCCTCTGAACGGTCATCGCCCCCAACAATCCAAAATGGTCTACTTGTTATCGAGAGGAATGGCCACACGAGATTTCTGTACTCTCTGCCTACTCCCTTTGCAATTCCTGGTGGTCGCACAGCCACTCTCTACCTAGAATATGACAGGAAGCAAGGTATGCCTGTTGGAATAAAGTGTGTTTATTTAACTACAACAGGACTGACAGGTAAAGCTAATGAACTGAGGGCGATGAACATTGGACTGGAATATTACATAACTGGGGGGACATAACTAGGGGCGTGTCTTGGGCGTGGCCACTACACTAAAGCACTTATCTATGAAGTTCTCAGTATCTCAGATGACTCTGAGTGCATCCTAAGTTAGATTACCTACGGCGTGTAAACAGGCCCTTCGGCCCAACAAATCTACACCGACCCATCGAAGAGCAGCCCACCCAGACCCACTACCCTACACCTAACACTACGGGAAAATTTAGCATGACCAATGCATCTAACCTGCACATCTTTGAAACTATGGGAGGAAACCGGAGCACCCAGAGGAAACACATGCAGACATGGGCAAAACGTGCAAACTCAATGCAGACAGTTGCCTGAGCCAGGATTTGAACCCTGGTCCCTTAGTGCTATGAGGCAGCAGTGCTAACCACTGAGCCACCGTGCCATCCAGCTCCAGCGCCCTAACACGGTCTCCCAGGAGCTGAAGCTGGGTGCACAGACACACGTGTAGCCATCAGGGACAGTGAAAATCTCCGTGAGCTCCCACATCCCACACGAGGAAAGTGAGACTGCCCTAACTGCCATCTCGACTGCTGTAGCAATAAAGTTAAAAGGACTTTATTTCAGTTTCCCTGTACATTTTGCTGAGCTGGAGCTGTCCGAAGCCCTTCATGTCAAAGCCCTACTGCTACAACGGCATGTCTCTCTACCCCTCCACACATAGTTTTGGTCAGGGAAGGGAAGGAAGGAGACACGATAGTTTCATAGTCTTTAGGCCTTCAGCACTCCTTGACACCTGGCCCCTGACTACCTGTTCTCCAGTGCAGGTCTCTGCTTAGCCTTGGAGGGTGTCTTGCTGAGGTCTTCCTTCTGGTAGTGGTGCCAGTGTCGATGCAAATCCTCACCCCGACAGGCAATCCGTGTTATTGCAGACCTCTCGTACTTTCTGTCTATTAGTATCGCGTTTATGAATTCCTTGAATCCCTCAATTGCATTCCAAACTGAGTCTCACTCCATAGTGAGAGAGGTTGATGTTCTTGTGAATACAGGGCTATTGGAAAAGAACTCCATTAAACAAAGGGGAAACAATATATCTATCCTCTCACTGAGTCTGCTTTTCCTTCGATTAGGTTATATTTATTTTGCCAATCCCCATTCCACTTTCCTATGATTTCCTGTAACACTTGTATAAAAATCTGTCTGTCTCAGCCTTGAAGAAATTTAATGATCCAGCCTTAACAGCCCTCCGAATTTTCTACAATTGTTTCCCCCTCACTGATGTGAGACTTGGTGGTCTTTAATCTGGTTATTTGCCCACTCTATCTTGCATCAACTTCCAATTCTTACTCAGCACCTGTGTCAATTTGCTCAAGGGTCAAACGGTCAATCTCCCTGAATCCAGAAACAGCTCCTCCAAACTGAAGACCGATTCGTAGAATGTATTTAACATATTCTCTGGCTCTGTGAACAGGCTGTCCTCTTACACCCTAACACTCTCATTCTTTCCCACATTATCGTCTTCCCCTTAATAAACCAAAAAAAAGACTTTGGATTCTTGCTAATCTTACATGCTAAAGTTTTATCAACCCTTCTTCTGCTCTTCTACTGAGTTTTTAAGTTTAGCCCTCCACTTGCTATATTCTTTTAGGACCGTCATTGGCCCGCTCACTTGGTATCTGCGTTAAGCTTCTCTTCCTTTTTTCATCCTGTTCGGAATTTGCGTCGATATCTGAGGTTCTCTGGGCTTGTTTTCCTAAATTTTATCTTCGGTGTAACATGCGGGGCCGACACTGTCATCAATTCCATTTTAATCAAGTGATCCCTCAACCTTCGCCCCACCTTGTTCTGCTACGATTTCACCCAGAAGCAACTGCACTTTGCCCAGATCCTGTCATTTTTTTTCATAAAATCTGTATACCCAATCCAAAAAGCTTTTATATTTCAAACAGTTTTGGGGTCTTTTGCTTAGCAAAGTCAAAATGTGCGATATCACGGTCACTGGTCCTATAATGGTCTCCCACTTCTGCCTGAAACACCTGAGTGGCTTCGTTCCCCACAGTGAGGCCGAGCACTGCACTGCCCATTGTTGTATCTGCTCTATGTTGATATAAGAAGCTGTTTGGAATAAATTTCAAAGCACCTGCCCCCGCTTAAGAAGTTATCACTGACCGAACTAATGTTTGGAATTAAAATACCTGAATATAATGATCGTATTATTGTTTTTACACATCCAAATAACTTGGTTATATACCTGCTCCCGTACTTTCCTTTATCTGGGGGTCTACAATATATCCCAAACAGTGTTTCTGTCATGGTTTTGAGACTGACCTTTAACCACCAAGCCTCAGTAGAAGATCCTTTCAAGATATCGTCCCTTCTTACGCCAGTAACTGACTCCATAATTAATAAGGCACCACTACCTCCTCTTTTACCCCCTTTCGTGTCCTGACAAAAGTTCTGGTACCACAGAATATTGAGTTGTTAGCCATGACCTCCCTCAAACACATCTCTGTAATGGCAAAAGTGCCACACTTCCACATGTCACCTCGTTTCCTTGTCTTATTCGTCTGCCTGATAATATTAGCAGCATTAAAGTAAAGCACATCCAACATGAAATATATCGCCTGGAATACTCTGTACCTCGGAGTTCTTCAGTCATTCACTGCTAGTTATCAAGCTGTCCAATTCATGAACCAAAACTGTAACTCTGGGACTGAATGAAAATTTTTTGAATTGTAATTTCGTTTTTAGTAAAAGTGTTCGTCAAATGCATCTTTCCAGAACTGAACAGTCAGTTCTAAATACAACTGGTTTCTGTTGATTAATTGCCTTCTCAGTGTGCAGAGAGGACAGCCCTCAGTAATGGAGATCGTGAGTACTGCAGATCCTGGTGATCAGAGTCGAAAAGTGTGGCGCTGGGAAAGCACAGCCATTCAGGCAGCATCAGAAGAACAGCAGAGTCAAAGTTTTGGCATCTGTCCTTCATGAGAAAGGCATTCCCATGTTTTCCATTACATAATACACAGGATATTGGGAACCATACTTGCTCAGGAAGGCAGCACTGTACAGAGCCCTGAAATGGAAAGCAGTCAATCAGTTGGTTGGACAGGGAGTAAACAAGTTGAGGTGAAATACAGACTGATTGAAGTACAAACATAAGGATAGATAAATCCCTCGGCCAGACAGGAAACACCCTAGGTTACTACAGGAAGAGAGGGAAGAGCTTTCTGTGCTTTTGGCGATGGTCTTTGCGTCTTCACTCTCCATTTGAGTAGCGTCGGTTGATTGGAGGGTGGCAAACGTTACTCCCTTGTTCAGGCAAGGGAACAGGGATGGTCCTGAGAATGACAGACCAGTCAGTCTTGCATCAGTATTGACCAAAGTATTGGAGAGGATTCTGAAAAATCATAGTTTGATTTAAAATAGTCAGCATGGCTTTGTGAGGGGCAGGTCATACCTCACAACTCTTATTGGATTCTTTGAGGATTGGATTAATCGCACTTAAGAAGGTAGAGCAGTGAATGCGGAGTGCATGCATTTTTACAAGGTGTTTGATAAACTTCCCCGTGGTAGTTTCATTCAGAAAGTAAGGAGGCATGGCATACAGGGAGACCTATCTGTCTGGATACAGAATTGGCTAGCCCATAGAAGACAGCGGGTGGTGGTAAATGGGTAGTATTTAGTGTGGAACTTGGTGACCAGTGGTGTTCTGTAAGGATCGGTTCTGGGACCTCTGCTGTTTGTGATTTTGATAAATGACTTGGATGACGAAGTGGAAGGGTAGGTTAGTAAGTTTGATGATGTAACACAGGTTGGTGGAATTGTGGATAGTGTGGAGGGCTGTTGTCGTTTGCAACAGGACATTGACAGGATGCAGGACTCGGCTGCTAACTGGCAGATGGTGCTCAAGATGGAAAAGCGGGATACGATTCATTTTGGAAGGTCGAATTTGAATGCAGAATACAGGGTTAGAGGCAGGATTCTTACATTGTGGAGGAATGGAGGATCATATGGGCCATAGCAAAGCTCCCACAAAGTTTCTACCCAGGTTAATACGGTTGTTAAGAAGGTGTTTGATGTGTTCATTAGCCGAGGGATTGAGTTTAAGAGCTGGAACGTTATGCTCCAACTATATGGAGCTCTTGTGAGACCACACTTAGAATATTGTGATCAATTCTGGTTGCCTCGTTATGGAAAACATGTGGAAACTGAGGAAATTTATCAAGATGCTGCCTGGACTGAAGGACATGTCGTGCAAAGAAAATGTGAGGGAGCTAGGTTGTTTTCCTCTTTGGAACGAAGAAGAATGGAACTTGACTTGACAGTGGTATGCAAGATGATGAGAGGCATAGATAGAGTGGATAGCCAGAGACTTTCTCCCAGGGTGGAAATGGCTATCTCGATGGGGTATGATTTTAAGGTAATTGGAGGAAGGTTTAGGGGAGATGTCAGAGGTAAGTTCCTTACACAGACAGTCGTGGGTGTGTGCAATGAACAGCCAATAGTTGTAGTAAAATCAGCTATATTATGGATATTTAAATGGATAGGCACATGAATGATAGTATAATGAAAGTTATGTAGTTTAGTCTGATTTTAGAATAGGATAAAAGGTCGACAGAACGTCAAAGGCCGAAGGGCCTGTACAGTGCTGCACTGTTCTCTGTTTCCAGTTTCACCCAGCTTGTGGATTTTCATCAACTGTTGAATGTGTGAGGGAGTGATGTGTGTGAGATCACGAAGCTTTGGAGAGGTGTAAGGCCAAAACATCCAGTTTTGGTGTGCATTGTCACAGTTACTGAAAGCCAGTATAATCTGTGTGGTTACTTCGACCAGACAGAATCCGCCAAGTTCAGTTATTAATGTGATTTGTGGATTGCCGTTTGCTGCTGGTTACTTTACTTACGTTCTACTGTGTGATCCATGTAGTAATCTCTGACCATTCATAGAGATGTACAATTTTACTTTGATACTGGAGAATGTGAAGGTGACATGTATTGAACATGGCTTTAGAGGTTTCTTTGTGAGACACAAGGCACTGCAATAGATTGTCAACTTGTTAACGTCTTCACCCATGTCTGGTCCGGGGTGCAGGTATATGGAGTCTGGGAGACAGGTCAGATTTCATCACCACAGGTAACTTGTATGGAGTGATTCTGGCTCTCCATGTCAACACGTCTGCTCTCTGGTCCAGGCTCTGACTGAAGATGAATTTCAAAACCTAGTTGCTGGTCAGCCATTAGTATTTAACCTGGACAATATTTGTACCTACACTGAGACCAGTGATAGTCTGTTGGCGGGTTATCCCCCTGCCCAAGGAGGATTCCAAATTATTTGTTTTGAAGTAATGTTTGACTGACTGCCCTGAACCACGTTAGAAGCCCAATGCACAGATTTTGGAACAGGCCACTGAGTCTCTCTGTGTCTCAGGCAGCTGTGAGGTCCAATAACACGGTAAATGATTTCAGATAAATTGGAAGCAATTTTCAGCGTTGCTCATTGCAAGGTGTTGACTTTACTGACCAGAACAATAATCGGATGTTTGCTATATATCATGAATTGGGCCACAATAAGATGTGAACGATAACCATTCAACTGAATTATAATCTCTTCAATCAATTCTGTTGATTCTATATTTATGGAACGAAAATATAAACTCCTGTCAATATTTTCTAACACAGAAATAAAGCATGTACATTTTATTTTATCGAAGAAAGAACATAACTCTTGTAGTTATCAAAATTAGATATTCAATGTCAGGATTCAAAGCAATGTTTTGCCACTCCAATATTTTTGAAGTGATTGGCTTCTGAGTGATTGCATATTCAGAGTGAGCAGAAGATTGAACATACAAATAGAATTAGCGTTCTTATACATTTATATATATCAATCAGTTTAATTTCTCACTGAAATGTACGATCTTCAGCTATTTGCCACAATTTTAAAATGGCAATAATTCAACATGGACTGTGAATATTAAACTAAAGAAATTATTTTTGTTATCAAATTTCAATGAACAATAACTTGAAAACTTCCAATTTTTAGAATGAATGATATTTAATATGAAATGTGGATAGTGAAAAAAAACAACGAACATAATATCGCGTTAGTGAGAAGTCAGAGCTTTCCAAAGGGTTTTGTGCCAAAGCAATGATATATTTGCTTTAGCAATTGGAATACAAAATGTAAAATATTCATGTTTTGAGTAATAATTAGACTTCATAATGAAGCTGACCTTGCAATACTTGCATTTTAAATGCTTATGCTGCACCAAATAATCAGGTATTTGCGAGCATTTACACTGTGAAATAATTGGACACTGACTTTTATTCACAGCTGACACATGATAGAGTAAAAGACTTTAAAGTACAGGAGTAGGCCATTGGCCATTATGTATGAATCAGTTCCAAAACTGTCTCCTAAGCACCTCCCATTTGCCAGCCCTCTCTCTGTTGCCCGTTAAATTAATAATTTCCAAATATATACACAGTTCTCTTTTGACTCTTCATCCACAACTTCCCCAGCCAGTCAATTCCAGTTCGTAACAACTCGCTAAATAAAGACGTTTTTCCTTATTTCACTCCTAGCTCTTTTGCTGACAACCTTGAAATTAGAATTCTTTGATGCTGTAATGCCAACTAATAGAACATTATTTTTCACTCTGACTGTTTATTCATACTATTGAGCACCACAATAAATTCAAATCTTTCTCCGTTCTGCTTCAGGAACAATAAGCCTTGCAAGAACTGTAACAAACCCTACAACGGAAAAACAAGCAGAAAACTAGTCACCAGGATATATGAACATCAATTAGCCACAAAATACTTGACACAAACGCTAATTTCTTACGTACTGATGAGGAAGTACGTCACTTTGACTCGGTCTGCATATCCATTCTAGGACAGGCCAAACAGAGACAAGCACAAGAATTCCTAGAAGTATGGCATTCTAACCGCAACTCCATCAACAAACAATTCAATTTTGACTCCATCTACCACCCTCTGAGAAAAAGGGCCGGAAATGACATCAACGACACAGAAAATTACATTACCAACGCGAGGAAACCTAAGCACTTCAGTAGAAAGTGGGAGATAACGCCAGCACTTCACTGGAGGCTCACTTACTGACACAGTCAATGGAACAAACCAGGAACTGCCATTAGCTATTGCTTCAGAATATATCAGTGTTCATGGCTGCCACCACATAGAATCATTGAATGTAAGTGCGAGCCTGCACCACCAATTGCATATCCAAAGGCTTTTTTAAAAGTTTGTGAGATTATCTGCTCAATCACCAGCCGAGGGAATGCACTCCAGCCACATGTCACCAGGGGCAGAACGGTGGCTCAGTGGTTAGAACTCCTGCCCTAGAGCGCGGGAACCCAGGATTGATTCCAGCCTTGGATAACTGCCTGTATGCATTTTGCACATTCTTTCCGTGTCTGCATGGTTTATGCTAGGTATTCCGGTTTCCTCCCACAATCCAAAGATGTGCAGGTTAGGTGAATTGGCCATGCTTAATTCCCCCTGGTGTTCAGGGATGTGTAGGTTAGTGCATTAGTCAGGGGTAAATATAGGAGGAACTTGTTTGTGTGGGTTATTCTTTGGAGGGTCAGTGTGGATTTGTTGGGCCATAGAGCCTATTTCCACACTGTAGGAATTTTATATTCCATGTCTGTGCCACCCTCTCAGTTCAAAATTTACTCACAAATCCTCTCTCAATCCCCTGCTTTTCACTTAAAGTATGTATCCCTTTGTTTTTGATCCTTTGAGTAAGGTAAACAGCTGCCGTCTGTTCATCCTCTCCATTCCCCTGATGCTTTTGTAGAACTGGACCAGGTTTCCTCCTCAACCTTCCTTGCTGCAATGAAAAAAGGAGCAAATTTAGCCCTCACACTTCACAGTTTGAGTACTCACTTGTCTTGTTAATTCAGATGTGCATCATCTCACATTTATGTGTTAAACTTCATCGGCCAATAATCTGGGTATAGAAATCATCTGTTAATATCGTCCTTAGGCTAACAATTTCCTCCTCATCGTGAACCACCCATTTAATCTTTGTGTCATCCCCAATATTAGTTACCATTCCACTGCCGTCCATCTTCCACATTCTCACCATCATCATTTATGAATATCACAAACAAACCTTGATTTCCTTCCTGTTCTCCAGATGTTATTCAGAGAAGAGGAATTAAGAATTCCAGGCTCTTGCTTTTGTTATTTTGGGGCATTTACAGAGTGATGTAGTTCACACCTATTATGAGGGGGCTGCAAATAGCATTTTCGACAGAGATTTGAATTCACCTTTTACACTTTACCACTCAGCATGTCTTATTCATAAAGCCTGTACCTAATTTAGGATGAACTAGGGTTTGGCACATTGCACTGGAACCTTTTGTCTGGCACTGTTCTTCGTAACAATAGTCAGTGCTGAAGAAATTTTTCATCTGCAGGATGGACACAGACTCATTGCTTGAAGCAGTAAATGTGATGAGGATGAATACTCAATTAAATTCTACGTTATGGACAAACTGCCGGCGATCAAATCTACTGCTCATGTCTACATTGAATTCGAAGCAAATACATTAGATTAGATTAGATTACTTAGATTAGATTTAGATTAGAATAGATTAGATTAGATTGGATTACTTACAGTGTGGAAACAGGCCCTTCGGCCCAACAAGTCCACACCGCCCCGCCGAAGCGTAACCCACTCATACCCCTACATCTACATCTACCCCTTACCTAATACTACGGGCAATTTAGCATGTTAAAAAATTCAAAAATGTTGAGACACCATACCGGCTAAAAAAAAGTCATCCGCAATTGATGGACATACAGAAATACAGAGTGAATGTGCAATCTGAACAAGAATCAGATGCTGGAAAATGAAGTACATCAAATTTTAATTTTCAGTGGAACCAGATCCCAATTTTCCTCAATAGTCATGTTTTTCACCCAATCTCACTTTTGCTAAAGCAAGTTTTTCCCAGTCACTAAAACTTCATTAGCCATTCTTCCTCCGCCTTCCTACTCTTTTTTTACACTCCTACTTACCTTGCACTACCCTTTCAGCTGCTACATACTCTTCCACTGATGATAGCTCTTCGCATCTTTCCTCTCCCACTCCCACTGTAAGTTACACCAGTTCCCTAGTTACCCCCACTTCCACTGGCCATTCCTTTCCCTGTTTGCTTTCCAACTGGGGTGATGAAAACTGCTGGCTTCTGTGCTGCGATTGGTCATCGTTGAATGATGACATTGAGATGATCAATGTCCAATCGGAACAGACAATTGTGTGTGTGTGTGTGTGTGTGTCACTATCCAATGCACCGTGAACAGGGTGGTTTTGTTCCCCATAGAGAGTGGAACATTTTTCTGTCTCTGTGTCTCAACGCTTAACCAAACAGCCTCATCACAAATAGGACAAACCTCTCCTCAGAATCAGACGTCCATGCATCAGTTTTTCCTGAAACGTTGTGAGGACAGTGACCACATTGTTCAAATAAGCCGTGTTCTATCATTTTGCTCTTTACCATTTTAACTGATTTTCCAATGTCATTAGAGATGAGATCAGAGTAACTTCCCTTGCATCAAGGTAATATTTGACTCATGTAGCATCATTAACCCTCAGCAAACTGTGGTTAACGGGAATCAGGTAAAATTCTGGGCTGGTAATTTCCTCAATGAACATCTTCCCTACAGTTATTGGGAATGACAACTAAACTCTGCCTTTGCTAGTACCTTCCAAAACTATGGATGGACTTGTCTTATTAATAACATCATTTGTTTTCACCATTTGGTCTAAAGTCTCAGAAAAGTAAGACCTTGCTGGTTGAGTCTCCTGAAACTTCCACGCTCTAATACTGAATGTTCTGTACTCAGCAAAGGTCTCAGCTTTATCCCTCTGTGCCCCACTTTAATGAATTTCAGGAACGACATAATGTTGAATTCCTCTTCCACCGTCTACCCCTCAGTGTCCATTTCTTTGGGCAAGAGTCCATTCCTCATCCCATATACCCTTCCCCCAGCTCCCACACTCTCCCTCCACCTAGACCCATTCCTCTGGCGTTTACTCAATTTGTTCTTTGAGAACTTTCAATGTGATACTGGTTGTTGTAATTTCTCTGCATCCCTGTCACCCTATCCAACCTATCACCCTCTAAGCAGACTGTACGCTGTACGCATGGATCCAACCCTGACTGTGGTATTCAGTCTGTGCCGATAAGGGTGTTGCTGCTGTAGTCTGGTGGACTCACCTCTCCATTTCAGAGGCTGAGTGCCAGCTCTCAGATACCTTCATATATCACATGCTGTTCCATAACCCTGCCATGGCACATCAGGCCATGTCCATGTTATTAACTAAATCTGACAACATTTCATCTGGAGATTCCCACCCACTCACCCCTACGTAACAGTTACGAAGCTGATCGCCCTCTGAAAGCAGAGCTCGCTTTTATGTCCTCCTGAAAATCCACAAACAGAACTGCCCGGGCAGACCCATTGTTTCAGTCTGCTCCTGCCATACAGAGGGGGTGCATGGATGCACACGTGGGCCCAAGTTATACCTGTTCCTTCATGGGATGCGTAGACCATTCCTTGTTCCAGTTCTATTCCAGCGCCCATCCACAACTGTTTATCCAATACATAGATGATATCATAGCTGCTCCTCCTCTCTCTTGTCCAGAATTGGAAAAGTTCATCGTTTCCAATTTGCATTCCTCCCTCACTTTCACCTGGTCTATCTCTGACTCCTCCCTTTCTTTCCTCGGCACCTCTGTTTCTATTTCTGGCTATGGACGGGTCACTGATATCCACTATTAAAGCACCGACTCCCACAGCTACCTGGAGTATGCACCCTCTCACCCTGTTTCCTGCAAAGACTCCATTACATTCCCTCAGTTCCACCCTCTCAACTGCATTGCTTCTGATGATGTCAACTTCAAAAATGTTTCCTCTGAAATGTCCACCTTCTTCCTCAACGGAGAATTTCCCAGCACTTTTGTCGACAGGGCTCTCAACCAGTTCTGAACCAACTGCTGCGCTTCTACCCTCACTCTCTCTCCTACCTCGTGCAAAAGGGTTAGAGTACTCCCTGTCCTTACCTACCATCCCACCAACATTCACATGCAGAAGATCATCCGTCTGCATTCCCCCATCTCCTGCGAGATGCCACCACCAGAGACATATTTGCCTCCTCTCCCTTT
The DNA here is from genome assembly GCF_047496795.1 of Chiloscyllium punctatum. Taxonomy (NCBI): domain Eukaryota; kingdom Metazoa; phylum Chordata; class Chondrichthyes; order Orectolobiformes; family Hemiscylliidae; genus Chiloscyllium; species Chiloscyllium punctatum. The sequence goes on from NC_092769.1 coordinate 58,133,369, forward strand.
TCCGCCTTCTGAAGTGACCATTTCCTCCAGGACACCCTGGTCCGCGCGTTATTCATTGCCCACACCTCCCCCACCTCCCCCACCCCCCACCACGGGTCCACTACACTTTGTCCTGCCGGAGGTGTAGCACTTTCCCATTTATCTCGTCTCTCCTCACTATCCAAGGGCCAAACATACCTCCCAGGTGAAGTAGCATCCTATCAACATTTCCCACAATCCGGTCTACTACATTCGCTGCTCACATTGTGGTCTGCTCTACATTGGGGAAACTAAAGGTAGACTGGGTGAATACTTCACAGTATAGACAAGCTGTAACTATGCAAAAGACCCTGAGTTTCCATTTGCCTGCCAGTTTAATACCCCATCCTGCTCCCTGCCCAATATCTCTGTGTCAGGCTTGCTGCAGTGTTCCAGGACATTTCAACGCAAGCTGGAAGAACAACACCCCATTTTCCGTGGGCGGACCCTGTAGCTCTTCACACTCAAAAAAAATTCAATAATTTTCGGGACTGAACTCCTCAATGCCGCCTACCCATACCACCAGGCCTAGTAATCACTTAGCCTTCCATTACTCACCCTCTATTGTTAGCTACTATTAGTCTACATTAAAAGCAATTCAGCGTCTTCTGTATAGAAATCAACATTTTAAGGGCTACCATCCGTTCTGAGGAAGGGCCATTGAACTAGAAACTTTAATTCTGATTTCTCTGCACAGAGACATTTAGACTCAAAACGTCAGCTCTTTTCTCTCCTTACAGATGCTGCCAGACCTACTGAGATTTTCCAGCACTTTCTCTTTTGGTTATAAATTACTCGAGATTCAACTCAGACAGCAGCTTTGCTTATATCGTTCAGACCAGTCAATTTGTCACAGTTCAGAACGAAAAAAAAAATCGATAGAGGGAACCTCAGCAGGTCTGGCACCCTCTGAGCAAAGATACACCGAATTAACATTTGATTCCAATATGACTTTTTCAGAACAGTATCACATCATATTCGATATGTTAACTCTGTTTCTCTCTGCGTTTACTTCCTCATCTGTTGTGCTTCTCCATCATTTTTATTTGTGTTTCATGCTTCCACCTCACTATATTTCATGTTTCTTAATAGGGTTCCATGCTGAATTTGGTTATATATGGACAATGGAGTCCTTTCCTGTTCCTATTATAGTTGGTGTGTCTGTGACACCTGTGTTACGGCCGAAATCTGTTTCTTCTTTAAGATTCAAAGGAAAAAAGAATATTTTTCTGAATATCCTGTAAATGTCAGGAACTCCACTTTGTTTGAAAAGACATTTCAGAGGCAGCTGAAATTTCATGAGATAACAGGAATAAATTATTGATGGTGGAGCACGACATGTCCTTCGTTGAACTAGCATGTCTACCCCCTCTCCAAAGGCTGTGATTACATATCACAGAATTATTTACAGCAAAAGTGTGGGCAACTCAGCCCATTTTCTCTTCCAGCTTGGAACGACTGTCTCTCTACTTTAGTCTGCTGTACTGTCTCCATAGCCTCATATTTTGTTATTAGTATCTGCTTTTAATTTTAAGTATCCTGGCAGATTTGAACAATATAATCAATATCAAACAAAAAAAAACAACAGAACTTAGAGGGCAAGCTCAGCAGGTCTGGCAGTATCTGTGAAGAGAAATCAAAGTTAATGTTCTGGTCCAGTGATCCTAATCGAACTGTATTCCCAATGATTAAATGGTGTGTATATAAAATATAGTTCACTTTATCACATTAAAAATTATCCTGTTTAGTTCACATTGTCATTCAGCATTGCATCTCCCAAATGTTGGCTGTTTCCTTGTTGTGCATTAGATTTAATTCTGTTTGTCAGAAAGAGTGATGATGACTGGGGAATAACATTGCAGTCTCCACAGCCACTATCCCCATTCTGTCCTATCTCCCAGCCAATGTCATGTTCATTCGGACCTGACTCATTAATTCATTAGTCTTAATGAATAAGTTCATTGTAAATATCACTGTTGGTTTTGGACTGAGGCCAAATTGCGTAAAAAATACGGTTTTACAGAAAATAAAACTGCATTTAGAAGTTTGTCAATTTGTATAAATAAATTACAGAAGCATATTCCCTATGGAAGTTCCAAAGTTGCCTTATTACAGCAGTGAGAGTTACATTTAGAGAAGTCCACACTTCCTGTCTATGTTCAGGGCAACTGTGCCCAATGACAGTCTGTTTGCTAGCGTTTGTTCCCGTGGAGGAGAGATTAGCAGAGTAACAACATCCTGATTGTGATTCTTTTGTGGGGGTGGAGGGATTCGGGGAGAGATGGTTACAGCATAGTAAACGGACAACCGAGCAGGATCATCTAGCCTACGAAAAGATAACATCCATCATTCTCCCTCACAACTGACTTCACTAGAGAATTGGTGATGGGAGATTTGACCAATAGCCAGCGATGTCAACACGTAGTCCATTCGAGTTATATTGTGAACTAAATGTGCTGTATTGAAAGCTGGGATTGGTTGCTCAGTGACTATGATTAATGTCAGTCTCCATGCAATGCAACTGTGTCACTGGAAGGTGTCCCTCTCCTATTGGTGAAGGGCTTCATTCAGTGCGCTATCCCAGTGTAAGAGCAGATGCATCAATTCCAACAGTAACAGGGATCAACAGCTGTGTAGACAGAGAGAGGGCAGATCTGAATCTGAGAATAGTGGACTCGAACATTACAACAATGGAGAGGAGGTTTCTCTTGCGTCTTTTCATGATTTCCCCCGCTGGGAATTTCTACCATATCAGATATCAGCAGTGCTGATGATTATTCTGGGCGGGGTGGAGGGTGTGCTACTAAATATTCTCGCTATTGTTGGTGTTCTCTGCATCTGACCATTCATTAATCCCATAAACAAGTTTGAACTTCGTTGCAATTTCAGTTGTCTATATTTGTTAGAGAAAGAAACTATTGTCTTCAGTTTCGCTTGCAGTCTCCATTCATTATCCGTGAATTGAAGACCACTCACTCACAACATCTGTGAACAAGACTGTGCACAACCCCGGGATCCCATTTTTGCCCTGAACTGATTTATGTCTCCTGTTATCTCTGTCACCAAACCTGTCCACTACCAGCTCCTAATATCCGCAATCTTCATCTCTGCATCAGTGTTGTTGCTGAACAATCCATTGCCTACACATTGGTAAAATTCAGACTTAATGTTTCAAGCTCTCATCTGACCACTTTTCCGATTACAAATATTTCAAACAGAAAAATGTTCTTGTCTCAGACGTTACTTCATGAATAGCACAATATATGAATATAGGAATGTCGCTGGATGTTATTCAGAAGCAAAGCTTATTGAATGAAAGATATTGTTTCAAGTAATTTGTTTCAGTTCCACCACAGCTGATGACAGAACTTCAATAAAACTGATAAGAATTGGAATAGAAGTGAATTTTACAATGGCAACCATAAAAGCAACATTTTGTCTGAAAGCCTTCCTGTTTCACTGATCACCTTCGGTAAAGAAAGCTAATGTTATTACCCGGTCTGGGTTAAGTGAGACTTCACACCCATGACAATGTGCTTTACTTTATATTGGCTAGTGGAATGGCCTCAGAGTCAGGGCAATTAGTGATGGTCACCAAATGCTGCCCTTGGCAGAGATGCCAACGTCCCACGAACTAACAAAATTGAAGGTGAAATCAAATAAAGGAGGATGCTGAAAATCTGAAATTATACAAGGCAATGCAAAGAAACGAACAGAAAGTGCTGGGGAACTTTCCTGAACTGAAAGCATCTGGAAAGGAGTGTGATTAATACCATTGACAGGGAGGTTTGCTTTGAAGAGAAGGAGCAAACAATAGAGAAAGAGGGATATAGAAGAAAAAGAGGAAACAAAGAGAATGATGATTAGCTGGGCTGGAAATCAAATGTGAGATTCACCTCATTTTTGTTTTGCGCCATTCCCATCTTCCTGAATATCATGCCCATGTACATGCAGGTATTCCCCGCTTTTCAAAAGTTCGCTTTTCGCCACTTCCCTTCCTGAATGACTTACATTAGGGCCTTGTTTCGCTAACCAAAAGAAATCCGAAGAGGATTTTCACTTTTACGAAGAAAGGCGAAGCTTTTCCCATATAAATTAGTGCTACTGCACTTTACACCATATCAGCTAGCCGACGGTTTCTTTCAGATAGCGAGGAAAACCTGTATTTTTCCACGACCATGTTTTAAGCGATCTGATTCCCCTTGTCAGTATTCCCTGAGTGTGGTCATCTTCTTATATTTGTTAACGGGATATGGGTATCTCTCACTGGGCCAGCATTAGTTCACTTTCACAGTTGCCCTTGAGAAGACCTTTAGCCAATGCAGTTCACGTGATTTATCTGAATTGATTTGATTTATTTTAGTCAAATGAACAATGGAAAGGTTTGGTTTGCGAGTAGTGCAGGCACATCATAGTAAACAAGAAAACAGAGATCGTGGGGTGCTTACACAGAGTGAGGCATACATGGTTACAGCTTCACAAGAGGTGAGCAAAGCAAAATCGAAATTAGCAAGATTAATATTATTTGAAAAGATAGAGATGTCAATTCATCAATCTAATAATAGTAGGGAAGGAAGTGTTCCTGAGCATGCTGGTCCATGTTTTCAAGCCTCTGTGTCTCCTCCCTGTTGGAAGAGGTTGTAGGATATCATGACTGGTTTGGGAGTGATCTTTGATGTTGCCAGCCTTTCTGCGGCACAGCCGTCTGTAGTTTCTTATGGTCCTGGGCAGAGCAGCTACCATGTCAGACCATTATGTACGTGACTAGAATGTTTTCAGTTGCCAGTGTACGGAACATTGGGAGACGGGTTGTTCTATAATAGTTAGATGTAACAATTGGCTGTGAAATGGGTACCCATGTTCTGGTTGCTGTTTTGACAACAATTGAAATTTAACCGATAATTTAAATTATGTCTTCGATATCAAAACCCAGTTGAGTTAATTATATTGCCAGCATCGAAGCAATGAGCCATCACCGGCTTCAAACGAATAGAGAAGGCATCACCATCACAACGAGGGAGAAAGAGACAGATACGAAGGGAAGAAGAGAGAGATTACAGCGTGGGAACGAGATGGACAGTCAGTCAAAGAGAGAACGGAAACAAAACAAGGAAACAAGGAGAGGGAGCAGGGAAGATGATAAGTTCAGGGAAAGAAACAGAAGGCAGGGAAAAAGAAAACAGAGGGAAACAGACAGTGTGAGAGACTCAGTGAGAGACAAAAGGAACGGGGCGCTGGGGATGGGGTTACAGAGAGCTGTGGTGTATGGGAGAAGCTGGGGGTGAGGACCGGAGAGAGCTTGGAGTGAGCACTGGAGGGAGATGGGAGGGGGTGGGGGTGAGGATTTATTTTGACCTGTACCAAGATGTCCCGGCAGATCATAGTATGCAAGGATGTACAGAAGGATGGCTGTAAAACATGTCTGAGAGGCATATAGGTTACGCTGGACAGAGCATGCCCTAGGTGAGATCAACATGAACAAGATCAGCATTATCTGAGATTAGAGAGTCCATTCATTAGTCTCATAACAGTCAGGAAGAAGCCGTTACTGAACCAGCTGATCTGTGTTTTCAAGCTTCTGTATGTTTTAGCCTGATGGAAAAGATTGTGGGAGATCTTTACAGGCATGTGATGGGTCTTTGGTAATGTTAGAACTAAGAAAATTCCAGTACAACAGGCCATTCGTCGGTCAAATTCTGCGCCGATCCATATCCTCTATCTAATTCCGTCGTATATTTTCTCAGGGTCTTTATCCATTTGCTTCCTGTCCATTCATGCACCTTTCTGGAAACATCTTAAATGGAGCACCACTGGTCAAAGTTCTCCATTTTGAGAAACTGCCTTCGTCTACTACGCTCTGTACCCTGTTGCCCAGCCAGTTCTTTATCCATGTCGCTAGCACACCCTGGACACCATGTGACTTCACTTTCTCCATAATCCGATCATGGAAAAACTTACCAAACGCCTTCCTGAAGTCCATGTACATGACATCTACAGTCCCTCCCTCATCAATGAACTTTGTCACTTTCTCAAAGAATTCTATTAAGTTGGTAAGACATGACCTTCCCTGCACATAACCATCTTGTCTATCACTGATAAGACCATTTTCATCCAAATGAGAAAAGACCCTATCCCTCAAAATCTTTTCTAGCAGCTCCCCTACCCCTGATGACAGGCTCACTGGTCTATAATTAAGTGGATTATTCATGCTACCCTTCTTAAACAACAACTTTCCAGTCCTCCGGGACCTCAGTTGTGTTCAAGGATGCTACAAAGATATCTATTACTGCCCCAGCTATTTCCTGTCTCCCTTCCCTCAGGAATCTGCGATAGCGGTGGAGCTTCTCGTCAAAAGGAAGAAGGCAGCTTACATAAGGTGGAGGAAGCTAGGGTCAAGCTCAGCTCTTGAGGATTACAGGCAGGCGAGGAAGGAGCTCAAAAATTGTCTTATGAGAGCCAGGAAGGGGCACGAGAAAGGCTTGGCAGAATGGATTAGGGAGAACACAAAGGCATTTTACACTTCTGTGAGGAATAAGAGAATGGTCAAAGAAAGAGTAGCGCCGATCAGGGATAGCATAGGAAACTTCTGAATGGAGTCTGAGGAGATAAGCGAAGCCCTAAATGTGTTTTTTTGCTTCTGTCTTTACGAAAGAAACGAACTTTGTAGTGAATGAAACCATTGAAGAGCAGGTGTGTATATTGGAATGGATAGACATAGAGGAAGCTGATGTGCTGAAAATTTTGTCAACCATTAAGATTGACAAGTCGTCAGGCCCAGACCAGATTTGTCTACGGCTGCTTTGGGAAACGAGAAATGCAATTGCTTCGCCACTTGCGAAGATCTTTTCATCCTCGCTCTCCACCAGAGTCGTACCTGAGGACTGGAGAGAGGCAAATGTAATTCCTCTCTTCAAGAAAGGAAATAGGGAAATCCTCTGCAATTGTGTACCAGTAAGTCTCATGTCTGTCTTCTGCAAGGTGTCAGAAAGGAATCTGAGGGATAGGATTTATGACCATCTGGAAGAGCATGGCTTGATTAAATGCAGTCAACACGGCTTTGTGAGAGGCAGGTCATGCCTCACAAACCTTATCGAGTTCTTTGAGGATGTGACTATAAACTTTGATGTGGATCGAGCTGTGGATATGGTGTATATCGACTTCAGCAAGGCATTTGATAAGGTTCCCCATGGTCGGCTCATTCAGAAGATCCGGAGGAATGGGATACAGGGGAACTTAGCTGTCTGGATACAGAATTAGCTGGCCAACAGAAGACAGCGAGTGGCAGTAGAATTAAAATATTCTGCCTAGAAGTCAGTGGTGATTGGTGTTCCACAGGGCTTTCTCCTTGGGCCTCAACTGTTTGCAATTTTTATTAATGAGTTGGATGAGGGGATTGAAGGATTGGTCAGGAAGTTTGCAGATGACACAAAGGTTGAAGGTGTCGTTGACAGTATAGAGGGCTGTTGTAGCCTGCAGCGGGACATTGACAGGATGCAGAGATGGGCTGAGAGGTGGCAGATGGAGTTCAACCTGGACAAATGCGAGGCGATGAATTTTGGAAGGTCGAATTTGAAAACTGAGTACAGGATTAAGGATAGGATTCTTGGCCGTGTGGAGCAACAGAGGGATGTTGGTGTGCAGGTATATAGTCCCCTTAACATGGCCACTGAAGTGGACAGAGTTGTTTAGAAAGCATATAGTGTTTTGGCTTTCATTAACAGGGGGATTGAGTTTAAGAGTCCTGAGATCTTGTTGCAGCTCTATAAAACTTTGGTTTGACTGCACTTGGAATACTGCGTCCAGTTCTGGTCGCCCTATTATAGGAAATATGTTAGTGTTTTGGAGAGGGTTCAGAGGACGTTTACCAGGATGCTGCCTGGACTGGAGGGCTTATCTTATGAAGAGAGGTTGACTGAGCTCGACTTTGTTCATTGGAGAAAAGGAGGAGGAGATGGGACCTGACTGATTATACAAGATAATAAGAGGCAAAGATAGAGTCGATAACCAGAGACTATTTCCCAGGGCAGAGATGGCTAACATGAGGGGTCATAGTTTTAAGCTGGTAGGAGGAAACTATAGAGGGGATGTCAGAAGCGGGTTCTTTACACAGAGAGTTGTGAGAGCATGGAATGCGTTGCCAGCAACAGTTGTGGAAGCAAGGTCATTGGGGACATTTAAGAGACTGCTGGACATGCATATGGTCACAGAAATTTGAGGGTCCATACATGAGGATCAATGGTCGGCACAACATCGTGGCCTGAAGGGCCTGTTCTGTGCTGTACTGTTCTATGTTCTTTGCTCTAGATGATGGTAGCCTTTCTGCGGCAGCGAGCCGTGTAAGTAGAGTCAATGGATGGGAGATTGGCTGTGAACCTAACCTTCTGTAGTTTCCTATGTTCCTGGGCAGAGCGTTGCTGTATGAAGCCGTGACACACCCAGACAGTATGCTCTCAGTGGTGTATCTGTCGAAGTAGTACATGCTGAATTTACTGAGCCTCCTGAGGAAGAAGAGGCGTTATTGGACCTTCTGGACTGTCACACCTATGCAAGAAGACCAGGGTAGGTTGTCAGTTATCGTCACTCCAAGGGAGTTGATGCCCTGTACTTCCTCAACCACTGATGTAGATGACGGTGTGTTCCTCTCCTTTCTTTCTGAACTCAATGATCAGTTCCTTACTATTGCCGAATTTGAGAGAGGTTATTATCATTACACCATGCCACTAAGCCCTCAATCTCCTTTCTATATTCTGACTCATCGTTGTTTGATTTCCCTCCTTATTTGGTAATGTTATAACCGAACTTGTAGCTGGCGTTGTTTGGAATTTGTCAACACAGCCGCGTGTGTACAGGGCGTACAGTAGGGGGTGAAGACAGAGATATGGGAGTAGAGGGAGTAGGATATGGGGCTGAGGACACAGCCTTGGGAGTAGAGGGAGCAGAGTCTGGGATGAGGACACAGCCATGGGAGTGCAGGGAGTCCAGTTGGGGGCTGAGGGCGCAGCCAGGTGTGTACAAGGTGTACAGTAGGGGGCTGAGGGCACAGCTGTGGATATACAGGGAGTACAGTAGGGGGCTGAGGACATTGCTGTGGGTGCACGGAGAGTACAACAGGGGGCTGAGAACTCATCCTCCAGGAGTTCCAGTGTTGAGTTCTATTGTGGAGAATGTGCAGACACCTATCTTCACAGATTGTGGTCTGTGTGTCCAAAACCAGGTTATCCAGTTGCAGAGGGTGGAGCCGTGATCAAGGTCACAGAGTATTGAGATGAGTCTGGAGGGGATAACGATATTGAAGGTGGAGTTGTAGTCAATGACCAGGAGGCTGGTGTAGGCGTCCTTGTAGTCCAGGTGTTCCATGGATGAGGGCAGGGCAGGTATATGGCATCTGTTGTGGACCCGTTACAACAGTCGGCACATTATAGGACAGCAAGTCAGGCTGGGAGACTGAAGGTGTTGTGGGCCATAACCAGCGTCTCAAAGCACTTTATGTTGATTTAAGTCAGAGCCACTGTGGGGGAGTCATTAAGGAATGTTGCATGTGATTTCTCACTTACAAGGATGATTGTGGTCTTCTTGAAGTGGGTTGGGATTTCGGCTTCAGGAGGGAGAAGTTGAAGTTGTTTTTAAATACCTCTGTCAGTTGGTCCTCACAGGATCTGAGTGCTCAGCCAGGAATACTCTGCAGGCCTGTCATTTTCTTTGATTTGACCTGCAGGAAGACTGATCATGTCTGCTGTGGTGACATCAGGCACAGGTACATCTGATGCTGTCAGAGCAGGTTTCACACTGACAGTCACACAGTCATTCATCATAGACATTCCCTCCCCCAGCTCTCTCCATCATCATCAACACACAGTGACATTGGTTGTTGTGAGCAACACACAGTTAGTGTTGAGACAGAGTGATATCATTAGATTGGGATTGTGCAGCATCAAGTCTTGTGTCACCATAACGGGGTAAATTCATAACAATTCGGGGGCAGGGTGTGCTCCTACTGGGCGTCAGTGGTCTAGGGAGTGAAGATGTTACCGGTATAATTCCAGTCAAGCCACTGCTTTAACCTGAATGTAGTCAACCACCTTGAGTGCTGTGTCTTTTCAATGGTGGGCAGTTCTTAGGGAGTCAGGAAGTGCCATTTACATGAATCACCTGAACAAAGGACCTGAGGGCAGTTTTGCTCAGTTTGGAGATGATACAGTGATCGTTGGATTGGCAGGGGATATTCATGAAGTGGGGAGGCTGCATTAAAGCTTGGAAAGTTTAGGGCTGTGGGCAAACACGTGGCTGATGGAACACAATATAGGATCGTGTGAGATTATGCACTTTGATAGGCGGAATAGAGGCAGACACTATGTTCTAATAGGATCCATTGAATCTGAAGCACAAAAGGATTTTGAAGCACTCATCCTCTCTTTTTGGATAATGTGCAGGTTCAGTTGACAGGTAGGAAACCAAATGCAATGTTAGCATTCATTTCAAGGGATCTAGAATACAAGAGAGGATACATACTGCTGAGAATGTAATGGGCTATGTTCAGACAGCATTTGGAAGTTGTTTTGGGCGCTATCTCTGGGGGAAGATCTGCTGGTGTTGGAGGTGATCCATCCTGGGGATGGTGATTTGTCTTATGGGCGGCCGTATGTGTACTCGATGGAATTTAGAAGAATGGGAGGTGAGATATGCGATAGAAACTCATTGATCACTGCAAAGATTGATACAGTCAGTGTGTAGAGGATAGTTCCACTAGTCATACAGACAATGACAAAATGACAGTTTCAGAGTGAAAGAATAGGCGGAATGGCCTAAATCTATTACTATATCTCATGCTCTTTAGGTAGTAGGGTCTATTATTCAGTGCAGAATTGTAAGTCTGTGACCTGCTTTTGTAAGCCTTGTATTTGTATGGTGATTTTACATCACGTTCTGTTCAATGGTAACCCCTATGATATGGATGGTTGGAGTATTCAGTGTCAGCCAGTAGTCCATTAAACGTTGAATATAAACAGTGATCTGTGAGTCTCATCTGGCGGGAGTACATTGTCTCTCCGATGATTGTCATTTTCAGTTTGGTATTTTCGAAGGATTGATCCTGTTACGCCAGTATTGTTGAATTAAACAAAACAGATGCAATTTATCACAGCACTCAGCAACAATAAGTCATCGAACACTGAACACCCTTCTAATAACAAAAAGTCTACAATGTTCTGTATAAGAAACACTGCTTTCCTGTTCATGTTCAAATCAGATAACCTTTCCCATTGAGATGCTCAACTTGGAACTATTTTTTAAAAATCTTTTTTTGGATGCGGGCATTGCTGGATGGGCCCACCATTTCTTGTCCGTCCCTCGTTGCCCCCTTGAGAAAGTGACGCTAAGCTGCCTTCGTGAACCGCTGCAGTCAACCTGCTGTGTGTTGGCCCGCAATGCTATTAAGGAGATTATTCCAGCATTTTTACATAGCAACAGTGAAGGAACGGCGATATATTTCCACATCAGGATGTTGACTGGTTTGGAAGGGAATTTGTAAGTGGTGGTATTCCCATAAGTCTGCAGCCCTTGTCATTCTAGACGAAAGTGTTCGTGGGATTGGAAGATGCTGTCTGAGGATCTTTGGGGAATTTCTGCATTGTGTCTAGTAGATAGTACACTCTTCAACTACTGAGAGACGGTGGTGGAGTGAGTGAATGCTTGTGGATGTGATGCCAATCAAATGGACTGTTTTGTCCAGGATGGTATCAAACTTCTTGGTGTTGTTGGGCCTGCACTCATTCAGGCAAGTGAGAGAATTCCATCTCATTCCTGACTTGTGCCGAGTAGATGATCGACAGGCTTTGGTTAGTCAGGAGATGAGTTACTCGCCCAATATTCCTAGACTCTGATCTGCTTATATTTAGTTGCGAGTCCAGTTGAGTTTCTGGTCAATGATAACTCCCAGGATATTGATAGTGGGGAGTTTAGTAATGGTAATGCTGCTGAATACCAAGTTGTTATATTGTTTCTTATTGGTGATGGTCATTGTCTGGCATCTGTGTGGTTTGAATGTTACTTGCCACTTATCAGCCCAAACCTGGTGAGGGTCCAGATCTTGTTGCATTTGGGCATGGACTACTTCCATATCTGAGCATTTGCGATTGGTGCTGAACATTGTGCAGTCATTGACAAATATCCCCATGTCTGACCTTATGATGGAGGGAAGGGCATTGATGAAGCAGCTGAAGATGCTTCGATCGAGGCTTTATCTGAAGTGTCACTGAAGATATTACCTAGTATGGTGATGAAACGTCTGGTAATGAACTTTCCAACTCAGCGAGCAAAACTACATTCACATTATCCTGACAGACTGCTGCAGAAATGTTCTGGAGCAGAGATGACTGACCTCCAACAACAATGACCATCTACCTATCTGTCAGGTATGACATCAATAATGGAGTATTTGCCCGCAATGCCCTTTTTGATCGGGTTCCATGATGCCACATTTGAAAGAATGTAGCATGATGTCAAGGGCTGGAATTCAGCTCCTTTTTCTATGTTTGAACCAAGGCTGTAATGAGATGGATAGATATGGACAAACAGAAGTAAGAAGTTTTATTTAGAAATTCCTCTGGATTGCAAGCCCTTTGTCTGGGTGTCATACACTGTGAGCAGTGTGCTGATACTGGCTGACATCCCAGATCACTTATTCCCAATAATGTCATAGAGCTAGGTTACTGACAGCTAACAAAATCCATTCGGCCAATAGATTAGTACCATGGAGAAGGTGGGTTTTTAAAAAAATAGACTATGCCAGGAACAGCAGGAAATGATAACCCCCACTGGGTGAGAGACTGGTCCAGAGAATCTCAGTCAGGTGGATCGCTGACTGTCGTGGAAATTAATCTGACTGGACTCAGATGTGAGCAAGAGCAAAGGAAAAGCTTTATTTTTAACCACTGCAGGGAGCCAATACACTTGGCAAACACACCTTGTGTAAGGGCCCTGAACATTATTAACATATTCCTTTTATGTCCTTCTTATCACACGCTCAATGACAAGAGTTGGGAAACATTTGAGTTCTTATTTTCTGATCCCCTTGCCGTGGACAGAACTGTCTTTATGTTTTCCTTAGCTTTTCTGCTGAATTCGCCTGCTCGCCAGGTCAGGTTGAATGTATACAAAGTTCAGTAAAGACAAGCTGTCTCTTCGACTGCAGAATTCAGCAAAGTGTTTGCAACGTTCAGAAAAGTTTTTGAATTAGCATAGCATTCTCTTTCAGGTTTCACAGAAAATGTTAAGTTTGTTAATTTTCCATTACACTGACAGAGTAGAAATCAGGATCTCAGCTGTGGATCAAATAATGATTGATAAATATCACACACCACTTCCATAGTCTGTAATCCACTTTTCAATTTATTTAGCTCCATATCAGGAGCACATTTTAACAATCTTATCTCTTTGTAGTTTGCATATTTCCGTCTCTACATAAATACACTTTTCCCTGTATTTTGTATTGCATAAATGCATTTCATTAATATTGTCTCTGCTAACTCCTCATTGCAGATGTACCCTTGAATCTGTTCTTCATATGAGTTATAAAGAGTAACGTTCCAATGCAAGTGATTGGGGAACATCACTGTCCCTCCACCCAGACTGAACAGTCATGTCCCCGAGTCCTCGCAATCTTCTCTCTTTTCCCCAATGTCATAATCACAATGTAAATGAAGTCCAGTAAATGATACTTCATCACAGTTCCTTAGCATCGATAACATCAACAACATGACCCACACCTGCCCTCTCTGATTCTGGAATAACAATCTCAATTGTGTTTGCCATGTACAATTCTGCATTAACATATCATTGCCGTTTGTTTGTTATAAAACCACATTTTCTCTGGCACATTTGGCCATCAGATCATGGATGAAAGATGTTCTCTCAATGTTTTACTGATATTGCAAGGACTGATCTGTAGTTACAGGATTTGTTTCTCCATGTATGAGCAGAGAAGCATGTTTATAGTCTGTTAAACCTCTGGCATTATTTCCATACCGAAGGCAGACTGAATGATTACACACAATCAATCTTCCATCTTCAACATTCCTTCCTTCAGTCACACTCACATATCACACCCAGAATGCAGGAATGTGCAAAGTTATTTTGAATTTTAATGAAATAGTATTCAATTGAAAGGGATTAACTGAGCTGTTTATTCAGCGATTGTGATTATGTCAGTCTCCATGGATCCTATGCGTTCGGAGAGAAATTCCCTCTTCTATGAATAAGGGAATGTTTTCAGTATTGTATCCCATCGTATGATCAGGGGCATCACCCGCACCAGTAACAGGTATCCGCAGCTTCAAAGCGAGGGTGGGGAGAGATCAGAAACAGATAGCAGTAGACTGGAATATTCCAACAATGGACAGGAATTTATCCTATGGTCTTTACTGGCTTTCCCAGCCTTGTATATCATCAGTATCGTGGATTGAAGATGTACTGATGGTTATTCAATCTGGTTACTATCCTATCCTTGCTATAGTTGGCACTCCTGGTAAGTCTCTCGAGCTGTCTAGTAAAACAGTCTGAACTGAATTTATGCTCATTATATGTAAATTTTGGAAAGGTGCAAGTCAACGTTTCCATTTTCAATCAAAGATTCCATTCCTTAGAAATTATAACGAACAAATTACTCAATACCAGTTGCTCACCAATATGCGAGGATGGAACAGACTGTCCTCAACCTCCTTGATTCATTTTCCCCTGCCCAGTTTACATCTCCATATCTTCCCCTCTCACCAATCCTTTCCAGTACCACCGTTGTGACATCCAGTGTCCTCCTCAGCCTCATGCAATTCCTGAATAAACCTTTGTTTGTGCCTTTGTTAATTCCGGATACAGCTGCTTCATGTCCCTTCTACCACGTGTCCATTGCAAAACAATTGCACTTGAGATGTTTAACTTGTTCTCTGCACAGAATCTGAAAGATGGGATGACAGTGTATGGTGGTCACATCATTGGTTCATAATCTAGAGCCACAGAATTATAATTTATTGTTATCGGTTTGCCTCATGCCCATTACAGAAAGCAGTGGGTCATCCTTCCATAGTCAGGTTTCTGTGTGACTGCAAACCCACAGTACTGTGTTTTACCATTTTATGTCCTGTGGAAAGGCTGCACTAGCCACTCAGTTCAAGGTCGCCATAAGATGCTGGCCTGACCAGGTCTGCGCAGATCCCGCAAGGGTAGATCAAAAGGAAAGATAGCTCCCTTCCTCTTCCTGTATCCCATATTCCAGCAGTTCATTTCCATTCAGGTAGGTGGCCATTCACTGTTTTAGATGGATTCTTTGTGATTGAGTCTCTCCCCTAGAGTGATGTCCATCTGAATAGGCACCTCCGGTGCTGGCTTTATTGATGCTGACCTACAGATGTAAGGATGTTTTAAATTCCAAATCAGTGACAGTGCATCGTAAATGAATAGTTTCCTATTTCACACAAAAGGAACGGAGCCAGCTAAGTGAGGGAAAGGAATGTTTGCGATCAAACCTGAGAGTGTAGTTAAGGCCGTATTTGGGGCATTATGGACAGATTTTCTCTCCTTTATAAGAAGTGATCTTACCACAGAGAATGTGAAAAGGAGTTCCACCAGATTAATCTCTGGGATAATGACACCATGAGCAGTGAGTGAAGGTTGATCTGTAGCGCTGTGAGAGAATTCGAGGTGATTACATTGAACCCTGGTGGGGGGGGATGTGTGGAGGTGGTGGTGGGGTGGTTGGGCAATCACTCATTATATTCTAAACAAACAATGGGAAGATGATAGATTCCATGACTGTTGTTTCACTCAGGCTGCATAATTCTGGATAGTTTAAGTGCTCTGAGGACGTTACGTCCTCCCACCCCAACTCCAACTCCCCACAGTAATTGACAGAGAAGGAGAGGTCCAGGTTTTGAATAAACTCTCCCCACATTAAATCAGTGAAATTAGTGTGTGATCCTGCACTGAATGTCATATTATCTACCAACCTGACAGCAACCACACTGCCTTCATTCTAAAACAGTTAACTATTCCCTCCAGCTTCTGACCTTCATAAAGAACGTGAATCCATCTTCTCGGAGATGCAAGCTGCCTCCTTGAGGTTTAAACCATAAGACGATAAGACATAGGAGCAGAAATTGGGCCATTTAGCCCATTGAGTCCGCACCACCATTCAATCATCGCTGAAAGGTTTCTCAATCTCATTCTCCGACCTTCTCCTTGTAACCCTTGATCCCCTGGATAATCAAAAGCTTATCTGTCTCCGTCCCAAAGATACTCAATGACGTGGCCCCCACAGCCTTCTGTGGCAACAAATTTCAAAGGTTTGCCATTCTCTGGTTAAAGACATTTCTCCATATCACTGTTCTAAAAGGTGCTCCCTTTCATCTAAGGCTGTGCTCTCTGCTTCTAGTCTAATGGAAACATCTTACCAACATCCACTCCGTCCAGGTCATTCAGTATTCTGCATGCTTCCATTACAATCCCTCTCATCCTTCTAAACTTTATCATGTATAGACACAGAGTCCTCAAACATGCCTCATACGATAAGCTTTTCATTCCTACGACCATTCTTGTGAAGATCTTGTGAATATACCCCAGGGCCAGTACATCCTACCTGAGATATGGGTCTCAAAATTACGCACAATACCCAAAATGTGGTCTATTCAGAGCCGAATGCAACCGTATTCAATTCCTCTCGTAATAAATGCCATCAATAATAAATGCAATTGTACTCTTAACAATTGCCTCAACCTGCAAGCTTACCTAGACAGAACCGTGCACTAGAACTCCCAATTCCCTTTGCACTTCAGATTTCTGAATTTTCTCCCGATTTAAAAAAATAGACCATGCCTCTATTCTTCGTGCCAAAGTCCATGACCTCACACTTTGCGACGTTGGAATGCAGCTGCCGATCTCTTTACCTGTCCAACTCCTTCTTCAGCCTCTCCACCTCCTCAATATGTCCTGTCCATTTGCCTATCTTTGTATCGTCTGCAAACGTAGCCATAGTGCCGTCAATTCCCAAATCTAGACAGTAAACGTTACGATTAAAAATTATGATTCCAAAACTGAGCTTCATGGAACACCACTTGTCACTGACTGCCTTCCTGATAAGGACCATTTCATCCCCACTCTCTGCTTTCTCCCAGACAGCCAAACTTCTACCAATGCCATTACTTTGCCTCGAACACCATGAATCCTTATCGTACTCAGTCATCTCTTGTGTGAAACCTTGTCCAAGACCTTCTTGAAGACAAGGTGGATAACTGTGTTTGGTCGAGCCTACTCATTTCGTCTTTAAAGGATTTCAACAGATTTATCAAGCATTACCTTCCCTTGATGAAACCGTAGTGACTTTGCCCTATTTTACCAAACACTTCCAAGTATTCAGAAATCTCATCCTTCACAATGGATTCCAGGATCTTACCCACGACCGAGTTTAAGCTATTCATTGTGGATCTTTTGTCGTTTTCCTTACTCCCTCGTTAAAAAGGGGTGCCACGTTAGTGGGTTTCCAGTGTTCTGAGATTATTCATTACTCTAGTGATTCCTGAAAGATCACCACGATCGCCTCCCTTCTCTGTTCCGCTATCTCCCTTATAACGCTGGGATGTAGTTCATCTGGTCAAGGTTATTTAACTACCTTCAATTCTTTTCTAGCATGTTCTCCATGGTGGTGGCCAACATACTCAGCTCTGGCCTCTCAGTCGCTTGAATGTTTAATGTATGACTCGTGTCTTCCATCGCTAAAGTTGATGCGAAGTAATTCTTCAGTTCCTTGGCTATTTTCTCGTTCCCCACTACTATCTCTCCAGTATCATTTTCCAGCAATCCAATGTTCACATTTGCCGCTCATTTGTACTTTATATATCGACAGAAACTGTAACAGTCTTCCTTTACATTACCCCAGACTTAATCATCTCCCTCCTTATTTTAGTTTGTTTGCCCTCAGTTTTATCTTGGTAAGCTTCCCAATCCTCAGATTTCCCTCCGCACTTTGCCACATTATATCCTTTCTCTTTTGCTTTTATGCTATACCTGACTACCCTAGTCAGCTATGGTTGCCTCATCCTCCCTATACAAGCCTCTTTTTCCTCAGGATAAATCTCTGCTGTATCCTGAATTACTCCAAAAATCTCCTGCCATTGCTGTTGCACTGTCTTTCCTGCTGGGCCCGTCTCCCAGTCAATTCCAACCAGCTCCTCCCTCATGAATCTGTAATTGCCTTTATTCAGCTGTAATACCGTTACTCCTGATTCTACCTTCTCCATCTGAAACTGCAGAGTAAGTTAAATCATATTATGATCACTGCCTGCTAAGAATTCCTTCACCTTAAGCTCCTTCATCTATTTCGCTTGTACAAGCTGCTCCAAAAAGCCATCTCATAGACTTTCCACAAATTCCTTTCCTTGCAAACCACTACCAACGTGAATTCCCAGTCCACCTGCAGAATGAAATCCCAAATGATCATTGTAATTTTGACTTTCCTACAGAACTTTCTAGCTCCTGGTGTATCTTGCACCCCAGCTCCCTGTACATAACTCTAACTGCATTTTTTCACCTTTTTGATTCCTCAATTCTACCGACACAGATTCGACACGATCTGACCCTACTTCATTTCTGATTATTGATTATTGATTCAATTCTATTCTTAATAATGAAACAGCTCTATCTCTCTGCCCACCTGCCTATCTTTTCGACAGGATGAATATCCTTGAATATTCCGCTCCTAATCCTGATCCTCTTGCAGTGATATCACTGTAATGCCCATGTCGTGCCTGCCAATTTGTGAATGAGTCACAAGCGTATTTACCTTATTCCTTCTGCTGCAAGCATTTCGATATGATAGTTTAGTCCTGTATTATCCGTCGCTCTTTTCACTGTCATTTGTTTGTCCAGCCGTTGGGACCTACACGGACCCTGACCACTGGATCATTCCCCGCCCAATCCAAGTTCTTCTGTAGCCCAGATGATGTATCCCAAACCCAAGCACCAGGTAGGCAACACATCATTCAGGACTCTCAATCCCAATCACAGAGAACAGTAGCTATGTCTCTAACTCCGATTATCCAGCATTGGGCGGCACAGTGACACAACACTGCTGCTTCAAAGTGCGAGGGACTCGGGTTCAATTCCAATCTCTGGACCCTGTGTATGTGGACTTTGTAAATTCTTCCTGTGTCTACATTGGGAACATTAACTCTTTCGTCTCTCCACAGTATGTCTCTGTGTTTGCTTCGGGTTTCTACCATCTACAGTATTTTTGCTTTGGTTAGACAGAGAAATCTAGCCAATGTGACAGGTTTTCGTAAAAGCAGCCGTGCATCGCGAGTTCCCTGGTTGTTTAGGAATCTTGCCCGGCCCCTTCCGTGTTTGCAGTGTCCCTGGATACCCATTCCATCCCTTTCAGTCCCTCAGTCAATCGTCACTACATTCAGCCTTTTCTTGTGCCACCCCTGGGACTCCCCACACCCCATTGCCTGGCACTGGACACTCCCTTCGCAGGACTGTGCACACAACGACACTGAGCACTTTCTGACCCACTGGGGATGCTGGGTAAAGATCCTGCCATTGAAAGGAACAGAATAACTGAAGTCCAATTGAATAGCAAAGCAGAATAAACAAGCTGCATGACATCCATCTGCTCTGACATTTTCTAGTTTTCTGTTTATCCTCGTCCATCTGCAAATATATGGTTCATATGTATACCTTGGTAAAAACAATGACTGCAGATGCTGGAAACCAGATTCTGGATTAGTGGTGTTGGAAGAGTACAGCAGTTCAGTGGTGCTCTTCCAGCACCACTAATCCATATGTATACCTTGTCAAACAGGTTTAGTGGCGGGGATAGATATCGGATCCTCTGGGCATTGGACTGATTCAGTGGACTCCACTTTCCTGAGGTCACACTTAAGTTTTTATTATCAAGACTATCCACTTTAAAGAAAAGGCCTTGCGAGAGTTCTGTTGAAAGGATATTTGAATTTTGGAGACACTAGAATATGTCAGGTGCGAGTGAGGTTAGGAATAGGAAGGTAGCACAGTTAAATACGTGGCTAAACATCTGGCAGGTGAGGCAGCACTTCTGATATGTGGATCATTGGGATTCCGGAGTCGGTAGGACCTAAACAAGGAGGACTGGATGGACCTGAACTTGCGGCAATCTCTGATATGTGGAGAGGGGTTTAGCAGGAAAGACAGTGGAACAGCAATGGCAGGTGATTCCAAGATTAATTCAGGAGACACTGCAGAGATTCATGCTGAGGAATAGAGGCATGATACAGGGAGGATAAGGCAACCAGGGCTGACGAGGGAAGTCAGGGATTGCATACAAGCAAATGAGCAAGCATATAATGTGGTGAAGGGCAGTGGGAAACGAGAGAATTGGAAAACTTATAAAGACCAACAGAGGGCAAAAAAATAAGGAGGGAGTAGATTAAATATAGGGGTAAGCGAACCAGCAATATAGAGGAGACTGTAAGAGGTTCTTTAGATATATAAAGTGCAAAAGAGAGGTAAAAGTAATATTGGACACTGGAAAATGCTGCTGGAGAGACAGTAATGGGAAACAAAGAAATGAATGAGGAACTTGGTGTCAGTCTTCATGGTGGAAGACATGAATAATTTCACAAATGTTGAAGAGAGTGAGAGGGCAGAGCTGAGTATGGTGGCCATCATCAAGAATAACATGTTAGAAAACTGAATGGCCTGAATGTGGATAAATCACCTGGACCAGATGGACTACACCCCCAGCCTTGGAATGGAGATAGCTGAAGAGGTAGTGCAGGTATAAGTAGTAATCTTTCAGGAATGACTAAAATCAGGAAAGGGACAAGAGGCTGGAAATTGCTAATGTCACACCCCGTTTAATAAGGGAGTTAAACAGAAAATGGAAAATTACAGACTGATTAGCCTCACCTTAGTTGTGGGTAACAACCTGGAATCCATCGTGAAGGATGGGATTTCTGAATACTTGAAGGTCTTTGGTAAAATAGAATAGAGTCAACATGGTTTCATCAAGAGGAGGTCAGGCCTGACAAACCTGTTAGAATTCATTGAGGGAGTAACGAGCAGATAAGACCAAGAAGAACAATAGATGTTATCCGCTTGCTCCTCAAGAATCCTTTGACAAGGTGCCACACAGGAGCTATTGAGAAAGATAAGGGCCCATGGTGTTAGAAGCAATGTGCGAACATTGATAGTAGCATGGCTGTCTGACAGAAAGCAGAGAGTTGGGATAAAAGAGTCAAGATGGCAGCCAGGGACAAGTGGTGTTCCACAAGACTCAATTTTGGGACCTCAACCTTTCCCTTTATGCATTAATGATTTACATGAAGGAACTGAGGGGATTCTGGCTAGGTTTTCAAACAGTGCAAAACTAGATAGAGGGACAGGTAGCATTAAAGAGGTGGTTCGGCTGCAGGAGGGTGCTCCAGCTCTGCTGCTCAATTTCCCGCACCTCCGCCCTTGATCTCCACCCTTCCAACTACAACAAGGAGAGAACCCCTCTGGTTCAGCCTTCCATCCCACCAACCACAGGATACAATGCATCATCCTCCGCCATTTCAGCCACCAACAGTCAGACCCCACCACCTGAGGTATAATTCCCTCCACACGCATAATAACAGAGAGCATTCACTTCACATCTCCCTCGTGAGGTTCAAGCCCCCCAACCCCACCCAGCCACTTTCCACTCCTGACACCTTCTTTGTCACTACAAGAGGAATGAAACTTATGTCAACACTCCCTCCTCACCTCCATGCAAGACCCCAAATGATCCTTCCACATCAGGCAAAGAACATCCTGTGCATCCAAACACCACATCTACTCAGTTCATTGCACTGGATCTCCTCTCCACTGGCAAGACAGGACATCAACTTGCAGAACGGCTCAGTTAACACACTCGGACACACACACCCAACAACCCCACTTCCCTATCCTTGAATACTTCAACTCTCCCTCCCACTACAACAAGGACATGCAAGTTTTTGGCCTCCTCCATGGCCGATTTCTAGCCAGTAGTAGTCTGAAGAAAGAATGCATCATCTGCCACCGAGGGACCCTCCAACCACACGGTATCAAAGGCAATTCCGCCAATTTCCTCATCTTCCCTCCCACCACCTTATCCCAGATCTAACCCTCTAGTTCAGTACCGCCCTCTTGAACTGTCCAACCTGTCCATCTTCCTTCCCATGTATCCACTCCACCTTCCACTCTGAACTTTCACTATCACCACTCACCTTCATCGAGCTATCGCTGTCCAAGCTAGCTTCCTCCCAGCCCCAGCCCCTCCCATTTATCTCTCAGCCCCCTTCCGCCCAACCCCCTCGTTCCTGATGAAACTTTATGCCTGAAACATTGTATCTCCAGCTCCTCGAATGCCGCCTGACTGACTGTGCTTTTCTAGCATCACACGTTTTGACTCTGATCTCCAGCATCTGCTGTCTTCACTTTCTCCTACTGAAGGATTTGTACAGGTTAGGGGAGTGAGCAAAGATGTGGCAAATGGAGTATAACGTGGCCAAGTGTGACATCATGCACTTTGCCAGGAAGAATACAGACATGGACTATTTTCTACATAGCGAGCAGGTTCTGAAGTCAAAAGTGCAAAAAACCGAGGGAGTTCCAGTCCAGGAGTCTCAAAAGGTAATCTTGCAGGTTGTCAATATTTAGGAAGGCAAATACAATGATGGCATTTATTTCAAGAGGGCTTGAATAAAAAAGCAGGGATGTACTTCTGAGGCTGTATAAGGCTTTGGTCAGGCCACATTTGGATTATTGTGCATAGTTTCGGGTCCCATATCTCAGGAAGGATGTACTGGCCCTGGAGCGTTTTCCAAGGACATTCACGAGAATGGTCCCAGAAATGAAAAGCTTAACATATGAAGAACATTTGAGGGCTCTGGGTCTATATATGATAGAATTCAGAAGATGTTAGGAGGTCTACCCGAAACTTATAGGATACTGAATGGCCTGGACAGAGTGGATTTTGGGTAGGTATTACTAATGGTAGGAGAGACTAGGACCCGAAAGGACAGAGTAAAGAGAAGACCTTTCAGAACGAGATATGCACGAACCTCTTCAGCCATAGAGTGGTGAATCTATGGAATTCACCGCCACAGAAGGCTGTCGAAGCCAGGTCATTGAGTATATTTAAGAATGAGACAGATAGGTTCTTGATTGTCAAGGGGATCAAGGGTTACACTTAGAAAGTGGGAGAATGCGGTTGAGAAGCTTTACAGCCATCATTGAATGGCGGAGCAGACTAAATGGGCCTAATGGCCAAATTTCTGCTCTAATGTCTTCTGGTTGCATGGTTAATATTGGCTCTTCTCATTCCTCATTGGAGTTGTATCCCGAAATTTGATCTTCATATGATATATGAAGAATAAAATTCCAATGCTGATGGCTGGGAAATATCATATTCCCTCCCTCCAGACTCAGCAACCATGTCCCCAGTATCATAATCACACTGCAATAGAAATCCAGTGAAATTTACTTCATCATAGTTGATTGACATCGATAACATGAACAGCATGACCCTTACCTGCCCTCTATGATCCTCGAATAACCATCTGAATTGTGTGTCACATCATATTCTATGGTAACATATCCATGCCGTTTGTCTGTTATCACTCATGTTGTTGTATGCACATTTTCCTGTCAGATTATGGACTAGAAATTTCTCTCCATATTTTACTGACATTATAATCACTGATCAGTAGTTACAGACTACATGTTTCGATTTATAAACGGAGAAACGTTTTTAAGTTCTGACAATCCTTTGACATTACTCGCATATCTAAGGCAGATTGAATGATTACATACAATCAATCTACCATCTCAAATATTTCTTCCCTCTGGTCATCCCCACCCCACACATATCCCATGCCAAATGTGTAACTTTAAACTTTTTTTTGAATTTTAATAAAATCAATATTGAAGTCAAAGGGGTTAACTGAAGCTATTTGTTCAGTGACTGTGATTAATGTCAATCTCCGCGGATCCTAATTATCACAATGGAGAGTTTTCATTGTTGAAAGCTAAATGGGCTTTGTTCAATGTGCTATCCCATAGTATGAGGAGGAGCATCACTGACAGCACTAACAGGGATCAGCAGATCGAAAGAGAGAGAGACGGGGAGGAGAGATCAGAATCTGAGAACATTAGACTGGAATGTTCCAACAATGGACAGGAGCTTATCCTCGGGTCTTTACTGGCTCTCTCGGACTTGGATACAATTAGCATGGCGGATCCAGGATACCCTTTGGATTATTCAAGTTGGTTACTATCCCATCCTCGCTATAGTTGGTGTTCCTGGTAAGTCATTATATTTAATAGGAGAAAGTGAGGACTGCAGATGCTGGAGATCAGAGCTGAAAAATGTGTTGTTGGAAAAGCGCAGCAGGTCAGGCAGCATCCAAGGAGCAGCACAATCGATGTTTGGGGCATAAATTCCTGAAGAAGGGCTTTTGTCCGAAAAGTCGATTGGCCTGGTCCTTGGATGCTGCCTGACCTGCTGCGCTTTTCCTGCAACACATTTTTCAGCTTTCAAGTCATTATATTTGTCTACTAAACCGGGTTGGCTTGAATTTCTGCTCATTATATATAAATTTTGGAAAGGGCAAGTCAACGCCTTCAGTTCCAAACAAAAATTCTTTTCCTTATATATTATAAATATCAAACTATTATTTATAAATTACTCACTGATATGCGAAAAGTAACCAGACTGTTCTCAAACTCCATAATCCATTTTGTCCTTCACAGATTTACATCTCCATGTCCTCCCTACTCACCATCCTGTCCAATACCACCATCATGATATCCCAGTCTCGTCCTCAGTCTCAGTGCAATATCTGAATAAACCATTTGTGCCTTTGTTCAATCCGAATGCCATAGTTTCACGTTCCTTCTAACCACATGTCCGTCACTAAATAATTGCTCTTGAGAATGTTTAACTTGTTATCTGCACGTATGGGAAGACAGTTTATGGTGGTCAAGCCATTGACTGATAATCTAGAGCCACAGGATAATGGTCTGTTGATATCTCATGAAGGAAATTGGGGTGTTTAAAAGCAACCATTATCATTTGTTATAAAAACCAATCTGCTTGCCTCAAGACCTTTAGTGAAGTCAATGTGTCATGCTTCCTTCGTCAGTTTTCGGTGTGACTTCTGTGATGAACACGTGGGTGTACTGTACCATTGAGAGAATTAAAAGCCAGCAATAACTATCTGACAGCACCAAGTGTTCTGAAAAATTGATATAATGTTACATTTAGTCGAACAACCCGATTAGCTCATTGTCTCGAAACAAAAACAAATTCAGCACAACATTTAAAATCATAGACCAAAATTCCAACGTTCAAACAAGTATGAATTTATTATATTGACAATCTTAAAAGCCAATGATACAGTCCCCAATAATTTGGCGGAACAAGACCATGGAAAATTGAACAGTTGAGAGGAGAACTGCCAAGATACCAGCATGCAAAGACTTCCTGAAAAATAGCTCTCCTATTGGCACTTTTATTGATTAGTAACTGGTGAAACAGAGTCCCCAAGAAGAAAAAAAGACAGGAATATGGAGAAGAACCGAAAGCTTCCTGATTTTGAGATAAGACGTTTTGATGTGTAAATCTTAATTAGGAGTCTTATAGGACTAGTATTGTGGAGGGGGAAGGTAAATGACAGGTTAGAGGAAGAAGTTGTAAATCGTCATTCGTTTATTATTCTCTGTTATACTTTAAGAAATAAAGTTGTTAATAATACTTTAAATAGATTTCGTCTCGAGAATTATGACAGATTACTGCATTGGATAAATCTTTTCTCTGTTGCTGGTTTTAATTAAGCAGGAAGATTTATCCTGTGTTGTAACACTACAAACCCACAGCTATGCGATTTACTCTTTACTGTCCTGTGGAACAGCTGAACTCAGTTCAAGATCTGCATAACATGCTGCCCTGACCAGGGCTTCATACATCCTGTGAGAGAAGAACAGAAGTAAAGGTAGCTCCCTTTCTCTGCCTGTTTTCTGTATTGCTCCATCTCATTTCCATTCAGGTCCGTGATCATCCCTATTTTAAGTGTTTTCAATCTCATTGAAATTCTCCCCGAATGTGATGCAAAGCTCCATAGGTATCTCTGGTGCTAGCTTTATTGATGCTGACGTACAGATGTAAGGGAATTATAATTTTCCATGTCAGTCGTAGTGCATAGAGAAGGAATGGCTTTCTGTGGCACAGGAAAGAAATGGTGATGTCTAAGTGAGAGAAAAGGTGCTTTGTGATCATCCCTGAGAGTGCTGTTGAGGCAGTATTTGGGGTACTGTGGAAAGACTTTCTCCCAAGTTTCACCAGACTAATCCCTGGGATGATGGCACCATGAACAGTAAGTGAAGCTCAGTGAGAGAATAAGAGGTGATTGCATTGAACCTTAAGGGGGATGGACAATCACTCATGATCTCGTATACAGACACTGATGCGGTGATAAGTTCCAAGGCTTTTTTTCAGTCAGATTACATGATTCTCGATAGTTTAAGAGCCTCTGAGACCTTTCCACCTAACCACCCCCACTCCCTATTTCGACTGAGAAAGAGAGGAGAAAGAGAGGAGAGAGAGAGAGAGGGAGAGAGAGGGGTTCAGGCTTTTGAATAAACTCTCCCAACATTAATACAGTTCAATTGATGCGTGATCCTGCAATGAACGTCATGTTATCCATAATCCCGACTGCAACAACAATACCGTCATTATAAAAGAGTTAACTCTTTCCAGCAGTGTAGAGAGAAGGAAAGTCTTTTTACGCTACAGGAAAGAAACAGAGATATCTAAGATGAAAAAGAGTTATTGTGATCATTGCTGAGAGTGTTGTTGAGGCAGCATTTGGGATATTGTGGACAGACTTTCTCTCCTTTTTCAGGAATGATCGCCTTGCCACAGAGAGAGTGCAATTGGGTTTCACCAGATTAATCCCTGGGATGGTGGTGCCATGAGGAGAGAATGATAATTAATCTCCAGCGTTGTGAGAGAATGAGAGGCGATTGCATTGAACCTTGGGGGGAGGGACAGTCACTCACGATATTCTAAATAGACACTGAGACGGTGAAAATTCCATGGCTTCTTTTTTACTCGGGTTACATGACTGTCAATAGTTTAAGAGCATCTGAGAATATTCCCCTCACGCCACACCCAATCCCCATTTTGTATGAGAGAGACAGAGGACCAGTCTTTGAATAAACCCTCCCCACATCAAGACGGTGCATTCGTTGTGTAGTCCTGCACTGAAAGTCTCGTTATCCGCAATCCCTACAGCAGCCACAATACCTTCAGGCTAAAACTGTTAACTACTCCACCAGATTCTGACCCCCACGGAGTACATGGGTGTGTCTTCTCGGTGATGGAAAATGCCTCCTTGAGACTTGGCACAAATCATTGGGCTTCCCTCCTCATTGCCAGCAAACTTTGTTAAAGCAGCACACGTTCTACAAACAATGGAACCATGATTAACATCATGGAATCCTCTATCAGTGCAGTCCCGGTTTCTTTGGTTTGTCATGTTGGAATATCAATGACCCCCTCATGTTCCTGTATAACTGTCTCGTGGGGATGAATAGCCTCCTCCTGATCTCATGGAACAGATTTAAGGGTCTGATTGTGCTCTACCTGCTCCTGTCTAACAGCTCGATGCACTGAACAGATCAATCTTCTTCCTGTGTAACAGACAGGAGTATTGCATGTGCTGTCACTTTTCCTGTTCCTGAATGCTAGCTCATACCCGTGTGCAACCACATTGAAATGCTGAATGAGCTCCTCTTTTAACTGCCGAAATGGGCAGTGTCTGGCCGTACATAAATGTTACCGACACTTTAACAGCACAAACCGGATCTTGCTGCACAGAATGGTTCAGGAGCTGATGGGGGACAAAATGTTCTGAACATTGTGTGATCTTCAGTCCCACTTCCGATCTTATGATGGGAAAATACATTGATGGAGCAACTGAAGATGTTTGTGCTGAGGATGCTAACGTGAGGATCTCCGGCAGAGATGTCCCGGGACTGAGAGGATTGTTGGCGACTGACCCCAAACCTTATTGTGTTCTGAAAGACCCCGTCCAGTGGGAAAGTTGCACCTGATTCCCATTCAGCTCAATTACATAGGTGGTCTCAATGGCATCCTCAGTCAAATACTGCATTGGTATCATAGCCATTCACTCTTTCCTGAGACCCTGTGTTCGCCTCTTGCTCATATCAATAGGTGACAATGTATGTGTAGGGAGTGTTTTCCTCTCACAGAAGGTAATCACTGTTAGAAATTATCTGGGCTAGAGAGCGAGGGGAGCTACATTACTGAAAGCATTTAAGGAGGAGGTAGATGGATTTTTGACCTGTCAGAGAGCTAAGGGGTGAAGAATTGGGCATTAAAGAGGAGTTAATGCCAACAGTAGATCAGCCATGATGGTATACAATGGCTTGATCATCCGAATTACCTGATCCTATTCCTTTTGTCCTCCTATTCAGTAATTGCAAAGTTAATGTTTTGTAATTTTCCTGAATATTCTTTTATTGAACTTTGCAATCAGAGAGAGTGAAGTATTTTGTAACTCATCTCTGGTTGAGGTATGGGGACTGTATTCACAGTGAATCTGGGTCTATAATATGACCAACAAATAAATCACAAGTTGCAGAGAGGAAACACTCTGTAATGGGACCAGAGGCGTCTTTTGAACCAAATAACATTTTCCAACCTACACCAAACCATGTGTGACAGTCTTGAGGGACTGGATGAGATCCTGTGTTACTGTTGCCCAGGTATCTGGGACAAGTGGCCTCCATCTGCTCCCTGCAGGAGCTGTGACGGGTTGAATAGAACACAGAAACATAGGACTGAGCAGCAGGTGTATCCATTAGATACTTTATCACCGTTCCATGTGCTTTTGGTCTCAGCAGCACGTTTCTGTCTGTATGCCATTTTACTACATACAAAAAACAACTTTGAATAAATGCAAACATCCAGAAACCAGAATCCTCTGGGGAAGAGAATTTCCACTTGAACAGCTCTTTGAGAATTTCTCATTTGTGTTCCAACAAATGTTGAAAGGTCACTATGTCCTTTTCCAGTCCCACTCCTCCACTGGTTGCACCAATCTTAAGTGCAACCAGTTCAGTGATGTGGCCAATGATATAGATCTCAGAGTAGATCATTTTCGAGAAAAAATGTGAGACACAGGAAGTTGAACTCATAACAAATGGTAAAATGACAGAGTGCCCCAAATGTTATTCTGCCTTTGAAGTTACTCTGCTCACACAAGCTACTGCTAGCGAGATTTCTTTCTGGAACAGTTGGATTTGGCTGAATTCCCTTCGTTTCAGGCAGCGAAGAGATTCCAATGAATCCTCACCAGGAATCCTTCACATGTGGTAAAGATAACTCAGGGATTGGCTGGTCTCACACTTTGCTATCTGACGGAACAAAAAAACGAGAGAGGGATCAATCGGCTGCTTCTTCTCAGGCAGGGAACATTTTTCTCCCTTTCTGTGTTGGAACAAACAATTATGTCAACTGACCACCAAACTGGACCATGTGCGATCTCCTGGAACATTCTCTGTAAAACCTGATTATGGATTATATGCAAGTGCGTCATTGCTCTTGTTGTGCACAATTCCTTCCAGTCCCAAAAATTTCCCACTTTATAATTTGATGGCATGCTTATATGTGTCTGTGTAATTTGTAAATATTGGTAGGTGTCTTCATAGTATGTGTGTTAATATCAATGTATCTTTTCCTGAAAATTTATTCTCTAGCTTTAGTCTCCCTGACAGGAGATAATATGCATCCAGTTTATACACTTTTCATAAAGACATGGATGGTTCAATACTATTTCTCAGCTAAGATCAAAACTGATAATCCCCCATAACAAAAGATGTGCTTTCCAGGAATGAGTAATTCTTCGAAAAGAATTATATCTTTTTATTTTAGTTTAGGGGATCAAACCTGCACACAGTGTATTAGGTGTGGTCTCAGAAATACCAGGTACAGATGCAGTAAAACATTCCTGCAATTAAACCCGATGCTTTTTTTTTGACAAAAACAGCATTATTCCACTTACCTTCCAAATCACTTGCTACATCTGACTTCATATGATTCATGTCGCAAGAACATGGAAACCTCCTGTATCACAGAGTTCTGCAATCTCTCTCCATTTAAATTGTTTACCATTGTTTCATCTTTCATGCCAAAATAAATAACTTACCTTATGTTATTTCTGCTGAAGGTTTTCTCACTAACCGTCCCTGCCTGTATCACTTTGCAGCTCTCATACCTCCATTTGACGACACATTGAATGGCCATCTTGGTGTACGAGCTAATTGAGCTCCAAGCCAATCCCTCCCCTTCCTCCAAATCTTTGATAAAGATTATTGATCATTGATGCCCCCACAGTGATCTCTGAGGCACTCCATCAGTTACAGCTTTGCAGCCTGAAAATAAACATTTGTCTCTACTCTCTTTTTCCTGTTGGCGACAGCTTCCCTGTTCCTGTGTAGCAGCTCAGGTGGGTTTAAAGGCCTCCTCCTAGACTGTGTAGTGCACTGAACGAGCTGAATTACTTCATTCTATATTCCTGTGTAATTCCTTAGAGGCGCATAATGGCCTCCTCCTGTCTCATTGTAACGATCCTGTCTGACTTAATGGAGTGGTCCCCTACCCTGTAACAGCATCGAGGGGTGGATTGAGGGAACAACACATGGGGTAGGGACAGCAGTATATCTCTGTAACAGCCTCGAGTGGTGGAATGAGGGAACACATGGGGTAGGGGCAGAAGTTGCCCATTCCGCTGCACCATTCAGAATGCTCATGGCTGGTCCGAGTGTGCCTGACCATCCATTTCCTGTCTGTTCCCAATAAACACTGACCCTTCTGTCCAGTAAAGATCTCAGTCTGGAATATCTTCCATAACCGAGTCTTCACTGCTCCCTGACGATGAGGACACCACAGGTAGCACAAGACTAAAGTGAAAGGGACATCCTTATTTCATTGTGGGACAACTGTTATTTTAAAACTGTGTTAACTGAACATCAAATCACCACCTCTTTTCAGACATAAGTACAGAATAATTAGGAATAAAGATGAACCACTATGGACTCCAAACCTCTCCCACATTCCCACTGACCCTTTCCAATGAAATATTTATCACGCCGATCCTCTGCTGCTGTCTCAGGAAGAGAATGCCTGATAGCATAATACTGCAGGAGCATTAAGGAAATGAGCAGATTGAGGCTATTCAGCCCATCGAGTCTGAAATTCCGTTCAATAATGTCTTATTAGTACCTCGACCTCATTCTTCTGCCTTCTCCCTGGAATCCTTGAACCCCTTACAAATCAAAAACATATCGATTTGTGTCTTAATGACACGATTGTCTGTGCCCCTGTGTGTCTGTATGTGAGTAAGTGTTTGTGCGTGTATCTGTATGTGTGTGTGTGTCTGTGCCTCTGTTTGTGTGTCTGTACGTGCGTGTGTGTGTGTGTGTGTGTGTGCCTGTGTGTGTGTGTCTGTGTGCTTGTTATCTGTGTGTTTCCGTGTCTACATCTGTCTGTCTGTGTTGCAGCCTGTGTTGCTATCTGTATTTATGTCTATTTGTATGTGACTATATATGTCTCAGTCTGTTTATACGTGTGTGTATGCCTATCTCCTTGTAAGTATTGTGTGTGTTCGTCTGTGTATTTCTGTGTCTGCGTCTCTGTGAAGTGAGGTATCTGTGGCTGTTTTTTATGGAAATGAAAGGACTGTTGTGAATGTTGTGGGAGCTGCCAGTGGGTTTAAACTGAGAATTGTCTTTCACTGAACATTGCTCCTAAACTGGTCAGTAGGACGTGGATGTTTCAGATTCTCCACACGAGGCGTCCTGATCCACTTCAGCTCCTTAAGAGTCCTCCCCACATGGCGGGGTGAGGGGAGTGAGGGAACGGATATCAGGCACTCCACGACTAGGCTTGGACCTTTCTATACTATTCCAGGCGGTTTCTCCTGGAATGGGAGAAAGGGATGGAGGGAGAGTGTGAATGGGTGACCCTGCTGTTTGTGCTGGTGTAGGTGGGGGGAGTTGTGAGGTGTCTGGAATGAGTCAGTCGACAGTTTTGAATCCATATAGTGTTATTATTTGCTGATTTCAATAGTGAGAGTGGGAGTGCCTGAGCATTATTTGGAGACAGAGCGTGAACCTTGTTCGGGGTTAAGTGCTATATAACAGATATACAGTGAGTGTGAGGGAGCAAAGAGTATATGGTAACAGAGCGAGGAGGATATTGTTGCTTGTCCAATACTGTGGGACATTTCTTCACATTATCTCAGCGTCGTGGTGAGCTTCCCTAAATGTCTTGTCCAGGTCTATCACGAATAACGACACAGACCTGTCCCTCAGCTTCCACTGCATCAGTTTAGGTAGAGTTTACAGATAGCAAGGAGAAGCAAATATTGGTGTGTTATATATCGAAAACAAAACGGTAGCAGAAAATCGGAGCAACATATGCTCTGGAAATTAGATAGGCAAGTATTCTGGATACCGCAGTCTTATTGAATGGTTAACAGTGTTAACTAAGTGACTGCTGAAGCTGTGAAAAATAAGTTCCGTAAGTGTATATGAGGTGGGTTGAAGAGTATGTTGTGAAGCAAACTAAAGAGCAGGTTATTTCGGATTTGATGTGGTGTGGTCAGAAAGACGAATTATTAACCTTGGTCTGAAGCAGCCTTTAAGGAATAATGGCATTTATAAGGTACACTTTACAAGGGGTCTGCATACAATATAGAATGCTTGAATATTCCAATCAAACATCGCGGAAGACTGGAGGCTAGAATGTCAAGATATCTTCATAAATTTGGAAAGTACAATATAACATTCAGTGGGAGACAAGCAATGTTTGTTAGAGTCATAGAGACAGACAGCACGGAGACAGGCCTTTCAGCCCAAATGGGTCAATTGCAACCAAAATGCCCATCCACGCTAAACCCATTTCCCTGTCATTGTCCCGTATCTTTCTAATCCTTTACAATCCGTGTATTTGTTCAAATGCCTTTGAAATATTGTAAATGTATCCGTCTCAACCACTTCTCATTCCATATGTGTAACAGCCCCTGTGTTAAAAAGTTATTCCTCAAGTTCCCTTTAATTCTTTCCCCTCTGACCTTAAACTGATGCCCTCTAATCTGTGATTGCCCAACCCTGGGAAAAAAAGACTGTGTGCATTCACTCTATCCATGCCTGTCATGATCTTATAAACTTCAATATGATCTCCCTCAGCCTCATGCACACAAAAGTAAAAAGTCCTAATTTGTCCAACCTCTTTCTATAACGCAGAACATTGAGATCTGGGCAATATCCTTGTAAATGTTTTCTGCACTCTTTCCAGTTTAATAACATCCTTCCTATAGCAATGTGAACAAAACTGAACATAACGCTACCAATATGGCCTCACTAGCATTCTGTATAACTGCATCATAACTCTCTAATTTCGATACTCAGTGATATAAACCGATTAAGGCCAGTGTGCCAAAA
The DNA here is from genome assembly GCF_047496795.1 of Chiloscyllium punctatum. Taxonomy (NCBI): domain Eukaryota; kingdom Metazoa; phylum Chordata; class Chondrichthyes; order Orectolobiformes; family Hemiscylliidae; genus Chiloscyllium; species Chiloscyllium punctatum. The sequence goes on from NC_092769.1 coordinate 58,166,942, forward strand.
GCTTTCTTCACTGTCTACGTCTGAATCAACTTCCAGAGAACCATGTACCTGAATTCCAAGGTCCCTCTGTTCCACTACACTCCTTAGGACCCAACCATTCACCAAGAAACCCCAAACTTGATTTGACTTTCTCAAATGCAAGAACTTACACTGATCTATATTAAAATCCATTTGCCATTTCTCAGCCACTTCTCCAGCTGATCAAAGTACTGCTGTAATTTCTGAAATTTCTGATAACCTTCCTCACTCTCCATGATGCCGCTTGTTTTAGTGCCGTCTTCAAACTTACAAATCATGCCTGTACATTCTCATGTAAATCATAGATATATGTAATATGTAATGGTCCTAGCATCAACCCCAGAGGCATTCCACTATTCACAGGCCGCCAGTCTGACCAGCATGTTTCCAGTATTAATCTCTCCTTCCTACCATCAAGGCAATTTTGTAGCTAATTTGCCGGCTCCCCCTCAATTCCATGCGATCTAACCTTCCAGAGCAAAGTACCATGTGGAAACTTACTGAAGGCCTTACTGGAATCAACCTATACTACGTTTCCCACCCATACCTCCTCAACGTTGCTGGGCACTTTATCAAAGAACTCCACAAAATTGTGAGTCACGATCTCTCTTGCACAAACTCCTGTGCTGAATTTGATGAAGGGCTTTTGCCAGAAACATCGATTTTTTTGCTCCTCGGATGTTTCCTGACCTGCTCTGCTTTTCCAGCACCATTCTAATCTTACTCCGAACCATACCCTGCCTTTCCAAATGCATGTATATCCAATCTCTCTAAACCTTCTAAAGTAACCTACCCACTAGATTTTAGGATTACTGGTCTTTAGTTCCCAGGTTTACCTTTGTAGCATTTCTTGAATACGGGCTCAGTATTCGCTATACTCCAGTTGTTCAGGACGGCACTCGTTGGCCAGTGATGATAGAAAAGAGTCAAACAGTGCTCCCGCAATATTTTCTCTATCCCCCTATCCTCCTGCTGTGTTCCTGAATATAACTGGTCAGGACCAGGAGTTTTTAGAAATACTGCAAAGTCTGAAAATTACATCTATTTATTTCAGGTGCAAACACCAAAGAGTGAGAAAATGACTCAGTGATGGTTAACATAACAAATTAGAAAATATATTAATCGTAGGAAGTGACTTCAGAAGAATTCCAGCTATTGTGAAAACCTGAGAATTCTCAACAATTAACGTTACAAAAATGGAAGGCCATGAAACTGAAAAGGAAATCAAAAAGAGAACATACCTGCTAACAAACAGGACCACAAAGACTACATCAATCTGCAATCTACATTTCAAAAGAAACAAAATAAAAGCAAACTCAAATGTGGAAATTTGTAATCGGGAGAGGAGAGGTCCTTGTGCAGAACAGGGAAATGGCCAACAAAATAACCAGTTACATCGCATCTGTCTTCATGGAGGAAGATTCAGAAAATCACCCAGTAATGCCAAGTTATCGTATCGGACTCCTGGAGCTAAAGACAAACTCAATTCATATCAGTAACAAGGTAGTACTTGAACATGTAGCTGGATTGAGCATTGCTAAGTCTGCTGAAACAGATGTACTTCATATCAAAATGCCAGAAATAAATACCAATAGTAGTATTAATTGCACTGTCGATGACTGTGTTTTATTTTCCTATACATTCTGCAGAGACCGGAAACTATTGTGGATAAACTATAGGTGAATGGAAGGGATCCAATCAGCTACAAAGGGAAAAAGACATAGTGTGGAGAACTGTAGACCAGGTAACGTGACATTTGTAGGGAAACTGTTGGAATCTATCACACAGGATGACATTTTTGCTATTTAGAAATTAGCAGCAACAATGGAGAGAATCAGCATGCATTTCTGAAAGAGACATCATACTTGATAAACTTCGGAATTGCTTGAAGTTGTTTCTTACAGCATAGATAATGGGGAAAGAGTAGAAGTGGCATATATTGGATTTTCGGAAGGGTTTCTATAAGATCTCAGTGAGTTCGTAAATGCAATGAATGTGAAGGGTATTTGGAGGAATATATGGAAGTGGAAAGTTAAAGTTTGGTTCGCCTTCATTTAAGGGAGTCAGAACATTGATGTAAAGACATGTTGAAACAGTTTCACAGCGTGTTGGTGGGACTGTAGCTGGAGTATTGTGCACAGTTTTGGTGACCGAATCACGGAAAGAATATACTGACCTGAGCGGAAGTGCAGTGGGCATTCTCCAGATTAATCCCTCAGATGGTGAGATTGCCTGATGAGGAAACTCGGCCTGTGTTCTCTAGAGTTTCAAAGAATGAGAGGTGGGTCACAGTGAAATTTAGATAATTCACAAAACATTTGACAAGTTGGAAATTAACAGAACGTTTCCCTCGCTGTCTATTCCACATTCAAGGCAAATAATGGCAGGATCTGGGACAGGCCAGTTAAGACTGCAATAAGGAGGAAATTCATCATTTGGATGGGAGTGACTAATACAGGGGCATGGAAACCTACTGGTAGGAAAGATTCGGGAGAATCACCAGATATTCTACAAGTGTCTCCAGCAGAACAGAATAACTGGTTAGGAATAGGAGAGGTAAGGTCACAATGTTAGGAGTCTTTTACAGGCCTCCTAATAGTCCTAGAATCGTTGAAGAAAGGATTGCGAAGATGATTCAGGAGAAGAGTGACAGTAATAGGGTGGTTGTTCTGGGGGACTTTAACTTTCCTGATATTGATTGGGAAAGCTATAGCTCAAGTTCGTTAGATGGGTCAGTGTTTGTCCAATGTGTGCAGGAGAGTTTCCTGACACAATATGTAGATAAGCCAACAAGAGGTGAGGCCATACTGGATTTGGTTCTGGGTAACGAACCAGGCCAGGTATTAGAACTAGAGGTAGGTGAGCACTTTGGGGACAGTGACCACAATTCGGTGATTTTTACTCTAGTGATGGAGAGGGATAAGTGTGTACTACAGGGCAAGAGTTATAGCTGGGGGCAGGGAAATTATGATGCGGTGAGGCATGATTTAGGATGTGTGGATTGGAAAAGTAGATTCCAAGGCAAGAGCGTAATTGATATGTGGAACTTGTTCAAGGAGCAGCTATTGAGTGTCCTTGATAAGTACGTACCTATCAGGCAGGGAGGAAAGGGTCGTGTGAGGGAGCCGTGGTTTAATAAGGAATTGGAATCCCTTGTTCAATGGAAGAGGGCGGCCTTTGTAAAGATGAGGCGTGAAGGTTCAATAGGGGCGATTGAGAGTTATAAGGTAGCCCGGAAGGACCTGAAGAGAGAGCGAAGAGCAGCAAGGAGGGGACATGAAAGGTCCTTAGTTGGTAGGATTAGGGAAAAACCTAAGGCTTTCTATAGGTATGTTAGGAATAAAAGAATGACTAGGGTAGGAATAGGTCCAATCAAGGATAGTAATGTGAAGTTCCGTGTGGAGGCTGAAGAGATTGGGGAGGCACTGAATGAATACATTTCGTCAGTATTCACTCAGGAACAGGACATTGTTGTCGATATGAATACTGAGGCACGAATGGCTTTGAGATATGTAGAGAAGAGGTGTTGGAAATTCTGGCAAGGGTGAAAATAGATAAGTCCCCTGGGCCTGATGGCATTTATCCTAGGATTCTCTGGGAAGCAAGGGAGGAGATTGCAGAGCCATTGGCCTTGATTTTTGTGTCTTCTTTGTCTACAGGAGTAGTGCCAGAGGACTGGAGGCTAGCAAACGTGGTTCCCTTGTTCAAGAAGGGGAGTAGGGATAATCCTAGTAACTATAGGCCAGTGAGTCTCACTTCTGTTGTGGGCAAAGTCTTAGAGAGAATTGTAAGGGATAGGATTTATGCACATCTAGATAAGAATAATGTGATCAAGGATAGTCAGCATGGTTTTGTGAAGGGCAGGTTTTGCCTCACAAACCTTATTGAATTCTTTGAGAAGGTGACAAAGGAGGTGGATGAGGGGAAAGCGGTAGATGTGGTATATATGGCTTTTAGTAAGGCGTTTGATAAGGTCCCCCATGGTAGGCTACTGCAGAAAATACAGAGATATGGCATTGAGGCTGAGTTGGAGGTTTGGATTAGGAATTGGCTGGCTGGAAGAAGACAGAGGGTAGTAGTTGATGGCAAAGGTTCATCTTGGAATGCAGTCACTAGCGGTGTTCCGCAAGGATCTGTTTTGGGACCATTGCTGTTTGTCATTTTTATAAATTAAATGGAGGAAGGGTTAGAAGGTTGGGTGAGCAAGTTTGCGGATGATACAAAAGTCGGAGGAGTTGTAGACAGTGAGGAAGGATGTGGCAGGCTACAGCGGGATATAGAGAAGCTGCAGAGCTTGGCAGAAAGGTGGCAAATGGAGTTCAATGTAGCTAAGTGTGAGGTGATTCACTTTGGTAAGAGTAACAAAAAGATGGGGTACTGGGCTAATGGTCGGATACTTGGTCGTGTAGAAGAGAAGAGGGATCTTGGTGTCCATGTACACAGATCTCTGAAAGTTGCCACCCAGGTAAATAGTGCAGTGAAGAAGGCATATGGCGTACTGGCTCTTATTGGTAGAGGAATTTAGTTCCGGAGTCCTAAGGTCATGCTGCAGTTGTATAAGACTCTGGTGCGGCCGCATCTGGAATATTGTGTGCAGTTTTGGTCGCCATACTATAGGAAGGATGTGGAGGCACTGGAACGGGTGCAGAGGAAGTTTACCAGGATGTTGCCTGGTATGGTAGGAAGATCCTATGAGGAAAGGCTGAGGCACTTGGGGTTGTTTTAATTGGAGAAAAGAAGGTTTAGGGGTGACTTGATAGAGGTGTACAAGATGATTAGGGGGTTAGATAGGGTTGACAGTGAGAACTTTTTCCACGTATGGAGTCAGCTATTACAAGGGGGCAAAGCTTTAAATTAAGGGGGGGTAGATATAGGACTGATGTTAGGGGTAGGTTCTTCACTCAGCGAGTCGTAAGTTCATGGAATGCCCTGCCAGTAGCAGTGGTGGACTCTCCCTTTTTATGGGTATTTAAGCGGGCATTGGATAGGTATATGGAGGATAGTGGGTTAGTGTAGGTTAGGTGGGCTTTGATCGGCGCAACATCGAGGGCCGAAGGGCCTGTACTGCGCTGTATTCTTCTATGTTCTATGTTCTATGTTCTAACTAGGGAACAGGTAGGACTCATTAGTGACTTGCCAAGTTGCAACCAAATTAACCTAATTGTTAGGAGACAGAGGGTGGTGGTAGAGGGCTGTTTGTGTGATTGGAGGCTAGTGTCCAATGGTGCACCACGGGGATCAGTGCTGTGTCTCTTAATATTTGTGATTCGGAGGTGTTGGTGTTGGATTGCGGTGGACAAAGCTAAAAATTGCATAACACCAGGTTATACTCCAAAAGGTATATTCGGTGGGAATAGTTTTTGAAGTGCTTCATCAAAGCGTACAACCACCTGATGAAGAAGCAGCGTTTTGAAAGCTCGTGCCTCCAAATAAACCTGTTGGACTACAACCTGATGTTTTCTGATTTTAAACTTTATCATGAAGGATGCAGCTGTGAATATGGACGAGGGGTGGGGAGTGTCTTAAGTAAGTTTGTGTTTGATACAAAGATTGGCCGGGTAGTTGGCAGTGAAGAGGAAGGGCTTACGTTGCAGGAAGATACAGATGGAATGGTCAGATGGGTGGATCAATGGCAGATGGAATGTAACCCTGATAAATATGAGGTGATGCACTTTGGAAGAAGGAACCAGACAGGCAAGGACTCAATGAATGGCAACACACTAGGAAGCTGAGAGGGTGCTTCTCCACACATCTCTGAATGTGGCTGGACAGGGTAACACACAATTTGAGAAAGCGTACGGGAGCGTAAACATAGCCTTCACATATCGAAGCATAGATTATAAGAGCTATGTGGAACTTTCATTAGCCAAGATGGAATACTGTGTGCAATTCTGGGAGCTACATTACAGGAAGGATGTGATGGTACTGGAGGGGGTGCAGAGGAGATTCACCAGGATGCTCCCTGGGATGGAGCGTATCAGCTATGGATAGAGCCTGGATAAGCTCGAATTGTTTACTTTGGTGCAGAGAAGGCTAAGGGGGACCTGAATCAGGAGGATAAGATTACGAGGGATATGGATGGGGTGGATAGACAGCAGCTGGTCCTTTTAATCAAAAGGACACACTTTTGAAGTGAAGGGTTTGAAGCTTAGTGAGGATTTGAGGACTGTTTTTGATGCAAAGTGTGTTTGGGTCTGGGATGCACTTCGTGAGAGGGAATTGTCATGGTAACCTCAAAACCATTAGAAAATACATGGTTGTGCACTTCAAATGCCATAAGATTCACGGCGACAGGTTTTGTGTTGGAAAGTGGGACTAATGTCGACCGTGCTGTATTTCTGATAGTACAGAGTCTGTGCTTCTGTGATTATATGGCTGTGGAAGGTCAATCATTCAGCAGCTTAAGATAGGAATTGATGGTTTTCTGAAGAATATCTTATCACAGTGTATATGAGTGAACTTGTAATATCTTCTGAAAATACGCCAATGGCAAAATTAAGAGAAAAAGGTGCAGCTTCCTTACAGTCTGATACCAGCTAATTGAGGACAGGTAAATAGCAGATCAATGGAGCAAATACTTCGGTTATGCCTTCACAGAAGAAGAAAAAACAAAAATAACATTTCCTCGCAATACTCGGGAACTTTAGTCTGGTGAGAAAAAGGGAATAGAATGAAATTAGTAACTAAAATGTTTTAGAGAAAATATTGGACTGAAATTAATGGGCATAGGCAAAGTCAACAGAGGTTTATGAAATAGGAATCATGTTTGGGAAAATGGCTTTTAGCAAAATTATGGAGAAGGTATCAACGCAATACGATTGGATTTTCAGAAAGATTTTTTGATAAAGCCCCAAGCCTATTGTGCAAATTCGAATCCTATGGGACTGGGGCTAATATATGGTCGTGGTTTTAGAATGGGAGAGTTGGCAGGAAACAGTGAGTAGGAATAAAACCATGTTTTTTCAATGGAAGGCTTGGAGGATATAACAAGGATCGAGATTTGGCATACAACTATTCCAAATACACATCATATCTTTGGTTGAGGGGCTCAATTGCAATATTCCCAAGACTGCTGACAGCTCTAAACGATGTCAGCTTGTGAGTGGATGAGGAGGATGTAAAAAAGGCTCCAAATTGATTGAGACAAGTGGAGTGACTGGGCAAATACCTGGCAGATGGAGAGCAATGGCAGAGATGAGAGGTTGTGTACATTGATGGGATCAATTGAATGGCAGCCTATCATTTGAAAAGGGATTGGTTGAAATTTGTTGATATATAAATATTCTTAAGTTGCATTTTTGTTTATTTCTGCGCAGCATTCCGAGTCCATGTAGGGCAGTGAGTTCTGAACACGGAAGTCAATACTGGGAATGGCATTGGCGAGCTGTATACAGTGTACGTAGACTCAGCAAGTAGGGAGATGTAACATTGAAAAGAATCTGGATCTCCCTGTACACTAGTCACTGAAAGCAATATTGCAGGAGCAGAAAGCAGGTAGCAAGATAAATGGTTTATTCACCTTCATTTCAGGGTGATTTAGAATACAGGAGTAAGGGTCATTTACTGCAACTGTACAGGGCCTTGGTGGGACCCCATCTCGAACATTGTGCAGTATTGTGTGCAGTTTTGGTGTCCTTACCTAATAAAGGGCAAATCTGACATTGAGGGAGTGCAGTGAAGGATGACAGACTGATCTCTGGGATGACAGTTAGTTGTGGGAGCAGAGTTTGGGGTGACTGGGCCTATATTCCATGGGCTTTAGGAAAATGAGTGGAGATATCAGTGAGATATATAAACTCTGACAGGGTGTGACAGATTGGAAGCAGGGATGTTAGTTCACTTTCTAGAAAATGGTTCACGAATCACATTGCAGTCAAATCATACTTACTAAACATGTGTTATCTGAGAACTCCCTATATATTGATGGGCCGAAGGCACTATATTTCACAATGTTTAAACATATTTTGGGATATGAACATTGTGTGGGGAAAACTGCTTTGAGGAGATGTTCGGCCATGAAATAGTATGCGGAAAGCTCAATGTGCTGAATGACCTCCTACTCTCCTGATGTTTCTGTTCAGTCTGTGGGAAAGCTCTGTAAATGTTGTCATAAGCTCTCAAATGTTAGGAAGGATGTCTATGCAGGGTCGACAGAACTGTGTTTCTCACTCCCTTTTCTGATAACGAGGTTGATGCTAGATGTTCTGTCAGGTTTTATCCTTTAAGACCTCAGAGTAGTTTGATACAATTGAGTGTCTCACTTGGCCGATTCAGAGACCATGTTTGTGTGTCTGGAGTCACTTTTAGGCCAAGAAGGCACGGGAGATCACTTGGGGAAGGAGACTGATGTTTACAATCAATATTGGACACTATTACCGACACCAGATTTTAGATATCGATATTTTATTAATTATTTTTAACTTCCAACAGCTGCCAGATCATTGGCCTGGACTGGATTCGTAAACCAATGATATGCCCACTGCAGCACCATCTCCACATGGGGACCTATCAGAAACCAGACTGACCTGATTATTTCGTTGCTACTTGACAGCTTTATCGAAACGTATTCCCACCAATTTGTCTGTCGAGATGGGACTGAGGGTGTGGTAATTGACCAGATTGTAATTATTCTCCTATTCAGGGACTGGATATAGTTCAGTAATTTTCCTCATCTACAGGGACATGTCAGAGTTGGAGCTGGAATGAAACGTGGGATGGCTTTTTCACAGGGGGCAGGGTGGGAAGAGGTTTAATCTAGGTAGCTGTGGGAGTCAGTCGGTTTATAGTATACGTCCGTATTGAGTCGGTCGCCCGAGATAGAGATGGAGAGGTCTCGGAAGGGGAGGGAGGAGTCTGAGATTCTCCAGGTAAATTTGAGGTCTGGGTGGAAGGTGTTCGTAAAGTGGATGAACTGTTCAATCTCCTCGTGGGAGCACGAGGTAGCGCCGATACAGTCATCAATGTAGTGGAGGAAAAGGTGGGGTTATATTCCCAATTCCTTCGCCTTCACCGCATCTGCTCCCAGGAGGACCAATTCCAATACCGAACAATCCACTGGCCTCCTTCTTCAAACACCGCAATTTCCCCCCATTCGTGGTTGACGATGCTCTCCACCGCATCTCCTAAACTTCCCGCCCCTCCAATCACCACCAGGACAGAACCCCACTAGTCCTCACCTACCACCCTTCAACCTCCAGTAACATCGGTTCATCCTTCGTCATTTCTGCCACCTCCAAACGGACCCCACCACCAAGGATGTATTTCTCTCCCCACCCCTATCAGCGTTTCGGAAAGACCACTCCTTCCATGACTCCCTTGTCAGATCCACACACTCCACCAATGCAACCTCCGCTCCCGGCACCTTCCCCTGCAACTGCAAAAAATGAAAAACTTGCGCCCACACCTCCCCCCTCACTTCCCTCCAAGGCCCCAAGGGATCCTTCAATATCCATCAGAAATTCACCTGCACCTCCACACACATCATTTAGTGCATCCAATGCACCCGATGTGGCCTCCTATACATTGGGGAGACAGGCCACCTACTTGCAGAACGTTTCAGACATCACCTCTGGGACACCAGCACCAACCAACCGAACTGCACCGTGGCTGAACACTTTAACTCCCCCTCCCACTCCGCCAAGGACATGCAGGTCCTTGGACTCCTCCATCACCAGACCATGGCAACACGACGCCTGGAGGAAGAGCGACTCACCTTCTGCCTAGGAACCCTCCAACCACAAGGGATGAATGCAGATTTCTCCAGCTTCCTCATTTCCCCTCCACCAACCTTTTCTCAGTCCAAACCCTCAGAGTCAGCACCGCTTTCTTGACTTGCAATCTTCTTCTCGACCTCTCCCCCCCCTACCCCCTCTCCGGCCTATCACCCTCACCTGAACCTCCTTCCACCTATCGCATTCCCAATGCCCCTCTCCCAAGTCCCTCCTCCCTACCTTTTATCTTAGCCTGCTTGGCAGACCCTCCTCAATCCTGAACAAGGGATTATGCCCGGAACGTTGATTCTTCTTCTCCTTTGATGCTGCCTGACCTGCTGCGCTTTTCCAGCAACACATTTTTAAACAACTACCTCATTGTCCACTTTAATTTGAGGAATGTCCGAATCAGAATCCTCTGAAGTTGTTTTTTCCTTCTGTGCCGTAATCATTAACACCTAGTTCTCTGGCTGTCCTTACCTGTCAAAGTACATTTTGAGCATATTCACATGACATACGCTGTGAGATTTCTTTCTTTCTGGAGTCCCTATCAAGTAGTTACTCTCACTCAATATCCGTTGTGTTTGATAAGGTCTACTAAACCTTGCTTTTCAAGTTTCACCTATAACTGGAACTAACAGTAATATCTTATCCCCGATAACAAAATTGCATTTTTAAAAATTTCCTATCTGCTTCCTGTTTTATTGCATGTTGCATTTCTTTTAAATGCTGTCTAGCCAACTCCCCATCGCTATTAATCGTTCCTTAAATTTTGAGACCGAGTCCAAATGTGTGGCCTTTGAACTCTGATTTACTATTTTCTCCTTAATCAATTTTAATGGTCCTCTCACTTAATGCTCCAAAAATAATTCCAATGGAACGAATTTGCTCTGTTAATTTGGGGCATCCCTGATCACAAAAAATACAAATGGAATTCCCTAACCCTAATCATCTGGATAATCCTGATTATAAGCCCTCAACATGGTCTTTAATGTTTAATGTCACATTTCTAGGGCTCCCTGCAATTGTGGATGGTTTGCAGTAGATTTGAATTGCTTCATTCCTAAGACATTATCGTGATTAATTAGATGTGAAGTTTGAACCTTTATCTCACTGTATCTTCATTGGTAGTCCGTATCTATTTTTTTTAAGAAAGAGTAATTCCTTTGCAATTCTTTTAGCTGTGATACTGCACCTTGGGATGGCCTCTGGAAATCTAGTCGATGCATCCATTATTGTCAAAAAAAATACTGATGCCCACTCTTTTGATTGCGGTCTGGGACCTAGCCAATCAATTAAGACTCCTGTAAAAGGTTCCTCAAATGCCGGAGTAGTTATGACAGGTGCAGGTTTTATTATCGCTTGTGTTTTTCCAATTACCTGACATGTATGATGCATCTGGCAAAATTCAACTACATCCTGTTGCAGTCCAGGCCAGTAAAATGTCTCTGTATTCAGTCTGTTTTTTTTCCTCACTCCGAACTGACTTCTCGGTGGTAAATCATCCACCATTCGCATCACCTCGTTTTTGTACCACATTGGCAATATGACTTGATGAATCTCTTCTCATTTCTCATCTCCTTGAATATATGATAGTCTCCATTTCCTCATTTGGACATCATTTTTAAGGTAATAAAGCTCAGGGATACATTCAAAATTCCTAACGTATGTGCTTTTTGATACAACTGCTTTAAACTTTTATCTTTCTGCTGTGACTCAATTAGTTTAGCTGAGCAAAAAATATTTACATGATCACCTATTTGCTCCTGTTTTGTCTCAACTTTCTGATGGAACAATGTATCTGTTCATGCCACTGAAGCTTCCTTATCTTTACACTTTTGGTATTTTCTGTTTCAACTCGTGACATTGGGACTTTGTGACCCACAATCAGGAAAATTTCAAGGATAAGACTCCTACATTGATTCAGTTGCCTGCATATCCACTGGCTTTTCAACTAGAGTAGCAGTAATCCTACCAATGAATCAGCTATATTTTCCGCAAGAACAAATTGTATTCCTGGAGCTGAGAGTTTGTCCAATACCTCTACCACAGTTTCCCCACACTTTTCTGGACACGCTATGCTCACATTACATGATTTTGCACCTTTTGTCTCATGGTGAATTGCCTTTCGCTGAACGTTTTCTGGAAATATACCTTCAGGAGTACATATCTCCTTATCTATTCACAGAGGATCCGGTGTCTCTTAATATTGCATTCTCTTTACCTGCCCTATGTGAATAAACTTTCCCTTTGCAGGTATATTTTATAAGCAGATCTGGTACTCCCTCCGTAACAAACCTCCAATCAGATTATACGCTCTGATGCAGCTTTCTAGTTTCCACTGTGCTTTCTGTTACCACTCCATCAAAACTCCCAGATTTATTCCTTTTTCCTACGTCTGTGTTTTTTTCTGAATCCACCAAAACAATGATTTCATGTGCCCTAATTTGTTACAATGAAAACACTGGAGTTTAAAAAAAAATCTTCTCTGCCTCCTTCAAGTATTGCCTTCACCGAGATCTACGTCTCCCTTTCTACGTGGGGATTTCTCTTTGCCCCAATTTTTATCTATCATGGACTGAAATTGACTCTGGAAGCCAAAACAAGTTTTATAACAATAATCACTAGTCATAATCATCAGACTATTCAGCTGCCAGCCTTGCCTTTATTACTCTAGTATCTTCCAAATGAGTTTGCACTATGTGAATGCTGAAACTCCTCCAAAGTAATTGTCTCTCTCAGAGCATCGTAGGTTTGCTCTCTTTTTATAGCTCTTATCCATCTATCAAAATTACTTTGTTTGATTCTTTCCAACTCAATATGGGTTCGACCAGGATCCTTCCTTAAATTCCTCACGTTGTCTGTAGGCTTTTGGCACGTGCTCATACGTATATTTTCCTCTCCTCATACTCCCCAGATCCCTCCTCTGATAGTGTTGCGCATACCTCACTAGCTCTACCTACAAGTTTTGTCTGGGTCAACAAAACCTACATGGTCACTGCCCACTGAAATTCTTCAGCCACTTCCCTACTCATTAATCTGGGCAAGCTGTGAATATACTGAAACACATTTCTCACCAGGCTTTGGACGACCATGGGTTTACCCATCTTCAGTCTGTTCCTCATGAAGCTTACCTTCAACCTTCATCCTTATCCTTTTCAGCTGACTTTCCATTCTAAGTGTCCACCTCGGAAGCTCAAATGCTCCCTCTTTTTCTTTCTCTCCTGCTGAAGCTATTTATTTTTTTCTCTTTCCTCTGTTAAACCTATTCGTTATCTTTCTTCCTCTTCTGATTTTAGTCGTAGCTCAAACTGCTTCACCTCTGCTTCCAACTCAAGCTGCCTCTTTTGCGATTGAAGTTTAGTCATCTCCACAGATCCTGATGGAGTTTGCAGCAAATTGGAATGCTGAGCTACTGCTGTAATCATCTCATCTTTCCTCACATCAGACGGTAGCATTAACTCCCTTTGTCTTCTAATTCCCACGGCTTGGACTTATGTGCATTTTGTAAAACCCCCAAGGTCACTTTCTCCACCTCCAAAACAAGCTTGGTTCCAGCAAGAACCATTGCTGTCTGAAGGTCTGTTTACTCACCAAATCAACACACGAAATAAGAGACATAATACCCGCCACTCGCTGTCTAAATCCCGCGAAGGCCCCTAATCTGTTATGGACCAAACCCGAACCCTCAAAACATTTTAAGCAGGTAGCCGGACGGTAAATTTGCTACTTGTTGAAGGTTAGTGTATAGCTGATATTCCCAGAGTGAATTAGCTGGTCAAACTGCCGAGTTTTAAACAAATGACATTTATTTGCCAAATTAGATTAGATTACTTACAGTGTGGAAACAGGCCCTTTGGCCCAACAAGTCCACACCGCCCCGCCGAAGCGTACCCACCCATACCCCTACATCTACATCTACCCCTTACCTAACACTACGGGCAATTTAGCATGGCCAATTCACCTGACCTGCACATCTTTGGACTGTGGGAGGAAACCGGAGCACCCGGAGAAAACCCACGCAGACACAGGGAGAACGTGCAAACTCCACACAGTCAGTCGCCTGAGGCGGGAATTGAACCCGGGTCTCCGGCGCTGTGAGGCAGCAGTGCTAACCACTGTGCCACCGTGCCGCCCATTAAACATAAGGAACCAAAAACAGAATACCTGAATAACGTATCGTATCCGAACCTGACAGTCTATCCCGATTTAAGGATGCTGTTCCAATATACTTGCAACAATTCCAATAAACAAAACGCCTTCGCACCAAGAATAAAACTGACACAACTGCTTACAGGTTAAAATGTCGGAAGTGCAGAAGGAGGCAGAGAGCGTCCAGTGACTCTGACTCAACTAACCCCGAACTGATCCAACCTGTCCAGCGAGGGAGCAGGACAGGTCCTCCTGATTATACAGGGTACTTTCTAAAGATTTGAAAGGCTTCTGGATGAGGCATTATCTGTTAGGTATAAACAAATGGACCACAAAGAACCTTTCAAAATTCTGACATCTTGGAATCTTGGGTCCTTTAGACCTTCTTTCAAAAAAACCAAGGACAACATAACCCTGTAAAAGGACTGGCTTTGTGAGAACATGCACATTTGGCGTTGGACTGAATTCCAAAAATGTAAGTCTTACAGCTTTGAAGCCAATATAATGTATTAAGGTGTTTGTTAGTTTACATAAAACAGTGCTCAATCATATTGTGTGTTGAAGATTCAGCATTGTCACGAGTGGAATGTCCAGAAATATCCACACTTCCTGTGTATGGTCAGGGCAAATATATCCACTGAGAATCTGTTGCTTAGCGCCTGTTCTAGTCGAGAAGAGACCAGCATGGAAACCACATCTTGATTGTGATTTTTCTTTTGTGGATGGTCATGGTGGAGCGTTCAGGTAGTTACAGCATTGCAAATGAATAACACAGCAGAATCATCTAACCCGCGATAAGAAAACGTCAATAATTCTCCCTCACAATTAACTTCACGAGAGCAACTGGAAATGGGAGATGTGACCATTAGCCAGCAATGTCAACATTCAGTTCAATCCAGTTGTTATTTTGAACTGAAGGTCGCATTCCAAAAGGAGTTATCTGGATCTGTTTGTTCAGTGACTGTGATTGATGTCAGTCTCCATGGATTCTAATTATGTCACTGGATGGTTTTCTTCTTCTCTTTGTACGGGGCTTCTTCCAATGCTTTACCCCATTGTTGCTGCAGATGTATCAGCAGCAACACTGACAAGGATCAGCAGTTGCAGCGAACATCAGAATCTGAGAACCATAGACTGGAATGTTTCAACAGTGGATCAGAATCTGACAGCATTAGACTGGAATATGCCAACAATGGATCAGAATCTGAGAACAGTCGACAGGAATGACGCATCAATGGTTCAGAATCTAAGAAAAATAGACTGGAATGCTGCAACAATGGACAGGAGTTTATCTTGGGGTCTTTTGTATCTTTCCTGGTATGGGCACATATTACCAGAGAGGATATACGGTGTACTGCTGATTATTCAGGCTGGTTACTATCCAATGCTCGCTATTGTTGGTGTTCCTGGTAAGTCTTCCCATCACTATCGATTTATTAATCCCATGGTGAACTTCAGTGCTATTTCTGTTATCTATATTTAGTAAATGCTGAAACTGTCATCTTCAGTTTTAAATGCAAATGCATTCATTACCCACAAATTCAGAACCGCCCACACCCCCGCACACATAAACATCTGAAAACAAGACTGTTCACAATCACAAAGTACCTATTTTCCCCGAATTGATTTATGTCTTGGTATTCTTTCCATCACCAAAGCTATCCATGGTATCGCCAGACGCCGTCTTGACGTCAGTGCGAGTGCTAAATAACCCATTATCTATACCTTTGTAAAAGTCAGACTTTATGGTTCCTGTTCTCTTCTAATCAGTCTTTCCGTTACAAATGTTTCCATCAAAATCTTGTTCTTGTCTGTAAATTAAATTCATGACAGGGACACTGTGTCAGAGTAGTAATGTCGATGGCCACGTAATTCAGTGGCCCAGGTAACTACACCATGGACACTGTTTCAAATCCTATCACAGATGATGACAGAACTTAAATTCAAATGACAGGAACTGGAAATAAAAGTGAATTTTACTAGTATAATCCCACCAGCACTTTGTCAATAAGTTTATCTATTTCACTGTTGCCCTTTGGTGAAGAAATCTCACATTATTATCTGGTCTGAATTAAAACTGACGTCAGACCCAATACCTTAAGGTATGGCCTCACAGTAAAAGGCATTTAGTGAGGTCCACAAATGCTGCCCTGTCAGTGATGCAGACATCCCATGAAAGGTAGAGGCAAAAAAAAAAGAATGTTGCTAGAGATTAGAAACAAAAGGAGCGAGTAAGTGCCAGAGAAACTGAACAGATATGGTAGCCTCAGGTCGAGAGAATAATAGAAGTGACATTTCGCGTCCAATGACCATACATCAGAACTGAATGCAGTTGGTATATAGTGTGTTTGTTATTGATGACAGGGATGGCTGTTGTGAAAGGGAGAAGCAGTGAGTTGAATAGATAGAGAAAGAGAGAGGTAGAGAGAAAGAGACAAACAGAGGGAATGTTGATGATTAGCTGGAATGGAAATAATAGTCCAGACTAATCTTATTTATTTTTCTCCTGTTCCCATATTACTGAAATGCATGCCCATGTGAGGTGTACCTCCATGTCCCAGTTTGAAGTCAACTATGTCCCTTTGTCTCTCTTACTTGAGTGTCATCATCTTCTTTTATTCAGTAATGGGATGTTGGGCCAGTAATTAATTCCTTTCCTGATTGTCCTTGAGAAGGTGTTGGTGAGCCACCTCCCTGACACACTGCAGCCTGTTGGCTGTAAGTAGTCAGTGTTGTGGTCCGCCCGGTTTCATTTATTTGAAAATTTTAGTGAGTGATATAACGGAGCGGCTGGCTTGGCCATTTCAAACTACAACTGTATGTTAACCACAGTGCTGTGGTCTGGAGTCACAGGTAAATCCGACCAGGTGAAGACAGTAGATTTCCTTCTCTGAAGTGCATTAGTGTTCCAGGTAGGACAAACACAATGGTTTCATTAGATTCTCAAAACCCTGATATTTTATTGAATGCAATTTCCAACATTTGCCGTGGTGGGATTCGAAACCGGAGTCTCGGTTATCACCTGAGTCTCTGGGTTATTATTCCAGAGAAAATACAGCTAGGCCATCACCTCTGCAGCATCTGCCACCATCTCCAACCATCTCCAATGGCAATAGTGGTGTTGTTGTTGGCGTGGCTGTGCTTAAAGCATAGCGTTTTTCAAGGCAACAAAATGATTTGGCAAAACATACCATCCTTCCCAGTTTGTATTTATGCGAAGGTGAGATGATGGGAAGTGTTCTTGGTGAAAAGGAGGTGGGTGTCCTTGGTCATGAGCCACTGATAGAATTCATACGGAGCAGTAGGTAATCAGCACAGTAATGTACAGTGTCCTTCATTGTAAAATGATGGAAGTATAAGTATGAAGACACCTTACTGAATTGGTAAAGTGTTATTGAAACAGTACTTGGGACGCTGTGAACAGATTTTCTCTCCTTTATGAGGAATTATCTCCTTGCCACAATGAGACAGAATACAGGCAATGCGCCAGAGTAATCCCTGCGTTGAAGGTACCACAAGGAGAGTGTGAAGGAAATGAGTGATTAATCTGTAATGCGTAAAAAGAATAAAAAGTGATTGCAATAAAACTTGAGCGTTATGGACCAGTATTCATTATTTTCAAAACTAAGCATTGATACCGTTAAATATTCCGTGTTTCCCGCAATTTATGTTTTCTCATTTGGACAAATATATGATAGGGAATGTTAAGAAGGACATGGGCCAAGTACAGGAAAATGGAGTTAGCATGGATGGACATTTTAGTCTGAATTGACCAGTTTGGGCTAAAGGGCCTGTTGAACTCTATGACTCTGTGATAGTTTACATGTCCCTGTGGAGCCCACATGTTGGTTGAGAGACAGCTCCAGGCTCTGACCAAACTCTCTCCGTCTCAACGCACAGTTGGAGTGAGACCCTGCACTGAGCATCATGTTGTTCACAAACTTGTCAGCAGCCACATTCTGACAGGGTTGGTCATTCTCAAAGGCTTCTGACATCCATACAGAAGACTAGCCCTGTCTTCTCGGAGATGGAAGATGCCTCCTTGAGATGTGCCACATACCATCCGCCATGCCTCCTTACCATCAGCAAACCATGTTAATGTAACACGTGTGAAACATTAGCAAAGGAGCCAGGAGGCACAACATGGAGCAATCTGTCTATGCAGCCTCTGCTTCATTAGTTTGTAGTGTTGCAGCATCAATTACATCCTCCAATTTCAGTGTAACTGTTTGGTCGGGCTGAATGGCCTCTTCTGTTCATTTGTCAATGTCTCGGGTGGCTGAATGTCCTCTGCCTCGTTCCAGGGAAGAGGTTCATTATTGGGTGACCCGTGGTAGCTGCTTACCTGCGTGTTGTGCTGACTAGATTCCTTATCTTCCTGTGTAACATTAGACAAACAGGAGGCTGGAAGAAACAGCAAGTTAGGCAGCATCAGGAGGTGGAGAAGTCAACACTTCAAGTATACCCGTTCTTCAGGACTGCGGGTGGGGGTAGGGGGAACTGCAGATAAAGAGGGAAGGGAGTTGTTGGGGTGGGAAGAGCAGCAGGATGGTGAGGTAACAGATAGGTGGACACAAGTGGTGGGTGCAACCTGGTTGGTCGATGGGAGGGATGAATCCGTTTGGGAGCTAGAAGGTGGGTCATTTGGTGCAATGAAAGGGAGAAGGCGGGGCTGGAAAGGGAGTAGGGCCATGGCTGGGAAGTTTATTCCAAATTGGAGAACCCAATGTTGAGTCCTTCAGGTTGTAGGCTAACCAGGCAGAAGGTAAGATGTTGTTCGTCCAATTTGCGGTCTGACTCACTGTGGCAACAGAGGAGGCCAAGGAGGTCACGTTGGAAAGGAATTGGGAAGGGGAATTGAAATGGGTGGTGCCTGGGAGTTCAGGTCGGCCGCTGTGGGCCCTATCGTGATGCTCGGCGAAATGAGCCCTTAGTTTACGTTGCTCTCCCCGATGTGGAGAAGACCACACCAGGTGCACCTGATGCAGTAAACTAGGTTGAAGGAGAGGCATGTGACCTCTGTTTCACGTGGAAGGACTGTCTGGGGCCTTGGATGAGATGAGGGAGGTGGTGTGCCAGCAGGTGATGCATTATTTTCATCTGCAGGGTCAGTTGCCAGTGGGGCGTGGCGGGTTTGGTGGGGAGTGTGGCACAAACCAAAATTGGCGAAGAGATTGGTCCTTGTGGAAGATGTGTCAGGTGATGGGATCCAACCTAGTTAACTGTATCTGGTGGTACTGATGTGGTCTTCTCTATGTCAGGGAGACCAAATATAAACTAAATGGAATGCTTTGCTGAGCATCTCAGCTGGGCCTGAAAGGCTGATTTGACCTCACAATCACCTCCGATTTCAATTCCCCCTCCCACTCCATTTCCGACATGGTCATCCTTGACCTCCTCCATTGCCACAACGAACCAAAGCACATCTGGAGGAACATTGAATATTCCACCGGTGCAGCCTAAAGCCCGGGAGACTCAACATTGAGTTTTCCAAGTTCTAGTAACCTCCCTTCCAATACCCCGACTCCCTTCCCAGCCTCTCCTCCTTCCTTTCCTCTGATCAACCCATCTTCCAGCTGTCAACTGGATTCATTCCTCCCATTGACCAACCCAGTGGTACCCTCTACCTGTGTTCCCCACCTCACCAGACTGCCTCCTCCGACTCGTGCACCTCGACTCTTTATCTGTACACACCGTTACCCCACCCCCAGTCATGAAGAAAGCTTATGCCTAAGGAGTGGACTTCTTCTCCTGATGCTGCCTGGCCTGTTGTGTTCTTCCAGTCTCCTGCATTCCAACATTTGTAATGGGCTGTGCCTCTTCTTATCCAATAGCTTCAATGGGCTGAATGGCGTTCTCACATTTCTGTGACACCAGCTTGGGATACAGAATGAGCTCCTCTTTTTTAGTTCTTTGGAAATGTTCAGGGTCTAGTAGTACTGTTACATGAATGTTACCTAGATATTAACAGCATGAGCTTGAATGTTGACCAGGTTTTGATGCTTTATGCGATATTTTCTCTTTCCTCTTTCTGATCTAATGACGGAGGGTAAGACGTTAATGAACCCGCTGAAGATGTTTGTGCCGAGGAAGCTACCCTAAAGATCGCCAACATAGATATCTAGGGACTGAGAGGATTGATCTGCACCAGCCACATGGTGTCCTGAATGGCCCAACCACTTGGTAGTTTACAACTGATTCCCATTAGGTTCAATGTTATTCAGTTTCCTTGACACATTCCTCAGTCACGCCCTGCAGTGATGTCAGGGCCAGTCACTCTGATACTATGCTCATATATTTTGTTCATGTCAAAGGTCAAAGTAAATCCGTGGGGACTGTTTCCTTCTCTCAGAGGGTAGTGACTATTCTGGCCTCTCTATCCCAGACAGCTACATCTCTGAACTGTTTGGGGGAGCAGAATGGTGTTAATGGATCTTGACACATCAGGGAGTTGAGGGCGACAAAGAATTGGGCAGAGAAGAGAAATTAATGCCGGAAGCGATCAGCCCTGACCTTATTGAAGGGAAGGGCAGGCTTTACAGGCTATATAGTCTGGTGTTATTCCAGTGTACCCCATAGGCCAGTCATTTTGTTGCCTCTTCCATTTCCTGTGTTATTGACTTCAAGTAGCTGAATAGCCTGATCATGTTGCTGCATGATCTAGAATGGGTCTAGTTCTATTGCCTTGAGGGCTGATTGGCCTCCTCCTGTAACTGTATATCATACTCCAGGGGCTGAAATGCCTCATCCTGTTCTGGTGTAACTGAAATCCATATAGTCCAGATCTACCACCCTCGGAGAAAGTGAACACTGCAGATGCTGGAGATCAGAGTTGCAAAGTGTGGCACTGGAAATGCCTAGCTGGTCAGGCAGCATTCAAGAAGCAGGAGTATCGAAACCTTGGACATTCCTGATGATAGACATATGCCGAAAACGTCGATTTTCCTTCCCCTCCAATGCTGCCTGACCTGCTGTTCTTGTCCAGCACCACACATTTGGACGTCTACTGGTCCGCCCTAGTCAACCTTCCTGGTCACATCATCAAAGAAATTTAACAAATTCTTCAGGCATGAACTTCCACTCAAAAAGCCATGCTCACTATTCCTAATCAAACCCTGTTTTCCGAATGCATGTAAAACTTATGCTTCAGAATCTTCTCAAGTAATTTACCTACCACAGATGTTAAGCTGACTGGTCTGTATTTCCCAGGCTTTATTTTTTCAGTCCTTCTTGATTAAGTGCACATTTGCTCTCCTTCAGTCTTCTGGGATCTCACCTGTGGTAACTGATGGTCAAAATTATCAGCCACGGCCCCCGCAAATTCTTCTCTTGCCCCTTTCAGTGTTCTTGGATATATCTGGTAAGGACCATGAGATTTCTCCAACTTCAAAGATTCTAGTACATCAATTACCTTCTCTACTGTGATACAGACTGTCCCTAAGATATCACCACTAATTTCCCCAAATTCCCATATATTCATATCTTTCTCCAATGTAAATATAGAGGAGAAATTTTTGTTGAGAACATCACCTATCTCTTCTGGTACTACACATGCATGTCCACTTTGGTCTTTGAGGGGTGTTATTCTCTCTTTAGTTAATGATTTTCCTTTAATATACTTAAAGTGCCTCTTTGGATTCACCCTGATTTTCTCAGTCAAGGTTATCTCATACCCCCTTTTTCGCCCTCCTGATTTCCTTCTTCAGTGAACTCCGATATCCCCTGTACACCTCCAGGGATTTCCGTGATCCAAGCTGCCTCTACCTGAGCCACGCCTCCACATTTTGTATGGTCAAAGCATAAACATTTCTTGCTATCCAGTGTTCCTCATTCCTGTCAACGTTCCTTTCATCCTCACAGGAACATATAGATCTTAAGCTCCCAGTTGCTGGAGGTTCATTTGCTTGCAAACTGACTACTTCGATCAACCCCTGCAAATGCCTGTCTGAGTTTATCAAAATTAACCTTGCCCCAATTTAGAACTTGAATCTGTGGACCAATTTCTTCCCTCTCCATAACTATTTTCAAATTAACAGAACTATGGTCACTGGTCCCAAAGTGCACATCTACTGTCACCTCACTCACCTATCCTGATATATTTCGTAAGAGTAGGTCAAATATTGCCCCTTCCTGATTAGGACCCTCTATATACTGCTGGAGGAAACTTCCCTGACGCACTGAATTGATTCCATCCCATCAAATCCCTAAATGCTCTGGCAGTTCCAGTCTGTGTTATAAAAATTAAAACTCCTATTATGACAACCCGAATGTTCCCTGCAAGTCTCCCCAACCTCTCTCGATATTTTTGTTACTGTAATTCCTGTTGACTGTTAGGGGGTCTATAGTACCACCCCAATAAAGTCACCATCCGCTTCTTATTTCTTAGTTCCACCCACAAAGCCTCACTGGATGATTCATCAGTTATTTTATCTCTGATCAGTGCTTTCTACTCCCCTTGATTAGAAATGCTACTCCCCTCCCACTTTCCACCATCTCTGTCCCTCCTAATTCATTTATCCTTTTACATTAAAGGTCAGTCCTATGCATCCCTCAGCCATGTTTCTGTAATAGCTAGACTATCCAGCGCCGATTATCTATCCACACCCTGAATTCATTGGCCTTACCTGTCAGCCCTTTCACATCGAAATAAATGCAATTTAATCAACAGGAAATTCCTTGCTCCCTATCATGTTCCAGCCTGGTCTGTCTCTTCAACGTACTATTTCTGAATACTGTATTTCCTTCCAGCCTCATATTTGCCTCCCTGCTCTTGAGGATACCACCTCCTGCCAATCTCGTTTAAACACTCCCTTGTAGCACGATCAAAACTGGCTGCGAAGATATTGGTCCCCCGTCCAGTACATGTGCCACCAGTCCCTCTTGAACAGGTCAACTCTGTCACAGAAAAGCTCCCAATGATCTAAAAATATGAATCCCACCCCCTGCATCAATTCTTTAGTCACATACTTATCCGCCATATCTTCCTGTTCATACCTACACTAGCTCATGACAATGGAAGTCATCAGGTGACTGTCAAGGTCCTGTTCTTTTAACTTTTCTTCGAGATTTCAGTCATCACTCTGAAGGACCACATTCCTATGTCTACCTGTGTCATTTGTGCCAACGTGCATAATGACTTCTAACAGTTCACACCTCCCCCCACCCTCCACCCCGCCAACTCCAGCAGACACTCAGAGACATCCTGGACACTGACAACTGAGAGGCAACACACCATCCTGGTTTGCCGTTTGAGGCCACAGAATCTCTTATATCGAAGACCCTGTTTACCTTTATCCTTTCCCATTGCTCCCCAGACCCAGTCGTAATGCAACTAAGCTGGCTACTGCTGCTTTCCCCTAAACGGTCATTTCCAGATACCCATTTCCCAACACCACAAAGTCAGTATCAAAAATGGTATACTTGTTTTCGAGAGGAATGCCACAGGGGATTCCTGCACTCTCTGCCTACTCCCTTCCCCATTCCTGGTTGTCGTCCAGCTACTCTCTGCCTGGAACACGACAGGAAGCAAGGAACGCCTGTTGGATTAAATTGCGTTTATTTAAATGCAACACGGCTGACAGGTAAGGCTGATGAACTCAGGGCGTGGATCTTTACATGGGACTGGGATATGACAGTCTTTAAAGAAACACGACGAAGGGAGGGACTTGGGTGTGACCACCTCACGAAAGCTCTTATCTCTGAAGTGCTCTGTATCTGGATGATCCGGAGAACAGCCAACTCCAGATCCTGAACACTGTCTCCCAGGAGCTGCAGCTGGTTGCACTGCCCACATGTGTAGTCATCAGGGACAGTGGAAATCTTCCTGAGCTCCACATCCCGCAGGTGGAACGTGCAACTGCCCTAACTGCCAGCTCAACTGTTGTCAAACTAGCATTAAAAAGACTTTACGTGAGCTAACCTGTACCTTTGGCTGAGCCTCTGCTCACCAAAGCCTCTGGAACCAAAGCATTACTACCTATTCTGCCACTAACAGCACGTCAATAGACCACTCCACATTTAGTTTTGGTTAAGGCAGGAGGGAAACACGACAGTGATGCATTGTTTGGGACTTAAGCACCCCTTGACACCAGACCAAAATACTTGGACATGGAGAGTGTCTTGCTGAGGTTTTCTTTCTCGTCGTGGTGACTGCACAGATGCAAATATTCACCCTGACAGCCAATCCACGTTGTCGCAGTCCTCTGATCTTTTCTGTCTATTAGTACTGCATTTGTGAATTCTTTGAATCTATTGATTGCTTTCCAAACTGTGTCTCATTCTGGAGGGAGAGATGCTGGTGTTCCAGTGAATACAGGCTATTTGAAAAGGTTTACCATTAGACATATGAGCGATATAATGCCCATCCGCTCGCTGACTCTGTTTTTCCTTTCAATTAGGGTACATTTATTCTGATAACCTTCAATTCCATTTTCCAGCATTTTCCCTGCAACCCTTGTTTAAAACTCTGTCCATCTCAGCCTTGAACATATTTAGTGATCATTCCTCAACAGCTATCTCAATTTTCTACAATTGTTTCCCTCCCACTGAGGTGAGACTTGGTGGTCTTTAATCCCATGGCTTTTTTTCTAGCACTCTGTGTGGAAGTTAAACCTACATTAGATGTTATCATGTTCGATAATACCAACTTTGTGGCCAGAGGCAAAACTAAAAAAAAAAGAAACACAACGGTTAAGAACCTGTAATCTCCTCCCTCATCTTCCACATCAGTCTAAGATACAGTTCATCCGGATCAAGGGATTTGGCCACATTTTATCAGACACCAACTTCCAATTCTTCCTCAGCTTCTGTGTAAATTTGCTCAAGGTCACACTGTCAGGAACAGACATTGAATACAGTAACTGCTCCTCCAAATTGAAGACCAATATGTAATAGGTCTTTGACATATTCTCTGGCTCGATGCACAGTTTGCCTCCTCGGATCCTAATGCTCCCTATTCTTTCTCTTGTTATCCCTCTTACCCTGAATAAACCGATAAAATGTCTTTGGAGTCTTGAAAATACTGCCCACTAATATTTTTATCACCGCTGCACCCCTACCCTATTTTTGCTCTTTTACTTACTTTCTTGAGTTTAGACCTTCACGTTCTCTCCTCTTCTGGGACCTCCATTGACCTGCTCCCTTTATGCCTGTTTTAAGCTTCTCTTTCATTGTTAATTCCATTCTGAATATGTGTAGATATCCCAGGCTCTCCGGGCTGGTTTTCCTACATTTCATCTTTGGTGTAACATGTTGTGGTGACACTCTCATCAATTCCATTGTGAGCATGTGATCCCCCCCCCCCCCGCGCCCCCACCTATATGCTGTTCTGTTACAGTTTCACCCAGAAGTAACTGTACTGTGGCCAGATCCTGTCTTTCTCTTGGTAAGATCTGCCTCCATCATCCAAATTATTTTTAATTTTCAAGCCTTTTTCTTTTGGTCTTTTCCTTAACAAGCTAAAAATGCTTGAGTCACGGTCACTGGTCCTGCAATGCTCTCCCAAACCTGCCTGGCACCTGACTGGCTTCGCTCCCCACAGTCACGCCTATGCACTGCTCCGCCCATCGTTGTATCTGCTCCATGTTGATATAAGAGTCTCTCTGGAATAAATGTCAAGTCATCTTCCCCTCTTTTAAAAAAATCACAGTCCTAATGAATATTTGGAATTGAAATGTCTAAATATAAAAATCCTATTATTGTTTTTACACACCTCAGTGAATTGGTTATATATCTGCTGCTGTATTTTCTTTTATCTGAGAGTCGGTAATATATCCCCAGCAGTGCATTTGTCATCGTTTTGATCCTAACCTCAACCCACAAAGCGTCATTTGAATACCCTTCCAAGATATGATGCTAGCTAAATGCAGTCATTGACTCCATAATTAATAAGGCAACGCCACCTTCTCTTTTACCCTTCTCCTGTGCTGTCCATAGTTCTTGTACCACAGAATATTGAGTTGTCAGCCCTGACCACCCTCAAACACATCTCTGTGATGGCAAAAATGTCACACTGCAAAAATGTCATCTCATTCGCTTATCAGTCTGATAATATTCCCAACATTAAGGTAAAGGACATCCAGCCTGGAATATAGCACACGGAATACTCTGTACCTCGCAGTTCTTCAGTCATTTATTGTTTGTTATCAAACTGCCTTTCCATGAACTAAAACTGTAACTCTGGGACTGAATGAATAATTGTTGAATTGTAATTTCTTTTTTAATTTATGTGTTAATCAAATGCAATGTTCCAGAACTGAACAGTCAGCTCCAAATACCTTACTTTGCTTCGTGTGTAGAGGGGTCAGCCCTCAGTAATGGAAAAAGTGAGGACTGCAGATGCTGGAGATCAGAGTCGAAAAGTATGGTGCTGGTAAAGCACAGCGAGTCAGGCAGCATCCGAGGAGCAGGAGAGTGAAAACTTTGAGCACAGACCCTTCATCAGGAAGACATTGGTGCTTTCACATTTTTTCCATTCCATGGGAAATTTGGAACTGTACTTGCTCAGGAGGGCAGCACTGTATATAGCCCTGAAATGGAAAGCAGTCAATCAGTTGTTTGGACAGGGGGTAGACAAAGTAAGGTGAGTACAGACTGATTGAAGTACAAACATAAGGATAGATAAGTCCCCTGGACCAGGCAGGAGGCACCCGAGGTTACCAGAGGAAGTGAGGGAAGAGATTGCTGCGCCTTTGGAGATGATCCTTGCGTCCCCACTGTCCACTGAAGTATTGCCTGATGATTGGAGGGTGGCAAAAGTTATTCCCTTGTTCAGGAAAGGTAATAGGGATAATCCTGCGAAATACTGGCCAGTCAGTCTTACTTCTGTATTGGGAAAAGTATTGGAGAGGATTCTGAGAAACAGAATTTATGATTACTTGGAAAGTGATAGTTTTTTTAGAGGTAGTGAGCATGGCGTTTTGAGGGACAATCATGCCTCACAGAACTTATTGAATTCTTTCAGGATGGGATCAACCACATTGATGAAGGTAGAGCAGTGGATGTGATGTACATGGATTTGAGCAAGGTGGTTGATAAAGTTCCCATAAGATCGGCCCATTCAGAAAGTAAGGAGGCATGGGGTACAAGGAAACGGAAACCTGTGTGTGTGGATACAAATTGTCTGACCTGTAGAAGACTGATGGTGGTAGAACATGGAAAGGGTTCATCCTGGAGGTTGGTGACCAGTGGCGTTCTTCAGGAATCGGTTCTGGGACTGCTCTTCTTTGTGATTTTTACAAATGACTTGGATGATAAAGTGAAAGGGTGCTTTAGTAAGTTTTACAATGTAATAAAGATGTTAGAGGTATGGATATTGTTAAGGGCTGTCTTAGGTTGTAATTGGACATTGACAGGATTGGCTGGTAAATGGAAGATGGAGTTCAACTTGGATAAGTGGAAAGCGATTCATTTTTTAAGGTCGAATTCGAATGCAGCATACAGGTTTAAAGGCAGGATTATTGGTAGACTGGAGAACCATAGGGATAGTGTGGTCCATATCATAGGATGCTCAATGTTGTCACCCATGCTGATAAGGTTGTTAAGATGTCTGGCGTTTAAATTAGCCAGGGATTGCGTTTAAGAGCCGCAACGTTACGCTGCAGCGCCAAGAATCTCTCTTGGGACTACACTTGGAATATTGTATTCAGTTCTAGTCGCCTCATTACTGCAAAGATGTTGAGACTTCGGAGAGGGTGCCGGGGAGATTTACCAGGATGCTTACGAGACTGGATGGCATGTCTTACAAAGGAGGATGTCAGAGGTAGGTTCTTTAAACAGAGAGTGGTGGGTGCTTGGAATGCACTGCCAGCAGCGTTAGTGGAGTCAGCTGCATTACGGATATTTAAGTGACTATTGGATAGACACATGAATGATAGTACAATGAAGGGTATGTCAGTTAATCTGAACTTCGAGTAGGATAAAAGTTCGGCAGGACGTCAAGGCTTGAAGGGTTTGCACTAAGCTGTACTGTTCTGTGTTTTATGTTTCACCCAGCCTCTGGATTCTTTTCAATTGTTGAATGTGTGAGGGAGTGATCTGAGTGAGAAAAGGAAGCTGGGGAGGGGCGTTAGCCCAAAACTTCCAGTTATGTTGTTCATTGTTCCATTCACCTGAATGCCAGTGCAATATGTGACGTGTCCTACACCAGACAGGCTCCGTCAAGTTCAGTTATTAATGTAATTCTTGACTTGTCATTTGCTGCTGTTTTCTTCAGATACAATCTGTTGGGTGACCCATGTATTAATCCGATGTTTGCTATGTTTCGTGAATTGCGCAAAAATAAGATGTCAACTATGATTATTCGACTGAACTATAATCTCTGAAAAGAATTAGGCTGATTCTATATTTATGGAACAAAACTATAAACTCCTGTCAAGATTTTCTAACACAGAAATAAAGAATGTACATTTTATTTTGTATCAAACAAACAACATGGACGTAACTCTTTTGGTGATCAGAATTACACACACAATGTCAGGATTCAAAACAATGCATTGTCACTCCAACATTTTGAAAGCGGTTGGCTTCTGAATGATTACATGTTCAGGGTGAGCAAACGATTGAATAATCAAATAGAATTAGCATTCTTATATATTTATATATAATCAATCAGTTCAATTTCTCACTAAAATGTACAAGCTTCAGCTATTTGTCAGCGAATTAGAAATGGCTATAGTTCAAAATGCTCTGTGAATATTAAACTAACTAAATGATTTGTGCTATCAAATTTTAGTGAACGACAATTTGAAAACGTTTAACTTTTAGAAAGAATGTCATTTGATTTGAAATGCAGTGAACAAAAACGATGAGCATATTATTGTGTAAGTGAAAAGTCAAACCTTTTCAAAGAGATTTGTGCCAAAGCAATGACAGATTTGTTTTCGTAATTGGAATTCAACATTTCAAATATTCATATTCTGAGTAATAATTAGATTATTTAATGAAGCTGACCTTGCAGTAGTTGCATTTTAAATGCTTATGCTGCACTAAATAATCAGATATTTGTGAGTATTTACAATGGGAAATAATTGGATCCTGACTTTTATTCGCATCAGACACATGATAGATTGCAAAACCTTAAAGTACAGGAGGAGGCCATTGGCCACTGTGTGTGCATCAGTTCCAGGAATGTCTCCCAAGCCCCTCCCATTTGCCAGCCCTATCTCTGCATCCTGTTAAATTCATATTTCCAAATGCATATCCGGTTCTATTTTTTAATGTTCATCCACATCTCTCCCAGGCAGTTCCATTCCAAATCCTAACAACTCTCTCAATAAAGAAGTGTTTCCTTATTTCATTCCTGGCTCTTTTGCTGACAAGCTTGAAATTAGAACTCCTTGATGCTGTAATGCCAACTAACGGAAACAGAGTATTCCTGTTTTACTCTACAACGTTTTTTCATACTTTTGAGCACTGCAATAAGTTCACATATTTGTCTGTTCTGATCAAGCAAAAATAATCCTTGCAAGAACTGTTACAAGCACTACATCGGAAAAACAGTCAGAAAACTAGCCACCTGGATACATGAACAACAACTGGCCAGAAGAAAAAGACATGACCCACTATCACTAGTATCCTTACTTAGAGATGAGGAAGTACACGATATAGACTGGGTCTGCATATCCATCTAGGACAAGCCAAACAGAGACACGCACGAGAATTCCTAGAAAAATAGCATTCCAACCTGAACTCTATCAACAAACATATCGATTTTGATTCCATCGAACACTCCCTGACAAAAAGAACTGGCCATAAAATCACCAATACTGGAAATTACATCACTGACTCAAGGAAACCTAAACACATAAATAGCAAATGGGACATAATACCAGCACTTCACCGAAGGCTCACTGATAATGTTCCCTAGTACAGTGATGAACCATCTGAAAATGAACTCTCCAACTCAGCGAGCAAACTGACATCCAGAAGAAGCGCAATTTCTCTCATCCTCCCTTTAACTAAATACTTCATTCCACTTGTCATTCCGATTATTTTAAGGTTATTTGCATTCTTTTGCAAAGTAATATAGTGTCTTTCTGTGTGTGTTTGAATGTGTGTGTGTATATGATAGAGAGAGAGAGACAGCGAGCGAGAAAGAGAAAGAATAATCCTCTGTAATCCCTGGATTACTCCCCGTGCCATGTGGAAAAGAGACAAGGATGAGGAAGACACTAAAGCTTAACATGTTGTTAAAAATCTAGTTCAGGGGTGAGAGTTCCAGATTGTTGTATCATTGGGATCTCTTCCAGGACAGGTGGGGACCTGCAGAAAAAAGACACATTGTATCTTAACTGTACAAGCACCATCATCCTTGTGGGGATGTTTTCTAGTACAAGTCAGATGGATTTGAATAAACCAGGAGAGTGAGAACCAAAGCAGAATATCAGGAACTGAGCAGAAGGTTAGGTGAATAGGACATCAGGCACGGCCAGTCTAATGACCATGCCGAGAGAAGGAATCAAAACAGTGAGTTGGGAGTTGGAATAAATTATAGAGAGGAGGCGCAGGTTTTTCAGAGATTAACAAGTAAGGATGGAGAGTGTGGGGGATGTGAGGAGTGAGGTGTGTGGGATCAGGGAGACAGTGCACAAGAAAATGTTAAATGGGAAAGAGGTTGGCTGGGAAATTCCATGATAAACGACTGGCAGCAAAACACAGGAAATCTTGCTGCTTGTAAAAGTGAATACCTGGGAAAGAATTTATTATGCTTCAGATAAAGAACACCCTTATTGCTAGAGGTCTGTATTATAATGGAGGAAAAACTGTCTTCATATTATGACTGTAGCTTTACTAATGGTTGCATACAGCTAGAATAGTGTCAGTGTTGTTGTTAGACAGCATCCACTGAGAATATGAATTCCACTGGATGGTCCCAGAGATGGCTGGGCTGCCTTTGGTTGAGTGAGTGCTGAAGATGCATGATATGATGCTGGTTTGTAATATAACCACTTACTGAGTACAGTCAAAGGAACAAAGCAGCAACTGCCATTGTCAATTGTTTCAGAATATTCCAGAGTGTTCATGGCTGCCACTGCAAAGAATCATGCAATGAAAAACAGGCCTATCACGTCTGTGCCAGCAAGTGCATATCCAAAGACATTTTAACCGTTTGTGAGGTTACCTGCCTCAACCAACCATCGAGACAAAGCATTCCAGATTCATACCATCCTCTCAGTTCGAAACACATTCCACAAATCCTCTCTCAATCCCCTGACATTCACTTTAAAAGTGTGTCTCTTTGTTTTTGATCCTTTGACGAAGGAAAACAGCTGCTGTCTGTTCATCCCCTCCATACCCCATTTGCTCTTGTGCAGCTGTACCATATTCCCTCCTTAACTTTCCCTGCTGCAAAGAAAAAAGGAGCAAATTTAGCCCTCCTCTTTCATACTCACTTTTGAGTACTCACTTGTCTTGTTACTTCTGACTTGCATCTTCCCAAATTATCGGTGTTAAATTTCATCAGGCCATTGATCTGGCTATCTGAATAATCTGTTTCTGTTCTTCTGTAGCCTAACACCTCCCTCCTGACTGTGATCCACCCAGCCCATCTTTGTGTCATCCACAACATTGATCACCATTTCACTGCTCCCCACCTCCACATTCTCACAATCGTCATTTCTGAATATCACAAACAACCAGTGATTTCCTTCCTGTTCGCCAGATATTATTTAGATGATGATTGGACAATTACAGTCTCTTGCTTTTCCTATTTTGGTGAATTTATGAGTGATGTAGTTAACGCATTTTATGAGGGATCCACTATTAACATTTTCGACACAGATTTGAATTCACCTTTTACACTCCGCCCCTCTGCATGTTTTGTTTATAAACATTGTAAATAATTTAGGATAAACTAGGATTTGGCATTTTGCGTTAGAACATTAGCATTTTGCGTGGCACTGTTCTTTGTAACATTCCCTGCAAGAGCCAGAGCTGAAGAAATTTTTCATCTGCAGGATGGACATGCACTCATTCATTGTTTGTTTTAATCAGCGAGTGTGATGAGGATAAATATTCAAATAAATTCTATATTATGGGCAAACTGCAGAAGATCAAATCATATTCTCATATCCACCTTGAATTGGAAGCAAATATATACTGTAAAAATAAAATCAAAAATATTGAAACACCACCGTAGGGGAGAAAGAAACATGTCTTCTGTACTTGATGGAGATATAGAAATATATAGTACATGTACAACCTGAACAAGAATCAAGTGATAGAAGAGAAAGTACAAGAAATCCTTTCTTAATTTTGAATGGAAACCAGATCCCGATTTTCTTGTACAGTGATGTTTTCTCATCCAATCTCACTTCCTCAAAAGCAAGCTTTTCCCTGTCACTAAAACTTCATCTGCCTTTCTTCCTCCTCTGTCCTACTCTTTTCTTACAGTCCTACTTCCCTTGCATTGCCCCTCCTGCTGCTACATTCTCTTCCACTGATGATCTCCCTTCACACTCTTCTTCTGCCACTCCCACTGTAAGTTACACCAATTCCCCAGTTACTCCCACTTTCTCTGGCTATTCCTTCCCCATTTTGCTTTCCAACTGGGTTGATGGGAGCTGCTGGCTTTTGGGCTGCTATTGAGCATCAGTGAATGATGAAATTGAGATGATCAATGTCCAATAGGAACTGACAATAGTTGTTTCTGTCACTGTCTGATGCACCGTAAACAGGGTGGTTTTGTTCCCCATGGTACAGAGTGGAGTGTCTTTCTGTCTCTCTGTCACAGCGCTTAACCAAACAGCCTCATCACAAATAGGACAAACCTCTCCTCACAGTCAGAAATCCATGCATCAGTTTTACCTTAAACATTGTGAGTAGAGTGAGCACATTGTTCTAACAGGCTGTGTACTGGCCTTTTATTCTTTATTCATTTAACTGATCTTCCAATATCAGTTGAGGTGAGATCAGAGTAACTTGCATTGCATTAAAGTAGTATTTGACTCCTGTGACATCAGAGATCCTGAGTAAACTGTGGTCACTGGGAATCGCAGGAGATTTTGCGCTGGTAATTTCCTCACTAAACAATAACACCTTCCCCAGAGCTATTGGGAATGCCAAATAAACTCTGCCCTTGCTAGTGCCTTCCAAAACCATTGATAATTTTTTCTTGTTAATAACATCAAGACTTATTATATTTTAAAGTTTGGTCTAAAGTGTCCGAAAAAAAAAGACCTTGCTGCTTGAGTGTCACTCCATTGAAATAAGGATGTTACAATAAGTATACCTACCCAATTATAGTCAATCATTTACTTTCTGAGGTCTGATCGTGCGATATCAGTACCACTGAGATCAACGTTTTCTCTGTCCAGCAGAATCGCATTATATTGTCTAAAGACTGCACCACTCTACAATTCTAATTTATTCACCGGCTCATTCGTCATGCTAAACAGATGCACTGGTCACACAATTTGCAACAAGGTAGAGATGCCCTTGACCCTCTGGAACCTTCCTCCCCTCTCATACCTGCCCACTGACTCCATGCCCTCCCCCAGCTCCACCTCCTATCGTTTATTCACCGTCCCTCCTTAACTTCCACTCTCTGATGCTGAATGTTCTGTACTCAGCAAATATCTGAACATTACCTCTCTGTGCCCCCACTTGAAGGAATTTTAGGCATGACATTTAGTTGAGCTCTTCCACTGCGTTCGCCTCAGTGCCCATTTCTTTCAGCAATATTCCTCTCCCTGTTCCAAATACGCCGTTACCCAGCTCCAACACTCTCCCTCCACCTGGACTCCTCCCTCTGGCCTTTACCTGAACTAAATCGGTTCGTTGATAAATCTCAACTTGACATTGGTTGTCGTAATTTCTCTGCACTTGCCTCACCAAATCCATACTATCAATGTCCGAACAGCCTATACTCCATGTGCTTAGGTCCAACTCTGACTGTGTTATTCAGCCTGTGCTGACAAGGGTGGTGCTGCTATAGTCTGGTGGACTGACCTCGACATTGCAAAGGTTGAACGCCCACTCTCAGGTACTGCCTCTAATCTCCCCCTCGACCATGACCCTACCATGCCACATCAGGCAATTGTATCAACTATGATAACTGACCACATTTCATCTGGAGATTTCTGCCCCACTCGCCCCACGCCCCTAACTGCCCCCGAGCTGATAATCCTCTGATAGCAGAGCTCGCTTCTATCTCCTCTCAAAAGTTCACAAACAGAACAGCCCAGGCAGACCCATTGCTTCAGCCTCCTCCTGCTACACGGCGGAAGTGCACGGATACACACTTGGGCCCCAGTTATGCCTGTTTCTTCCTGGGGAACATCGACCATTCCCTGTTCCAGTTCTACTCGAGCACCCATCCACAAATCTTTGTCCGATACACAGATGATATCATCGCTGCTGCATCTCTCTCTTGTCCGGAATTTGAAAAGTTCACCAATTTCACTTGGAATTTGAAACTCTCCATCACTTTCACCTGGTCGATCTCTGGCTCCTTACTTCCTTTCCTCAACATTCTTGCTTCCATTTCTGGGGATAGCCAGGCAACTGATATCCAGTATTAACCCACCGACTCCCACAGGTTCCTGGAGTATTCATCCTCACATCTGGTTTCCTGTTGTAGACTCAATTCCATTCCCCCAGTTCCTCAATCTCCACCGCATTGCTTCTGATGATACTAAATTCAACAAGGAAGCCTTTGAAATGTCCACCTTGTTCCTCAATCAAGGGATTCCCCATCACTGTTGACAACAGGGTCCTCAACTGAGTCTGATCCATCTCCTGCACTTCTAGCCTGCCCCTCCCCTTCCCTCTCGCAACGGAGTTTCCCTTGCACTTGCCTACTATCCCAGCAGCATTCACATGCAGAGGATCATCAGCCCACATTTCCCCCACCTTCAGCGAGATGCCCCACCTGCACATATTCACCTCTCCTCCCTTGTCCACCTTCTAGAGGGATTATTCCCTCCAGGATACACTGGTCTACTCTTTATTCACTCCCACCACAGGTCCACTTCACTTTCCCCTGCCGGAGGTATGACACATTCCCATTTAGATTAGATTACTTACAGTGTGGAAACAGGCCCTTCGGGCCAACAAGTCCACACCGCCCCGCCGAAGCGTAACCCACCCATACCCCTAGATCTACATCTACCCCTAACCTAACACTACGGGCAATTTAGCATGGCCAATTCACCTGACCTGCACATCTTTGGACTGTGGGAGGAAACCGGAGCACCCGGAGGAAACCCACGCAGACACGGGGAGAACGTGCAAACTCCACACAGTCAGTCGCCTGAGGCGGGAATTGAACCCGGGTCTCTGGTGCTGTGAGGCAGCAGTGCTAACCACTGTGCCACCGTGCCGCCCATTTACCTCCCTCCTCATCAGTATCAAAGGGCCCAACTATACCTTCGAGGTGAAGCAGCACCTTACCAACATTTCCCACAATCCAGTCTACCTCATGCGCTGCTCACAATGTGGTCTCCTCTACATTGGGGAAATGAAGGGTAGACTGGGTGACCGCTTCACAGAACATCCAAGTTGGACCGCTGCAGATGACTCTGAGCTTTCAGTTGCCTGCCAGTTTAACAGCCCATCCTGTTTCCTGACCAATATCGCTGTGTCAGGCTTGCTGCAGTGTTCCAGGCAAATTCAACGCAAGCTAAAAGAACTACACCTCATTTTCCATGTGCGGACTCTGCAGTCCTTTAGACTCAAAATCAAGTTCAATAATTTTTGGGCCTGAAATCCCCAAAGTCCTAGCCCCCTATCCATACACCAGGCCGAGTTGTCACATAGCCTTCCATTACTCACACCCTATTGTTAGCTACTAACAGTCTCCATTAAGAGCTATCCAGTCTCTTCTGCATATAAAACAACATTTTCCGTGTTACGATCAGTTCTGAGGAAGGGGCACTGGACCTGAAACGTTAACTCTGATTTCTTTCCACAGATGCTCCCAGACCTGCTGAGCGTTTACAGCAACTTCTGTTTTGTTTCAACATTTTCATCGCAAGGTCTCACAATGCAATACGTCATCGATATTTAGAGCCCTGTCAAACATAGGAACTTTGTAATTTCTCATTTAAAATCAATAACAAATTACTCGAGATTCAACTAAGATAACAGCTTTGCTGCTATCATTCAGATCAGACACTTTGTCACAGTTCAGAAAGAAGAAAGAAATCAAAAGAGCTGGAGCGAAACTCAGTAAATCTGGCAACATCTGAACAGAGATGCAAAAAATTAACCTTTGATTCTAATAGGACTTTTCAGAACAGTGTCACATCATATTACATATGTTAATTGTGCTGCTCTCTGCAGACACATCCTCACGTTTTTTGTTTATCCAGGATTTTCTGTTTGCATTTCATGTTTCCATTATCACTTTATTGCATGTTTCTTGACAGGTCTACATGTTGACCTTGGTAATGTTTGGACAATGTGGTACTTTCCTGTTTCTATTACTGTTGGTGTGTCTGTGATACCTGAATTACAGCCGAAATCTGTCTCTTCTTTAAGATCAAAAGTAAAAAGAAAATCTCAACATCTTGTAAATCTCAGGAAATCTATTTTGTTTGACAATACATTTTAGAGGCAGCTGAACTTCATGAAATAATAGCAATAGATTTTTGATGATGGAACACTTGTGTCCTTCATTGAACAAGCTTGTCTCCCCAATCTCCAAAAGCTTTCAATGCATAACATAGAATTATTACAGCAAAGGTGGTGAAAACTCAGCCCATTGTCTTTTCCAGTTTGGAATGAGCGATATTTCTACAGTCATTCTCTTGTATTGTCACCACACCCCTGTACAGTTTGTTTTTAGCATCTGCTTTTAATTGCAAGCATCCTGCCAGATATGAACAACATGATCAATCTCAAACAAAAACAGACGTTGGAGGGAAAGCTCAGCAGGTCTAGCCGTATCTGTGAAGAGACATCAAAGTTAATGCTTCAGATGCGGTGACACTACTCAATCTGTATTCCCAATGATGAAATGGTGTGTATATATAATATAGTTCACTTTATCACATTTACAATTATCCGGTTCAGTTCACATTGTCATTGAGCATTACATATCCCAAGCGTTGGCTCGTTCCTTGTTGTGAACTATATTTAATTCTATCTGACGTTAAGAGTGATGATGACTGGGGAATATCATTGTACTCCCCATGCAGTCTCCACAGCCACTATCCCCATTCCGCCCGATCTACTCGGTAAGTCTGACTTATTAATTCATAAGTCTTAATGAATAAGTTCACTTTTGGTTTTGGGCTGAGGGGAAAAAAGGTGAAAAATTATTGCTTTACAGCAAATAAAACTGCATTAAGATGTTTGTCAATTTGTATAAATTAATTACTGAAGCATATTCTATATGGAAGGTCCAACGTTTCTTTATTAGAGCAGTGAGAGGACCATTCAGAGAAGTCCACACTTCCTGTCTATGTTCAGGGCAATTGTGCCCAGTGACAGTCTGTTGGCTGGGGTTTGTTCCCGTGAAGGAGAGATCAGCACAGTAACAACATCCTGACTGTGTTTCTTTATTTTGTGGAGGGGCAGAGATTCCGGGTATGATGACGACAGCATTGCAAACGTACATCAAGGCAGAGTATTCTAGCCTGCGATCAGAAAACTTCCATCATTCTCCCTCACAACTGACTTCACTCGAGGAATTGGCGATGGGAGATGTGACCAATAGCCAGCAATGTCAGAATCCAGTCCAGTCCAGTCCAGTTATATTGTGAACTGAATGTGCTGTATTGAAAGCTAGACCTGTTTGCTCAGTGACCGCAATTGATGTCAGTCTCCATACATTGTAACTGTGCCCTATTGGTGAGGGGCTTCACTCAGTGCGCTGTCCCAGCCGAGGAGCCAATGCATCAGCTTCAACAGTAACAGAGATCAGCAGCTGGAGAGACGTGGAGAGGACTGATCTGAATCTGCGAATAATGGACTGGATAATTACACAAATGGAGAGGAGGCTTTCCTTGGGTCTTTACAACATTTCCCTCTGTCGGAAATGTTTACCTTATCGGATATTAGTGGTGCTGATTGGGCGGAGTGGAGAGTGTGTTACT
The DNA here is from genome assembly GCF_047496795.1 of Chiloscyllium punctatum. NCBI lineage: Eukaryota > Metazoa > Chordata > Chondrichthyes > Orectolobiformes > Hemiscylliidae > Chiloscyllium > Chiloscyllium punctatum. The sequence goes on from NC_092769.1 coordinate 58,204,860, forward strand.
CCTGGTGGAGGAGCGACGCTCCGAAATCTAGTGCGCTTCCAATTAAACCTGTTGGACTATAACCTGGTGTTGTGTGATTTTTAACTTTGTACACCCCGGTCTAACAGCGGCGTCTCCAAATCATAACCTATTCTCGCTATTGTTGGTGATCTCTACCTCTGTCCATTCATTAAGCCCATAAACAATTTTGAACTTCATTGCAATTTCTATTATCTATATTTGCCAATGAAAAAAACTTTTATCTTCAATTTCAATTGCAGTTTCCATTCATCTGAATTGCAGACCACTCCCTTACAAACATCTGAGAACAAAACTGTGCACAACCTCGAGATCTCTTATTGCCCTGAACTGATTTATGTATCTTGTTCTCTCTGTCACGAACCCTGTCCACTACCAGGTCATAATATCCCCAGTCTTCATCTCTGCGTCAGTGCTGTGGCTGAACAAACCATTGTCTGCTCGTTGGTAAAATTCAGACTTTATGTTTCAAGCTCTCTTCTGGCCACTTTTCCAGTTACAAGTATTTCAATCACAAAATTGTTCTTGTCTCAGACGTTCCTTCATGATTAGGACAATGTATCAGAGTAGGAATGTCGCTGGATGTAATTCAGGAGCAAAGCTTATTAAACGAAAGACATTGTTTCAAGCGATTTGTTTCAAGTCCTACCACAGCTGATGGCAGAACTAAATAAAAATAATAAGAATTGGAATAAAAGTGAATTTCACGAAAAACAACTATAAAACCATATCTTGTCTGAACATCTTCCTGTTTCACTGATGACCTTCGGTAAAGAAATCTAATGTTACTACCCATCTGGGTTAAGTGTGACTTCAGACCCATATCAATGTGCTTGACTTTCTATTGGCTTGTGGAATGTCGTCAGAGTCAGGACAATTAGTGATGCTTAACAAATGTTGCCCTGGGCAGAGATGCCGACTTCCCATGGAATAAAAAATTTGAAGGTTAAACAAATTTGAAAGATGCTGGAGATCTGAAATTGCATAAATAATGCAAGAAAAAGATCAGAAAGTTCTGGGAAGCTTTTCTGAACTGAAAGCAGCTGGAAAATAGTGTGAACAATGCTGGTGACAGGGAAGTCAGCTTTGAAGGGCAGGAGGAGTGAGTTGAATCGATAGAGAGAGAGATAGAAGACAAAGAGCAAACAAAGGGAATGATGATCAGCTGGGGTGGAAATAAAATGTGAGAATCACCTCATTTATTTTTAACTTTTCAAATCTTCCTGAATATCACGCCCATGCTGCTACACGTATCCCCCGCTTTTAAAAAATTCGCATTTTGCCATTTCTTTTTCCGAAAATCCTCCATTACGTCCTGTTTTCACTAATCAAAAGAAATCCGAAGAGGATTTTCACTTTTAACAAGAAACGTAAATTTTCCCCACATAAATTAATGATACCTCACTTTATGCCATATCAGCTTATGAAAGGCTTTGTCGGAACACTTTACTTTCAGATACCGAGGGCAATCTCTATCTATCTAAGATCATGTTTAAAGCGATTTGATCCAACCTGTCTGTGTTCCCTGAGTGTCGGCATGTTTATTAATGGGATATAGGTATCGCTGGGTGGGCCAGCATTAGTTCACTGTTTTGATTGCCCTTGAGAAGACCTTGAGCCTCACAGGGCACTTACACAGAGTGAGGCGGACAAGGTGACAGCAACACAGGAGCAGTGCGATTCAAGATCGAATTTAGCAAGATTAATATTATTTGAAAAGTTAGAGATGTCAATTCGCCAGTGTAATTAGGGTGGGGAAGAAGGTGTTCCTGAGCATTCTGGTCCATGTTTTCAAGTCTCTGTATCTTCTCCCTTTTGGAAGAGGTTGTGGGAGATCATTACCAGTTTGGGAGAGATATTTGATGTTGCCAGCCATTCGCTGACCATGAGAAGTATAAATGGATGGAAGGTTGTCCTCCATGATAGTATGGGCTGTGCACAAAACCGTCTGTAGTTTCTTATGGTCCTGGGAAGAGCAGTTACCGTCACACTATTATGCACGTGAATAGAATGCTTTCAGTTGCCAGTATGCAGAGCACTGGGAGAAGGCAGTTCCAAAATATTTAGATGTAACAATTGGTTGTTAAATGGATATCTACATTCTGGTTGCTGTTTTGACAACAATTGAAATTTAACCAATAAATTTAAATTATGTTTAAGATACCAAAACATAATTGAATTTATTGTATTGCCAACATCCAACCAAAGAGCCATCACATGCTTCAAAAGAATAGAGAAGCCATCACCATCACAACGAGAGAGAAAGAGATGGACACGTAGAAGGAGAGAGAGAACACAGCGAGGCAAACAGAAGGACAGTCAGTAAAACAGAGAAAGGAAACAAAATAAGAAACAAACATTCACAAGAACAGGGAGAAGGGGAGATAGTAAGTTATGGGAAAGAAACAGAAGAGAGATAAAAGGATAATACTAGGAAACAGACAGTGTGAGAGAAATAGTGAGATACAAAGCACACAGGGAGTGGGGATGGGGTCACAGTGTGCTGGGGGTGGTGAATGGGAGGTTCTGGGGCTGTGGACCAGAGACAGGTGGAAGTGAGCACTGTAGTAACTGGGGGAAGGGAGGTGAGGATTTACTTTGACCTTTACCAAGAAATGCAGACAAAGCATAGTAAACAATGATGTACAGAACAATGGCTCTAAAATATGTTTGAGAGCCATGCAGGTTACGATGCACAGGGCGTGTGCGAGGCGAGATCAGCAGGAACAAGATCAGCATTATCTGAGAATAGGGAGTCCACTCATCAGTCTAATAACAGTCAGGAAGAAACTGTTCCTGAACCAGCTGCTCAGTGATTTCAAGGTTTTGTACCTTTTAGTCTGAGGGAAGAGGTTGGAGGAGACCATTACTGGGGTCTGATGGGTCATTGCTAATCTTATAACAAAGAACATTCCAGCACAGAAACAGGCCATTCGGTGGTCCGAGCCTGCGCCGATCCAAATCCTCTATCTAAACCTGTCGCCTATTTTCTAAGGATCTCTATCCCTTTGTTCCCAGCCCATTCATGTTTCTTTCCAGAAACATCTTAAAATAAACCACTGGTCACAGTTCTCCATTTTGAGAAACTCCCTCCCCTTACTATTCTCTGCCTCCTGTTGCCCAGCCAGTTCTTTATCCACCAGCTCGTGCATCATGTGACTTCACTTTCGACATACCTCGACCATGGGGAAACATACCAAACGCCTTCCTGAAGACCACAACATGACATCTACATTGCCTCCTTCGTCAATCAACTTTGTCACTTCCTCAAAGAAATCTATTGATTTGGTAAGACATGACCTTCTCTGCACAAAACCATGTTACCTATCACTGATAAGACTATTTTCATTCAAATAAGAATAATTCCAATCTCTGGACCCTGTTTTTGTGGAGTTTATTTACAATCTCCCCGTGTCTGCATTGGGAGAATTAACTCTTTTCTCTCTCCACAGTATGTTTCTATGTTTGTTTCAGGTTTCTGCCATCTGCAGTATATTTACTTGTATTTGATGGAGAATTGATGCAAATATGACGGGTTTATTGTAAAAGTGGCACTGGTGCTCGGGCTCCCCGAGTACATGGGAATCTTGCCCAGCTACTGATGTGAGTGCATGTCTCTGATTACCTACTCCGTCTCTCTCGAGCCCTGAGTCCATCCGTTATTGCATGCAGCCTTTCACCGAGCCATCCCGGGGTTCCCCAAACCCCATCGCCTGGCACTGGATGCTCCCTATGCAAGGGGCGCACAAAGACACTGGGCACTTTCTGACACGCTAGGGATCTGGGGTAAAGCCCCAGCCATTAAAAAAGGAACAGAATAGCCAAAATCCAATTGAACAGCAAAGCAAACAGGCTGAATGACAGCCATCTGTTATGACATTTTCAGGTCTTTTAGACTAATTTCTGTTTATCCACGTCCATCTACAATAGATACTCCATATGTATACCTTGTCACACAGGTTTGGTGAAGGTGTAAGATATCAGATCCTATGGTCATTGCGACTGATTCGTTGGGCTCCACTTTCATAGTTAATGAGATCACACTAAGTTTTTATTGTCAAGTCTATCCATTTCAAAGTAAAGATCGTGCCGGAGTTATGCTGAAAGGATTTTTGAATGTTGGAGAGAATAGATTATGCCACGTGCCAGTGAAGTTAGGAATAGGAAGGCAGTATAGTTAAAAACATGGCCAAAGAGCTGGTAGGGTAGGCAGCACTTGCAATATGTGGATCATTGGGATTCCCGGGTCAGTAGGATATAGACAGGAAGGACTGGATGCATCTGAACTGGCAGCAATCTCCGATATGTGGGTCATTGGGAATCCTGGGTCAGTATGAAATACACAAGAAGGACGGGATGGACGTGAACTGGCAGCAATCTCCTGGCAGGCAGGTTTGTTATTGTCACTCAGGAGGGTTTAAACTAGTGTGGGGGGGGGGTGGTGGTAGGGGGGGAGTACGTCCACAAGCACATGACTGAAGAGTAGGTGGCGACTAATCCCAGTACAGCTAAGACCAGCAACAAACTGGCAGTGTGGAGTGAACACAATGGGACTGGCAGTCGGAAGTATGCTGATTTTAATATGAGCAGTATGACAGGCAAGACAGATGAGCTTGGAGTTTGGAGTTTGAATGAGTATATATAACTATGATATAACTATTACAGAGATTTGGTTGAGAGAGGGAACAGAAAACTGTCAATCCAATGGGTCAAGAGAGAGTTGAAGAATGTGCATTGAGAGGTTGGAGACTGTTGTTTGAAGCATAATAATTATCCAGTAGTTTATTGGAATTGGACAGTGTGTGATGAAATGTTCATATAGAAGGGACAATGGAGGAAACAGAAATTGTCTGTTTGCAATATTTTCTGCTTTACTGACAGTCTTTTCTAATCTCCTAATACCAGAGAATAGACAACGAGAATTTACATCAGGGAAACACAAACCAAATATCAGGTCAGGATCTGATGGAGTTGGGCTGAAGTGTTTTTATTTCAATGGAAGAATTATTATGGTTAAGACCGATGAACTGACAGCCTGAATCCGTGCATTGGACTATAATGTTGCAGCTTTACAGAGACTTGGTTGAGAGAGGGAAAGAACTGGCCATTTAACATTCCACGGTTTCATTGTTTTATGCGAGATGGAGAGGAAGGTAAAAGAGGTGGACGAGGTGTTTTAATAATCGGGAGAATGCTACATCTGTACTTGAAGAGGACATACAGGAGGGACTATCCACTGCAGCAATATGGTTAAAGCTCAAAAATAAGATGGCTGCAAGCACTGCGTTACTATAATCCCTCCAACAGCCACGGAGGGTTTGAGGAAGAGAAATGTACGTCGATTAAGGAAAGGTGTATTAAAAACAGAGTGGTCATAGTAAGTGACTTTAATATCTCCAATAATGACTGGGAGCCCCTTGGAGCAAGAGGCTTCGACGGGGCAGAATTTATTAACTGCAACAGTTTGTGGATTGTCCAACCAGAGGAAGCGCCAGACTGGATCTCGTATCGGCTAATGAGCCTGGCCAGGTGACTGACCTTTCAGTGGGACATAATTTTAGAAACAGTGGTAACAGCTCCTTCAGATTTAAGATAGTTACGAACATGGATAAGTCAGGACATTGTGTGAAGCTACTGAATTGGCGGAAGGCAAATTACGTGAGCATCAGGCAGAGCTAGGCCGTCTCAATTGGGAGGAGCTGCTATCAGGCAAAGCCACATTTTGTTTTTTTTATGGGGAAATCAAAATTTTGTATGTGGGATCTGCTTGTTAAATCCTGACAGCATAATCATCTGGTGATCGTCCTCCCGCCTGCACGAATTTCAATCTATTTTGTTTGAACAGATATTTCAAGGCCACTGCACAACAGGCAACAGGAAGAGATAAAGGATGATTCTGCACTGTGTCCTTCGCAGAACCAGCTTGTCTCTCCAGGCACCTGATGTCTTTATTGTGCTGAAGTCTTCATTGTGGTTCAGAGAGCTTCAGAATTAGTAGAGCACTGAACGAAGCCGTTTAGCCAATTGTACAACGATGAGCTCTCCAACATCACAATTTGAAAACAGAGTGAACTGTGTGTGCGTGAGAGAGAGAAAAATTAACAGAGAAAAAGGAAGTGAAGAGAGATAAAAGGAATGGAGGGAAAATGGAGCGACAGAGTGAGTGAGAGCAAGGGGTGTCAGACGAGTATGAAGTTAGATCAGAAGACAGCATGAGGACAAACATACAGAAATTTTATTTAGAAATTCCCACAGACTGCAAGCCCTTTGTCTGGTGCCGTACCCTGTGAGCACTATGCTGTCATCCCAGATCATTTATCGGCAATAATTTCACAGAACCGGGTTGCTGACTGCTGAACAAGTTCCAAAATAACAATAGATTGGTTCCAGGGAGAAGGTGAATTAATTTAAGAATTCTGGGCCAACTAGACAATGTGTGAGACAGGGCGAGAGAGTCTCAGTGAGGTGGATCACTGACTGGGGGGAAATCAGTACCTCAGCTGTGGGTCAAATAATGACCAATAAAGCTTGAATACCTCGTCCGTGGTTTTGTAATTCACATTTCAATTCATATAGCTCCACATCGTAAGTGAATTTTAACAGACTTGTCTCTTTGTATTTTTCATGTTTTGGTATGTGCTGAAACGCTTGTTTTTTGTCCCAGTATTTTGTGTTGAATAAACACATTTTATTGTTGTGGTTCTGTTCGCCAAGCTGGGAATTTATGTTGCAGACGTTTTGTCCCCTGTCTCAGTGATATCCTCAGTGCTTGGGAGCATCCTGTGAAGCGCGTCTGTGATCTTTCCTCCAGCATTTATAGTGGTTTGAATCTGCCGCTTCCGGTTGTCAGTTCCAGCTGTCCATTGCAGTGGTCAGTATATTGGGTCCAGGTCGATGTGCTTATTGTTTGAATCTGTGGATGAGTGCCATTCCTCTAGGAATTCCCTGGCTGTTCTCTGTTTGGCTTGACCTATAATAGTCGTGTTCTCCCAGTCGAATTCATGTTGCTTGTTATCTGTGTGTGTGGCCACTAAGGATAGCTGGTCGTGTCGTTTCGTGGCGAGTTGGTGTTCATGGATGCGGATCATTAGCTGTCTTCCTGTTTGTCCTATGTAGTGTTTTGTGCAGTCTTTCCATGGGGTTTTGTACACTACATTGGTTTTGCTCATGCTGGGTATCGGGTCCTTCGTCCTGGTGAGTTGTCTGAGAGTGGCTGTTGGTTTGTGTGTTGTTATGAGTCCTAGTGGTCGCAGTAGTCTGGCTGTCAGTTCAGAAATGTTTTTTATGTATGGTAGTGTGGCTAGTCCTTTGGGTTGCGGAATGTCCTCGTTCCGTTGTCTTTCCCCTAGGCATCTGTTGTTGAAATTGCACTGGATCATCAACGCCACACTCTCAGGAATCCGATTCACTACAGAGGAAGAAAAGGGCAACCAACTCCCATTCCTAGACGTGATGGTACAGAGAACACCGAACGGAGAATTCACCACAAAGGTTTACAGGAAAGCCACACACACAGACCAAATCCTGAACTACGAAAGCAACCACCCCAACACACACAAAATAAGTTGCATCAAGACACTATTCAAAAGGGTCAGAACACACTGCAGTACACCAGAACTGCAAAAAGAGGAAGAGGAACACTTATACAAGGTATTCGCCAAAAACGGATGCCCCCGCAATTTCATCAACAGATGTCTAAGGGAAAGACAATGGAACGACGACATGTCACGACCCAAAGGACTAGCCACACTACCATACATCAAGAGCATTTCCGAACTGACAGCCAGACTACTGCGAACACTCGAACTCATAACAGCACACAAACCAACAGCCACTCTCAGACAACAACTCACCAGAACGAAGGACCCGATACCCAGCATGAGCAAAACCAATGTAGTGTACAAAACCCCATGCAAAGACTGCACAAAACACTACGTAGGACAAAGAGGAAGACAGCTAACGATCCGCATCCATGAACACCAACTAGCCATGAAACGACACGACCAGCTATCCTGAGTAGCCACACACACAGATGACAAGCAACATGAATTCGAATGGGACAACACTACTATTATAGGACAAACCAAACAGAGAGCAGCCAGGGAATTCCAAGAGGCATGGCACTCATCCACAGATTCAATCAATAAGCACATCGACCTGGACCCAATATACCGACCACTGCAATGGACAGCTGGAACTGACAACCGGAAGCGACAGATTCAAACCACTATAAATGCCGAAGGAAACATCACAGAAGCGCTTCACAGGAGGCTCCAAAGCACTGAGAATGTCACCTGGAGAGGCGATGAAACGTCTGCAACACAAATTCCCAGCTCGGCGAACAGAAATACAACAATGAGCACCCGAGCTACAAATCTTCTCACAAACTTTAAACACATTTTATTACTGAGGAAGAAATAACCTGTTCTGATGGGACAGTCTTCGTGTGAACCGTGCTGGGACCAGAGTCCAAGAGAATCCTAACCAAGGATGTCGACAGAGCTTTAAACTGATTAGGAGTGTGTGTGTGTGTGCGCGCTGGGTAGGGGTTTCCTTATAGGGTTTAATAAGAAAAGAGGAGGTAAGAGCACAGAGCTCAAGAGAGGTTATTAAAATCTTCAGCATAGACGCAAATAGAACAGATTGTATGGGAAGTGTAAGCAATCAAACTTCAATCACACTGAACAAACAAATGGTAATAGAAGAGGGAACGTTAACACAAGATTGAAGGGTTATATCTGAATGCGAGCAGTATAAGGAATAGGGCATACGAGCTTGTGGCATAGATTGAAATTGGTAGGTATGACGCAATGGGCATTACAGAGAAGTGGCTGCAAGGGGATCAGGATATTCAAGGACATATATCGTATCGAAAAGATCGAGACAGTGGATTTACATTATTAATAAGAAATGAAATTTAATCAACAATAAGAAAGAAAGTAAGGTCAGATAGTGTGGAATCTGCATGGTAGAATTGAGGAACCACAAAGGTAAGACAACCACAGTTGGAGACTTGCACAGGCCTCCAAAGAGTAGTCAGGAGCTGGGGCACAAGATACACCAGGATATAGAAAAGATCTGTAGGAAAGACATCGTTACAGTGATCATGGGGGATTTCAATATGCAAGTGGAATGGGAAACCAAGTTGGTAGTGAATCGCAAGAAAAGGAATTTGAGGAATATCTAAGGGATGGCCTTTTGGAGCATCATGTGGTGGAGCCCACTCGGGAACAGATGACACTGGATTTAATGACGCAGGCTAGACAAGGGAGCTTAAGGTGAAGGAAAACTTCAGAAGCATTGATCAGAACATGGTTGAATTTATTCTGAAATTTGAGAGAGAAGATAGAATCAGAGATAACAGTCTTTCAGCTGAATAAAGGCAACTGGAGAGGCATAAGGGAGAAGCTGGGTAGAATTGACCTGGACAGGCGTCTAGCCGGAAAGACAGGGTAACAGCAATGGCTGGAGATTCCATGATAATTTAAAAGACACTGCAGAGATGCGTGCTGAGTAATAGAGGTATGGTACAGGGAGGATGAGGCAACCAGGGCTGACAAGGGAAGTCAGGGATTGCATATAAGCAAAAGAGCAAGCAGAGTGAAGGGCAGTGGGGAACTGGAGAATTGAGGCCAACAGAAGACAAGAAAAAATAAATAAGGAGGGAGAACATTAAGTATGGGGCTAAGCTAACCAGTAATATAAAGGAAACTGTAAGAGATTCTTTCGATATATAAAATGCAAAAGAGACATAAATGTGAATATGGACCACTGGGAAATGATGCTGGAGAGACAGTAGTGGGAAGGAAAGGCATGGGTGAGGAATTTTGCATCAGTCTTCATGGTGGAATACACGAGTCATTTCCCAAGAATTGAAGAGAGTGAGAGGGAAGTCCTAAATACAGTGGCCATCACCAAGAAGAACATGTTAGAAAACGGATGGCCTGAATGTGGATAACTCACCTGGACCAGATGGATTACACCCCAGCCTTGTAAGGGAGATCGCTGAAGAGTTAGTACAAGCGAAAGTGGTAATCTTTCAGGAATGACTAAAATCAGGAAAGGGCCAAGTGGCTGTATAATTGCTAACATGACACCCGGTTTAATAAGGGAGTTAGGCAGAAGATGGAAAACTGCAGACTGATTTGCAGACTTGGTTGTGGGTAACATCATGGAATTAATCGTGAAGAATGGGATTTCTGAATACTTGGAGGTCTTTGGTAAAATAGGACAGAGTCAGCATGGTTTCATCAAGGGGAGGTCATGCCTGACAAACCTGCTAGAATACATTGAGGGAGTAATGTGCAGATTTGATGAAGGAGAACCAATAGATGTTATCCATCTGCACCTCAAGAATCCTTTGACAAGGTGTCATGCATGAGGCTATTGAGAAAGATATGCGTCCATGGTGTTAGAGGCAAGGTGGAAGTTGAAGTTTGGCTGTCTGACAGAAAGCAGAGAGTGTGGATTAAAGTGTCCTTCTCAGGATGGCAGCCAGTGACAAGTGGTGTTCCACAAGACTCAGTTTTGGGACCACAACTTTTCACTTTGTGCATTCATTATCTATATGACGGAACTGAGGGCATTCGGGTTAAGCTTTCAAACTGTGCAAAGATAGATATAGGGACAGGTAGCATTGAAGAGGTGGTTTGGCTGCAGGAGGGTGCTCTGGCGCATCTCCTCAACTGCCCAAAACTCCGGCCTTGAGCTTCACCCTTCCATCTACAACTAGTTAGAACCTCTCTGGTGCATGCCTTCCATCCCACCAACCTCAGTATACAACGCATCATCCTCCGCCATTTCTGCCACCAACAGTCAGACCCCACCACCAGAGATATACTTCCCTCCCTACCCCTATCATCATACTGCTGAGACCATTCCCTCACAGCTCCCTCATCAGGTCCACGCAACCCCAACAAGCCACCTTCCACTCCCAGCACTTTCCCTTGCCACTACAACAGGTACGAAACCTGTGCCAACACCTCCCTCCTCACCTCCACCCAAGGCCCCAAAGGATCCTTCCACATCAGCCAGATAGCATCCTGTGCATCCAAATACCTCTTCTAGTGTGTCCATTGCTCCTGGTCTCCACTACATTGGCGAGACAAGACGTCAACTTGCAGAACAGTTCAGGGAACACTCTCAGACACACACACCCAACAACCCCCCTGACCTGTGGCTAAATACTTCAACTCCCCCTCTGACTCGGCCAAGGCTTTGCAGGTTTGTGGCCTCATCCACTGTCAAATTCTAGCCACCTGACGTCTGAAGGAAGAACGCATCATCTTCTGCCTTGGGACCCTTCCAACACACGGTATCAAGGACAATCTTACCAGTTTCCTCATCTCCCCTCCACCTTATCCCAGATCAAACCCTCCAACTCAGAACCGCCCTCTTGAACTGTCCTAGCTGTCCATCTTCCTTCCCATCTAGCCACTCCACCTTCCACTCTGAACTATCACCATCACAACCCACCTTCATCTAGCTGTCACCTTCCAAGCGACCTTCCTCCCAGCACCAGCCCCTCCCATTTATCTCTCTGGCACCTTCCGCCCACCCCACATTCCTGATGAAGGCTTTATGCCTGAAACGTCAAATCTCCTGCTCCTCGGATGCTTCCTGCCAGGCTGTACTTTTCTATGACCACACTTTTTGACTCTGATCTCCAGCATCTGCGGTCCTCACTTTCACCTGCTGAAGGATTTTCACAGGTTCGGAGAGTGAACAAAGAAGTGGCCGAGGTAGTACAATGTGGAAAAGTGTGGAAAAGCATTTTACCAGGATGAATAGAGGCATAGACTATTTTATAAATAGCAAGCAAATTCAGAAATCTGAAGTGAAAAAGACTAGGGCATTCTAGTCCAGGAGTCTTGAAAGGTAAACTTGCAGTTTGTCAGTAGTTAGGCAGGCAAATACAATGATGGCATTTATTTCAAGAAGGCTTCAATATAAAACCAGGGATGTACTTCTAAGGCTCTACAAGGCTTTGGTCAGGCTCCATTTGGATTATTGTGCGCAGCTTTGGGTCCCATATCTCAGGAAGGATGTACTGGTCCTGGACCGTTTTCAGACGAGATTCACAAGAATGGTGCCAGGAATGAAAAGCTTAACATATGAAGAATATTTGAGGGCTCTGGGTCTGTATTTGATAGAGTTCAGAAAGATGTTAGGAGGTCTAATTGAAACTTACAGAATACTGCATGCCGTGGGACAGAGTGGATTTTGGGAAGAGATATCCAATGGTAGGAGAGACGAGTACCCAAAGGGACAGAGTAAAGAGAAGATCTTTTCAAACAGAGATAAAGAGAAACATCTCCAGCCAGACAGTGGTGAATCTATGGAATTCACTGCCACAGAAGTCACCGAGGGCTGTCGAGTCCAGATCATTGAGTACATTTAAGAGTGAGACAGATAGTTTCTTGACTGTAAAGGGGATCAAGGATTACAGGTAGAAAGCGGGAGAATGGGGTTGAGAAGCTAAACAGCCATCATTGAATGGTGGAGCAGGCTCAAGGGGCCTAATGTCCAAATATCTGCTCCAATGTCTTCTGGTTGTATGGTTAATATTGGCTCTCCTCATTCCTCATTGGAGCTGTATCCTGAAATTTGATCTTCAAATTTACAAAGAGTAACGTTTCACTAGTGATGAGTGGGAAATATCATGTTTCCTCACTCCAGTCTCAGCAGCCATGTCCCCAATATCATAATCACACTGCAATTGAAATCCAATGGAAAATAATCACAGTTGATTGACATCGATAACATTAACATCATGACCCTCACCTGCTCTCTCTGATTCTCGAATAACCATCTGAATTGTGTGTCACGTCATATTCTCTGTTACCATATCCATGTCATTTGTCTGTTATAACTCATGTAATCGGAGGCACATTTTCCTGTCAGATTCTGGACTAGAAAAGTTCTCTCCATATTTTACTGACATTATAATCACTGATCAGTAGTTACAGATTGTATGTTTCCATTTATAAACGTAGAAACTTGTTTATGTTCTGACAATCCTTTGTCATTATTACCATATCCAAGGCAGATTGAATGATTGCACGCAATCAATCTACCATCTCCAATATTCCGTTCCTCAGTCTCTCCCACATATCTCATGCCAAATGTATAAATTTTATACGTTCTTTAGAATTTTAATAAAATCAATGTTAAATTGAAAGGGGTTAACTGGAGCTATTTGTTCAGTGACTGTGATTAATGTCAATCTCCGTGGATCCTAATTATCCCAGTGGAGCGTTTCCATCATTGAATGATAAATGGGCTCTTTTCAGCGTGTTATCCCATAGTATGAGTTGGAGCATCGCTGACAGTACTAACACGGATCATCAGCTCGAGAGAGAGGGGGAGTAGAGATCAGAATCTGAGAACATTAGACTGGAGCGTTACAATAATGGTTCAGAATGGGAGGACCTTGGATTGAAATGTTCTAATAGTGGATCAGAATCAAAGATTAGTAAACTGGAATGGTACAACAATGGATCAGAATCTGAGAATATTAGACTGGAATATTACAATAACAGTCAGGAGTTTATCCTTGGGTCTTTACTACCTTTCTCAGCCTTGGATATCATTAGCATCACGGATCCAGGATATCCTTTGGATTATTCAAGGTGGTTACTATCCCATCCTCGCTATAGTTGGTGTACCTGGTAAGTCATTATATTTGTCTACTAAACTGGGTTGAACTGAATTTCTGCTCATGATATATAAAATTTGAAAATTGCAAGACAATGTCTTCAGTTACAAACAAAACCTCCTTTCCTTATATTAATCAGTGTCAAACTACTATTTCTAAATTACTCACTGATATGCAAGAAGGAACCAGACTGTTCTCAAACTCCATAACCCATTTTGTCCTTCACAAATTTACATCCCCATCTCCTCCCCACGCACGAATCCTGTCCAATATCGCCGTCATGATACTCCAGTCCCGTCTCAGTCTCATTGCAACTTCTGAATAAACCAGAATTTATGCCTTTGTTTAACAGTTTCAAGTTCCTTCTAACCATATGTCCATCACTAAAAAAATTGCTCTGCGGATGTTTAACTTGTTCTCTGTACATACGGGACGGCAGTGTATGGTGTTCAAGACTCATACTCTAGAGCCACAGAATAATAGTCTGTTGAAATCTCATGAGGGAAATTAAAAGCAACAATTTTCATTTGCCACTAAAGCCCATCTGTTTGCCCCAAGTCCTTAAGCGAAGTCAATGGGTCATTCTTCTCTAGTCAGGTTTCAGTGTGATTTCTGTGAGGAACATGTGGGTGTTCTGCACCTTTAACAGAATTAAAAGCCAGCAATAACTACCTGACAGCACCAAGTCTTCGAAAAATAGATTTAATGTAACATTTGGTCGATTAGTTTATTTTCTCAAGACAAAAACAAATTCAGCCAAACTGTTTAAGTTATAACCCAAAGTGCCCACCTCCAATCAAGTGTGAATTTAGTGTATTGATAATCGTAAAAGCCAATGACACAGTCCAATGGTTTGGGGGTACAAGACCGCGGGAAATTGACAGTTGAGAGGAGATCTGCCAAGTTACCAGCATGCAAAGACTGCCTGAAAAATAGTTTTCCTCTCGGTAACTTTATTGATTAGTAACTTGGAAAAGCAGAATCTCAAAGAAGAAAAGAAGAACGGAATATGGAGAAGAACCGACAGCTTCTCGGTTTTGAGATAAGAAGTTTTGTTTTGTAAATCTTAATTAGGAGTCTAATCGAACTAATATAGTGGGGGGGGGGGGAGATAAAATATTGCTTAGAGGAAGAAGCTGTAAATATTCATTCATCTATTATTCCCTATTATGCTTTAAGAAATAAAGTTGTTAATTTTTACTTCAAATAGTTATGGATTCTAGAATTATCATGGATTACTGCAGTGGATAAATCATTTCCCTGTTGTTGGTTTTACATTAAGCTGGAGAATGTATCCTGTGTTGTAACACTACAATCCCACAGGAATGTGCTTTTCTCTTTACTGTCCTGTGGAACAGCTGAACCAAACATTCAGTTCAAGATCGGCATAACATGCTGCCCCGACCAGCACTGCATACATCCTGTGAGAGAAGAACAGAAGTAAAGATAGCTCCCTTCCTATGTCTGTTTCCCGTATTTGTACAGCTTATTTCTATTCAGGTCGGTGTCATTCCCTATTTTAGGTGTATTCAATCTCATTGAAATTCTCCTGAGAGTGATGCACATCTCCTACGCATCTCTGGTGTTGGCTTTATTGATGCTGACGTACAGATGTAAGGGAGTTATAAATTCCATGTCAGTCATAGTGCATAGAGAAAGAATGGCTTTTTGTGGCACAGGAAAGAAACGGCGATGTCTAAGTGAGAGAAAATGATTATTGCGATCATCCCCGAGAGTGTTGTTGAGGCAGTATTTGGTGTACTGTGGATAGACTTTCTCTCAAGTTTCAACAGACTAATCCCTGGGATGATGGCACCATGATCAGAGAGTGAAGCTCAGTGAGAGAATAAGAGATGATTGTATTGAACCTGAAGGGGGATGGACAGTCACTCATGATGTTCTAAACAGGCACTGATACGATGATAAATTCCATGGGTTTTATTAACTCAGGTTAAGTGATTCTCAATAGGTTAAGAGCCTCCGAGGACATTCCCCTCATCCCACCCCCACTCCATATGTTGATTGAGAGAGACAGAGGGTCAGTCTTTGAATTAATTCTCCCCACATTAATACAGTGCATTTAGGGTGTGATCCTGCATTAAACGTCATGTTATCCACAATCCCGACAACAGCCACAATACCTTCATTCTAAAACAGTTAACTATTCCCACCAGCTTCTGACATCCATGGAGGACATGGGTCTGTCTTCTCAGAGATGGAAGATGCCTCTCTGAGATTTCAGACAAAGCATCTGGCTACCTTCCTCACTGGCAGCAAACCATATTAAAGTTTCAAGTGTCCCACAGGTAATGGAGCCATGAAGAACATCGTGGATCCAACTCAGAGTGCATTCTCTGCTCCATTGATTTGTCAGGTTGGAGCATCAATGGCACCCTCCTGTTCCTGTATAAGTGTCCCGAGGGGCTGAATGGTCTCCTCCATGTCCCATGGAACAGGTTCATGGGCCGGACTTGGCCCTGCCTGTTCCTGTTTAACAGCTTGATGTGGTAATCAGACCTCTTCTCTTCCTGTGGAACAGGCAGGAGGATTGAATCGGCTATTCCTCTCTTTGTTCAGTAGTTTCGATGGGCTGAATGGCTTCCACATATCTGTTTCTAATGTGCCTGAGATGCTGAATGAGCTCTTCATTTAACTGTGGAAATGTAGAGTGTCTGGCATTGCTGTTACATGAATGTTACTGACACTTTAACAGCACAAACCTGAATGCTGTCCAAGTCTTACTGCACATGGACACAGACTGTTTCAGGAGCTGAGGTGTGGCACATTGTTGTGAACATTGGGTGGTCTTCAGTGACGATCGCCATTTCTGATCTTATGAAGGTGTTTGTTTTCCGGCAGCTACCCTGAGGATCTCCTGCAGAGATGTCCCAGGACTGAAAGGATTGTCGGTCACCGACCATAAACATCTTTCTTTGTGCTCTGAAAGACCCCAAACCAGTGGGGTGGGTATACCTAATTCCCATTAATCTCAAATAAGTAGGTGGTCCTGATGTCATCCACAGTAAAATGCTACCGTGTCATCAAGGCCATTCACTCTTTCCTGAGCCCCTGTGTTCACCTCTTGTTCACATCAATATATGATGGTGTCTGTGTTGGGAATGTTTTCCTCTCATAGAGGGTAATCAATGCCAGGAACTATCTTGGCTAGATAGTGAGGGGAGTTACATCACGGAAAGTATTCAAAGAGGTGGTACATGAATTTTTTGGCCTGTCAGAGTGCTAAAGGGTGTGAAGAATTGGACATTAAAGACCAGTTATTGATAACAGTAAGTCAGCCATGATGGTATACAATAGGTTGATCATCCGAGTCACCTAATCTTGCTTCTTATGTTCTCATATTCTGTAATTATAAAGTTAATAATTGTAATTTTCCTGAACGTTCTGTTATTGAATGTTGCAGTCACAGAGAGTAAAGTATTTTGTGAGTAATCTCAGGGTGAGGTATGGGGGCTGTATTCACAGTGAATCTGAGTCTCCAACATCACCAACAAATGAAGCACAAATTGCAGAGAGGAGATACTCTGTAAAGAGACCAGAGCTGTCTTTCGAAACCAGCCTAGTTTTCCAAATAACATTTTCCAACCCACACCAAACCGTGTGTGACAGTCTTGAGGATGACATCCTGTGTTCTGGTGGACCAGGTATTTGGAGCAGGTGGCCTCCATCTGCTAATATCAGGAGCTATGAGGAGCTGAATAGAACATAGGCACATAGGACTGAGCGGCAGGAGTGGGCTATTAGACACTTTGTCACCGCTTCACCACTCACAAATTCCATGGGTGATGTGCATGTGGTCTCAAAAGCATTTTTCTGTCTGTATGCCATTTGTCTGCATTCACTTGTCTGTCAAATGTCACCAAATATAATTTTGAATAAATGCAAGCATCCAGCACCACAAACTTCTGGGGAAGGGAATTTCCACTTGAACAGCCCTTTGAAAATTTCTCATTTGTGTTTCAACCAATGTTGGAAGGTCACTCCGTCCTTTTCCAGTCCCACTCCTCCACTGGTTACACCAATCTTAAATGGAACCATTTTTGTGATGTGACCAATGATGTAGGTCTCAGAGTAGGTCATTTACTAGAAAAGTGTGAGACACAGAACGTTGGACTCATAACAAATGGTAAAATGATAGAGTGCCCCAAACGTTATTCTGCCTTTGAAGTTATTCTGCTCACACAAGTTACTGGTAGTGGGGTTTCACTCTGGAACAGTTGAATTTGGCTGAATTCCCTTTGTTTCAGGCAGTGGAGAGATTCTAGTGAATTCTCACCAGAAATCCTTCACAAGTGGTAAAGATAACACAGGGATTTTATGGTCTCACACTTTGCTATCGGATGGAACAACGTAAGAGAGAGAGATCAATAGGCTGCTGCTTCTCAGGCGGGGGACATTTTTCTCCCTCTCTGTGTTGAAACATACGATAATGTCAACTGAACACCAAACTGGACCAGGTGTGCTCTTCTGGAACATTCTCTGGAAAACCCGATTATAGATTATATGCAAGTGCATTTGTTTCAATCGCAAAAAAGTCCCCACTTTATAATTTGAAGACATGCTTACATGTGTCTGTGTAATTTGTAAATATTGGTAGGTGTCTTCATAGTATGTGTGTTAATATAAATGCATCTTTTTCTTAAAATTTATTCTCTAGCTTTAGTCTCCCTGACAAGAGATAATGTGCATCCAGTTGATACACTCTTCAGAACGTCATGGATGGTTGAATTCTATTTCTCAGCTAAGATCAAAACTGATAATCCCCGATAACAAAAGGCCGGCATTCCAGGAATGAGTAAAGGGAAACCTCTTTGAAAATCTTCGAAAAGAATTAAATCCTTTCATTTTAGTTTCGGGGATCAAAACAGCACACAGTGCATCAAATGTGGTCACAGCAATGCCCTCGTACCGATGCAGTTAAACATTCCTGCGATTAACCCTGATACCTTTTGCCAAAAACAGCATCATTCCACTTACCTTCCAAATCACTTGCTGCATCTGCAGACTGAATTCATATGATTCATGTCCCAGGAACATAGAAACCGCCTGAATCACAGAGTTCTGCAAGCTCTCTGCATTTACGTTGTTTACCATTGTTTTATTCTTCATGCCAAAATACACAATCTACCTTATGCTATTTCTGCTGAAGGTTTGCTCACTAACCTTCCCTGTCTGTTACACATTGCAGACTCACTACCTTCATTTGATGACACATTAAATAACCATCTTGGATTACGAGCTAATTGAGCTCCAAACAATTCCCTCCCCTTCCTCCAGATCTTGGATACAAATTGTTGATCATTGATGACCCTACAGTGATCTCTGAGGCACTCCATCAGTTACAGCTTTGCAGCCTGAAAATAAACATTTGTCTCTACTCTCTATTTCCTGTTAGCGACTGATCTTTGCTGGACAGGAGAGTCAATGTTCCCTGCTCCTGGGTAGCCGTTCAGGCGGGTTGAATGGCCTCCTGCTGGGCTGTGTAATGTACTCAACGAGCTGAATGACTTCATTCTATATTGCTGTGCATTTCCTTAGAGTGACAGAATGGTCTCCTCCTGTCTCATTGTATCGATCCTGTCTGATTGAATGGGGTGGTCCCCTACCATGTAATAGCCTCGAGGGTGGATTGAGGGAAAAACACACGGGGTAGGGGTAACAGTTGGTCATTTGCCTGCACCATTCAGAATGCTCATGGCTGATCCGAGTGTGTCTGTCCATCCGTCTCCTGTCTGTTCCCAATAAACATTGACTCTCCTGCCCAACACAGATCAGTCGAGCGCAGACTTATACACTTAATGGCAAGGTCCTCGGGAGTGTAGCTGAACAAAGAAACCTTGGAGTGTAGCTTCATACCTCTTTGAAAGTGGAGTCGCAGGTAGATAGGATAGTGAAGAAGGCGTTTGGTATGCTTTCCTTTACTGGTCGAGTATTGAGTACAGGAGTTGGGAGGTCATGTTGCTGCTGTACAGGACATTGTTGAGGCCATTGTTGGAATATTGCGTGCAATTCTGTTCTCGCTCCTATCAGAAAGATGTTGTGAAGCTTGAACGAGTTCAGAAAAGATTTACGAAGATTTTACCAGGGTTAGAGGATTTTAGCTACAGGAAGAGGCTGAACAGGCTGGGGCTGTTTTAAATGGAGCATCGGAGGCTGAGGGGTGACTTTATAGAGGTTTACAAAATCATGAGGGGCATGGATAACTTAAATAGGCAAAGTCTTTTCCCTTGTGTCGGGGAGTCCAGAACTAGAGGGAATAGGTTTAGGATGAGAGGGGAAAGATACAAAAGAGACCTAAGGGGCAACAGTTTTCACCCAGTGGGTGTACTTCTATGGAATGAGCTGCCAGAGGAAGTGGTGGAGGCTGGGACAATTGCAACATATGAGAGGCATTTGGGATGGGTATACGAATTGGAAGGGTTTGGAGGTGTATGGGCCAGTTGCCGGCAGGGGGGACTAGATTGGGTTGAGATATCTGGTCGGCATGGGCGGGTTGGACTGAAAAGTCTGTTTCCATGCTGCACATCTCTATGACTCTATAAACGAGTCTTCACTACTCCCTGAGGATGAGGACACCACAGGTAGCACAACACTAAAGTGAAAGGTACGTCCTTATTTCTTTGTGGAACCTGTTATTTTAAAACTTTGTTAACTGAACATCAAATCACCACCTCTTTGCAGATATAAAGGCAGAATAATTAGGAATAAACATAAACCATTCCGGACTCCAAACCTGTCCCACATTCCCACTGAACCTTTCCAATCGAATATGTATAAAACCCAGTCTCTGCTGCTGTCACAGGAAGAGAATACATGTTAGCATAGCACCACATGAAAAAAAGGAGCAGAATGAGGCCATTCGGCCCATCTAGTCTGATCTGCCATTCAATAATTTCTTTTCTTTTCCTCAACCTCATTCTCCTGCCTTCCCCCAAGAATCCTTGATCCCGTTATAAAACAAAAACTTATCAATTTGTATCTGTGTCGACGTGTGCATATGTTTGTCCATCTGCTTGTCATCTGGGTATTTGTGCTTCTACGTTTGTCTTTCTGTGTATCAGCCTGTGTGTTTTTATCTATGTTTGTGTCTATTTGTGTGTGACTCTATATGTCTGCGTGTGTTTCTACGTGTGTGTATGTCTATTCCCTTGTATGTATTGTGTTTGTTCGTATAATGGGGTGATACCAATAATTCTGTGTATTTCTGTGTCTGCATCTCTGTGCAGTGAGGTAACTGTATTTGGGGGTGGGGGGCGTGGGAGTTAAAGGACTGTCGTTTGAAATGCCAATGTGTTTACAGTGAGAATTGTCTTTCACTGAGCACTGCTCTTTAATCGGTCAGTGGGACATGGATGTTTCAGAAATTTCACGCGAGGCATCCCAGTCCGCTTCATCTTGTACTAGGTTCCTCCCACATGGCGGGTGTGGGGGAGGGGTGAGGGAATGGATATTGGGCACTCCACCACCCGGCTTGGCCATTTCTGTCCTATTCCAGACTTTTTCTCTTGGAATAGAAGAAAGGGATGGATGGAGTGAGGGCAGGAGTGGATGGCCTTGCAGTTAGTGCTGGTGGAGGTGTATCTGGGAGGAATTGTGAGTCGTCTGGAATGAGACAGTCGACAGTTTTGAATCCATATAGTATTATTAATGTGTGGGCGTATTGCTAAGGTGACGGAAAAAGTGTGGGAAGGAAGTTGCTGAATTCAATAGTGAGTGAGGTAGTGGCTAAGCCTTATTTGGAGATAGAGCATGAGGATTTTCTAGGGATAGATGCTATAACAAATATACAGAGAGGGTGACGGAGCAGAGAGAATTTGGTGACCATTATCCTGAGACAGCCGGGAGGATATTGATGCTTGTCCTGTATTGATGGAGATATCTTTAGATCATCTCAGCGTCAAGGTGAGCCTCCCCGAATGTCCTTTCCAAGTCTGTCACTAATAATGACACAGACCTCTCCCTCCCAGTCTACGGAATCAGTTTATGTAGAACTTACAAAGAGCAAGGCACAGCAAATATTGGTGTGTTATATATCGGTTGCAGAAAATCTGAACATCATATGCTCTGGGAATTGATATGCAAGTATCAAGGATACTGCAGTTTTGTAGGATGTTCTCAAATTGCATCTAAACTGTATTAACTAAGTGACTGCTTATGCTGTGCAAAATAAATTCTGTACGTGTATGTGAGGTGGGTTGAAGAGTATGTTGTGAAGCAAACTATAGAGCAGTTTATTTTGGGTTTGTTGTGTGATCAGAAGGAAGAGTTAATGACCTTGCTCTGAATCAGCTTTGAAGGAACAGAGACATTAATAAGGTGCAGTTTACACGGTGTCTGCATGAATATAGAATGCTTGAACGTTCTGGTTAAAAATCATGGTAGCCTGGAGGCTAAAGGGTCAAGTTCCCTCCAGTGAATTGGGAAAGTACAATATAACATACAGTGGGAGGCAAGCCATGTTTGTTGGAGTCAGAGAGTCAGGCAACACAGAGACAGGCCCTTCAGCCCAAACACGTCCATTCCGACCAAACTGTCCATCCACGCTAACCCCATTTCCCTGCTGTTGTCCTGTATCTTTCTAATCCTTTCCTGTACATGTATTTGTACAAATGCCTTTTAAATGTTGCGAATGTGCCCGCCTCAAACTCTTCCACTGGCACATTATTCCATATGCGTATCACCCCTGTGTGAAAAGCATTTGGTCCTCAGGTTCCCTTTTATTGTTTCCCCTCTGACATTAAACTGATGCCCTCTTGTCCGTGATTGCCTAACCCTGGAAAAAGGAACTGAGTGCATTCACTCTGTCCGTCCTTCCCATGATCTTATACACTTCTCTCAGATTCCCCCTCAGCCTCATACATCTTAAGTAAAAAGTCCTAACTTGTCCAACCTCTCCCAATAACTCAAACCATTGAGATATTTGCAACATTCTTGGAAATTTCTTCTGCACTCTTTCCAGTTTAATACCATCCTTCCCATAGCAAAGTGAACACAGTTGAACATAACGCTCCCAGTATGGCCTCACCAACATCCTGTATAATTGCAACGTAAATATACACTGATGAAAGCCAGTGTGCCAAAAGCTTTCTTCACTGCCCTGTCTACCTCTGAATCAAATTTCAGAGAACCATGCACATGAATTCCAAGGTCCCTCTGTTCCACTACACTCCTTAGGACCCAACCATTCAACATGAAATTCCTACCTTGATTTGACTTTCTTAAATGCAAGAACTTACACTGATCTATATTAACATCCATTTGCCATTTCTCAGCCACTTCTCCAGCTGATCAAGGTACTGCTGTATTTTCTGAAATTTCTGATAACCTTCCTCAGTCTCCATGACGCTGCCTATTTTAATGTTGTCTTCAAACTTACAAATCTGCCTGTTCATTCTCATCTAAACCACAGATATATGTAATATGTAGTGGGCGAAGCAGTAACCCGTGAGGCTTTCCATTAATCACAGGCCTCCAGGCTGACAAGCATACTTCCACTATTACCCTCTGCTTCCCACCAACAAGGCAATTTTGCATCTAATTTGGCAGCTCCTCCCCAATTTCATGCGATCTAACCTTCCAGAGCAGTGTACCATGTGGAACCTTATTGAAGGCCTTACTGGAATCCATAAAGACGACATACACCATCCTGCCCTCCTCAACGTTGCTAGTCACTTAATCAAAGAATTCGAACAAATTTGTGAGCCATGATCTCTCATGCACAAAGCCGTGCTGAGTTTGATGTTGGGCTTTTCCCCTAAATGTTGGTTTTCCTGTTCCTCGGATGCTGCTTGCTCCGCTGTGCTTTTCCAGCACCACTCTAATCTTGCTCCTAATCACACCCTGTCTTTCCAAATGCATTTATAACTTATCTCTCAGAACCTGTTCAAGTAAATTACCTACAACAGATTTTACATTTACTGGTCTATAGCTCCCGCGTTTTTCTTTGTAGCCCTTCTTGAGTAAGGACACAGCATTCGCTGTCCCCCAGTCCTTCGTGACTTCGCCCGTTGGCCAGCGATGATGCAAAAATATCAGCCAGTGCTCCGGCAATTCCTTCTATGTCCTCCTGCAGTGTTCCTGAATATATATGGTCAGGACGAGGAAATTTATAGAAATATTGCAAAGTCTTTTTATTTCAGGTACAAACACCAAAGAAAGGAAAAGTGACACAATGATGTTGAACATAACAAATTCGAAAATGTATTAATCATAGGAAATGCCTTCAGATGAATTTCAGTCATTGTGGAATCCTGAGAATTCTCAGAAATTCACGATCCAGAAACAAGGATCATGAAACTGATAAGGAAATCAAAAATAGAACATGAATGCTCACAAACAGGAACAAACACACTGCAGAAATCTACAATGTGTATTTCAAAGGAAACAAAGTAAAAGCAAGGTCAAATATGGAAATTGGTAATTGGGAGAGGAGAGTTTATTGTGAAGAACAGGGAAATGGCCAAGAAAATAATCAGCTGCTTTGTATCTCTCTTCAAGGAGGAAGATCCATAAAATCAGCCAGTAATACCAAGTGATCATGTAGCGCTTGTGCAACTGAAGACAAAAAGTCAATTTATATCAGTAACAAGGTAGTATTTGAAAGTGTAACTGGATTGAGCATTGCTCAGCCTGACAAACCTGAAGTACTTCATATTAAAATGTCAGACATAACTCATCAACAGAAGTATTAATTGCACTGTCGACGACTGTGTATTATTTTCCTGTGTATTCTGCAGAGGCCGGAAGCCATTCCGGATAAATGGAAGTTAGTAAACGTAGTCCAAGCACTATAGATTAATAGAAGGGATCCAAGCATCTATGAAGGGAAGAAGACATAGTTTGGAGAATTGCCGAACAATTAACTTGACATCTGCAGGGAAACTGTTGTAATCTATTATGCAGCATGTGATAATGGATATTTAGAAATTAATAGGATCAATGGAGAGAATCCACATGTATTTCTGGCAGACGTCTAACTCGATGTGCTATTAGTTGTTAGACCCCATCTACCACCCCCTGAGAAAAGGAACAGAAAGTGACTTCGCCACAGGAAGTGATATCAACAATCCAAAGAAACCCTTAAAAAGAAAGCAGGAATGTGTAGCATCACTTCGCCAGAGGTCCACTGAAGATGTTACCTAGTAAGGTAAGGAAACGTCGGGAAATGAACCTGCCAGCTCAGCGAGCGAACCTACATCCATTATGTACAGTATTGGTGACCCAATCTGAGAAAAAATATACTGACCACAATAAAATTGCAATGGACGTTGTCCAGATTAATCTCACAGATGGCGGGATTGTTGGATGAGGAAACTCGGCCTATGTTCTCCAGTGTTTCAAAGAATGAGAAGTGGGTCACAGTGAGATTTACAAAATTCACAAAACATATAACAAATGGGAAATTAACAGGACGCTTCCCTGGCTCCCCAATCCAAATTCAAGGCAAATAATGGCAAGATAAGGGATTGGCCACTTAAGACTGTAACTTTGAGGAAATTCATCACTCGGTGAGAACTGCCTAAAACAGGGTCATAGAAACCTGCTGGCAATGTAAGATTAAGGAAAATCTCCAGATATTCTGCAAATGTGTCAAGCAGAAATGAATAACAAGGGAACAGATACGAGTCATTAATGACTTGCCAAGTTGCATCCAAATCAACTTCGTGTTAGGAGACAGAGGGTAGTGGTTGAAGGCTGTTTGTGTGACTCGAGACTGATGTCCAATGGTGTATCACAGGGATCAGTGCTGTGATTCGGAGATGTTGGTGTTGGACTGGGGTGAACAAACCTAAAAATCACATAACACCAAATTATAGTCCAGCAGGTTTATTCAGAAGCACGAGCTTTCAAAGCACACAACCACCTCATGAAGAAGCAGCGCTTCGAAGTTAGTGCCTCCAAATACACCGGTTTTAGTATAACCTGGTGTTGTGTGATCGTTATCCTTATTATTTGGGGTATTCATAAATGATGCAGCTGTGAATATAGGCGGGGGTGCTGGGAGTGTGACAACTAATTTTGTGTTTGATACAAAGATTGGCCGGGTGGTTGGCAGTGAGGAGGAAGGTCTTATGTTGCAGCAAGATACAGATGGAATGGTCAGATGGGCAGAGCAATGGCAGATGGAATGTAACCTTAATAAATATGATATGATACACTTTGGAAGAAGGAACTGGACATGGAGTACTCAATGAATGGCAGCACACGAGGAAGCTCAGAGGGTGTTTCTCCACACTTCCCTGAATATGACTAAATGCGTTAATGCACAATTTTGAAAAAACATAAGGGACTGTAAACGTAATCTTTATTCATCAAGGCATAGATTATAAGAGCTATGCAGAACTTTGGTTTGGCCAAGATGGAGTACTGTGTGTAGTTCTGGGAACCACATTACGGGAAGGATCTGATTGTAGTGGAAGGGGCTCAGAGGAGATTCACCAGGATGTTCCCAGGGATGGAACATATCAGCTATGGAGAGAGGCTGGATAACCTCAGGTTGTTTAGTTTGGAGCAGAGGAGGCTGAGGCGGCCGTGATTCAGAAGGATAGGATTCTAAGGGACATGGACAGGGTGGATAGACAACAGCTGTTCTTTTTAGTCAAAGGGCCATGAACAATGCAGCACATTTTAAAGTGAAGGGAATTGAGGTTTGTTTTTCATCCAGAGGGTGTTGGGGTCAGGAATGTCCTTCCTGAGAGAAGTTGTCATGGTAACTTCACAACCATTAGAAAATACACGGCTGTGCACTTGAAATGCCATAAGATTAACTGCTACGGGACTTGTGTCGGAAAATGGGACTAATGTAGACAGTGCTGTATTGTTGATGGGACAAAGTCTGTGCTTCTGTGTTTGTATGGCTGTGGAAGGTCAATCATTGAGTAGTTTAAGATACGAATTGATGGGTTTCTGAAGAGTATATTAACAAGGGTTTAAGATTGAACTTGTAATATCTTATGAAAATATGTCAGTGGCAAAATTAAGTGGACAAATGTGCAGCTTTCTTACAGTCTGATAGCAGTGAATTGAGGACTGGGAAAAGGCAGAACTATGGAGCAAATACTTTAGTTATGTCTTCACAGAAGAAAACAAAACAAAAAAGAAAACTTCCCAACAATCCTAGTGAACATTAGTCTGTTGAGAAAAAAGGAATAGAATGACATTTGCAACCAAACACTCTTAGAGGAAGTATTGGAACTGAAAGTAATGAGCACAGATAAAGTTAACCGAGATTGATCAAATGGGAATCATAATTAAGAAAGTGACGTTTAGCATAATTATGGAGAAGCAATCAATGCAATATAATTGCATTTTCAGAAAGATTTTTGAGAAAGCCCAAAGCCTATTATGCAAATTCAAATCCTCTGGGACTGGGACTAATATGGTTTTAGAATGGGAGAGCGGGCAGGAAGCAGTGACTAGGAATAAAACAATGGGTTTATTTGAAAGGAAGGCTTGAAGAATATAGCAAGGATAGGGGTTTGGGCTCCAGCTATTCCCAATACACAACATATATTTTGTTGAGTGGATCAAATTTAGTATTTCCAAGTTTGCTGATGGCACTAAACAATATCGGATTGTGAGTGGGTGCGCTGGATGTCCAAAAAACTGCAAGGTGATTCCGACAAGTGGAGTGTCTGGGTAAATACATGGCAGATGGAGAGCAATGAGGGGTGGGGGATATGGTCTATGGGGGATATGTGTTATTGTGACCTTTGATGGTAAAAACAGAACGGGAGCCTATCATTTGAAAAGGGATTGTTTGAAAAATGTTGATCTATAAAGGAACTTAAGCTGCATTTTTGTTTCCTTCTGTGCAACCCTCCGAAGTCAGTGTAGGGCAATGAGATCTGAATTGAGAAGTCAATACTGGGATTGGCAATGGCACGCTGACCAGTATACACAGACCCAACACGTGGGGAGGTGTAGCATTGAAAAGGATCTGGATCTCCCTGTGCACTGGTCACAGAAAGCAATTTTGCAGGAGCAGAAAACAGATAGGCAGATAAATAGTGTTTTCACCTTCATTTCAGGGGGATTTGAATCCAGGAGTAAGGGTGTTTTACTGCAGCTGAGCAGGGCCTTGGTGAGACCTCATCTCGCACATTGTGCAGTATGTTATGCAGTTTTGGTCTCCTTACCCAATAAAGGAGAAACCTGACATTGAGGGAGAGCAGTAAAGGATAACCAGACTGATCTCTGGGATGATAGGCTTGTTGTGGAGCAGAGTTTGGGGCGGCTATGCCTGTATTCCATGGGCTTTAGGAAAATGAGTGGCGATCTCAGTGAAACATATAAAACTCTGTTAGGGCGAGTCAGATTGGAAACAGGGGTGACAATTCCCCTGGCTGGGACTTCAAAACAAGGGGCCACAGTATTATGTACAGAGAGGCCACTCTGCATTGAGATGTGAATAAATGTCTGCACTCAGATACTGGTGAACCTGGGGTACTATCTCACAGTTAAGGCTGTGGAAACCAAGGCACTGAATATAAATATGCATTTCTGGAAACTAAAGGGATAGGGAGACAGCAGGGTATTGTATGAAGATAGAGGATCAGATACCATTACAGGTTGTTCTCCAATAACGTGGTAGCTGCGTTCCTGTGCATCACTGTGTTGCAGAAAATCATGCAATATTAATAATGTGGTCTATGGGGAAAAGAGGATAATGGGCGAACTGCAAAATATCAGTAAAAAACAAAAATTAAAGTTAGTCTAACACACACTAGCACAGTCTAATTAAACCTTTAAATCATATATTGTAATGAAATAGTGTTAATAATGACAATTCAGTCACTGGCTACATCCCTGTACCTTTCACCAAGCTCTTCACCAGAAAGCGCTCAGGACTGACTGACCACGTGATGCCAACATGGAATTCCAGTTCTCCTGAAGATTCTCCCCCGGTTTGAAATAAAGTTCCTTCTAATTGGAGAGAGCAATTCCCTGTTTCAAGCTCAGGTTCAAAGCTTGCAGAGCGGATTACATTCCTGTTTTAGCTGAACACTCAGAGGGTGCATTTGGCAGACAGAGGATCCTGAAGCTGGGTTTTGTTGTACAGATGGTGCCTGGCAAGGAATCGCGTCATAGTGAGCGGGAGCTCACTTTATAGAAAAAAGGTGCACAATTCACGAATCGCATTGCAGTCAAATCACGTTGAATAAACACGCGTTATCAGAGAAATGCCTGTATATTGAATCGAGGAGCAAGATTGATGGACTGAAGGTCTACAACAGTTCTTATTTTATATTTCACAATGTTTAAACATATTAATAGATATGAACACTGTGTTGGGAAAACTGCTTTGAGGAGATTTTCTCAATGAAGTAGAATGGGGAAGGCTCAATGTGTTGAATGACCTACTCCTTTCCCGATGTTTCTGTGCAGCCTGTGGGAAAGCTCTGTAAATATTGTCACAAGCTCTCAGATGTGAGGAAGGAGGACTCTTCAGGGTCAATAGGACTGTGATTCCCGTTCCCTTTTCTGATATCGAGGCTGGTGCCGGTTATTCTGTCTGTTTATTTCCTTTAAGACCTCGGAGCAGTGTGATACAATTGAGTGTCTTGCTTGGCCATTTCAGGGACCATTGAAGACTTTATCACATGTCTATGTGACTGGAGTCACTTTTAGGCCAAACAAGAAAAGCACGGGAGATTCACTTCCTGAAAGTACGTTGGGGAATGAGATCGAAGTTTACAATCAACATTGGATGCAAGGTCATTGTTACAATCACCAGATTCTAGATCTTGATATTTTATTAATTGTTTTTAACTTCCACCAGCTGCCAGAGCATTATCCTGTATTGGATTAGTAATCCAGTGACATTTCCACATCAGCACCATCGCCACATAAGAACCTATCAGAAACCACAATGGGCGGGTTATTTCTGGACTGCTTGACAGCTCTGTCAAAAAGAACTCCCACCAATGTGATTATCGTGAAGGGACTGAGGGGGTGGTAAATGGTCAGAATGTAATTATTCACCTATTAGGGGACCAGACATAGTTGAGTAATTTTCCACATTGCTGAAAATGTGTTGCTGAAAATGTGATGCAGTCGTCAGGCAGCATCCAAGGAGCAGGAGAATTGACGTTTCATGCATGAGCCCTTCTTATCCTGCTCCTTGGATGCTGCCTGACCTGCTGCGCTTTTCCAGCAACACATTTTCGGCTCTGATCTCCAGCATCTCCAGTCCTCACTTTCTCCTCGATAAATTTCCACATTGCCAGGGAGTTGTCAGAGTTGGAGCTGGAATGAAACAGCTTCCCGAGGGCCACGGGTTGTTGTGCAGCATAAGTCTTCAGTCCTATTGTAGGAATGGTGTCAGGGTCCATTGTCTTTGTCGTATCTACTGTGTTCAGCGGTTTCTTCATGTCTCATGCAGCGAATCGAATTGGTTGAACACCGCCATCTATGATTCTGTGGATATCATGGCGAGGATGAGGTGGATCAATCCTTTAACACCTCTGGCTGAGGATAGTGCAGATACTAAATCCTTGTCTTTTTCACTGATGTGCCAGGCTGTTCCATTATTTAGGATGGGGATATTTCTGATGTCCTCTCCTCCAGTAAGTTTTGTAATAGTACATCGACATTTATGTCTGGATGTGGCAGGATTGCAGAGCTTAGATCTGATCTGTTGGTCTTGGGATCATTTTGTCCTCTCTATCAGATGTTAGTTCTGCTGTTTGGAATGAAACCATTCAAGTGTGGTAGCTGTAATGGGTTGTGATCAGCTTTAGGTACACATGGTTCTGACCGTGGCAAGTTCACCCACTCTCGTCACTGAACCATTGCTCGGCTTGATGATAATGGTAGACTGATGGAATATCCTGGGGAAAATGTTACAGATTATGTTTGAATACAATCCTGCTTCTGTTGCTGCTGTTGTCTACAGCATCACATGAAAGCCCAGTTTGAGTTGTAATATCAGCAATTCAATTCTACTGTCTGTCCCCCAGTTAACATCGAGACCCAGTCACCCATCAGCCGTGTACTCAGTGACCGCACCTGGTTTCTGATGCAGTAATATTTCCATTTTCATATTCTCATTCTGCTGAGGGTTCTCCTTGGTGCCATGCTTCCAATTTGTTACATTACTCAAACCCTTTAATATATTCATCTGAATCTTTTCCTTGCTCGTCATGCCATCTGCGTTTGAATTGAATGTGTTTCCCTCTAGTTTTCTCCCTGACCATGATTAAGAGGTCTGTGGTGTCAGTGATATCAGCCTTATGCAGTTTCTGAGCGAATGAATGTGTACACTTCAGTTCCCAGTGTAGGGCGCTCCGTGTTGGACAGGGCGTTTGAGCAGCTTTCAAACACGTCATTGGAACTTGTTCAAAAACAGAAATTCCTGAAGAAATAAAGCAGCTCTGGTGGCATCTTCTGTAGTGAATGCAGAGTTAATCTTTCGAGTCCAGTGGCCCTCTACAAAGCCCGCAGTTTCTTCAGCAATTTTTGCATTTATTTTATATTTATTTCCAGTATCCATAGTTATTTGTTTCATTCAAAATTTGTGCTGTGCCTATTCGTTTCTGAAGAACCTCAGCAGGTCTGGCAGCATCTGCAGAGACAGAGAAACTGAGTTCGCATAACAAGACCAATGTGACTTGTTCTGAACTGAAAAGGGTTGGCTTTTTAATCCCTTGCGGAGATGGGGGATGGGTGACTTGGAAAAGAGGGCGTGGCAAAAGATAAACGGGCTATTAGCAGTGGTGAACGAGAAGATGATGCAAAATGGGTTTAAATTAAGATGTGAATGGGGGAAAGGGGTTCTCTCTCGTTGAGTGTAAGATAAAGAAGACACAACCACACAAGGCCATAGGGAGAACAGGAGAGAGAATGTTGTATTATATAGATCTCGATGTATACGTTTTCACAGTTTCCATCATCACTGCCTTCACACTATGGAATTCAGATGCTTGACCTCTTATTAGCACGAGTAAGAGTTTCATGCTGCCTTAGTTTTGTAACATAGAGCAAAACTAACAGTATGAAGTTTGGGCTGTTATCTACACCTGTCATTTTTAATATTCTTTCAAATTTGCAGTGCTTATCGTTAAACGTTTGATCTTGAAGTTAGTATCAGATGGAGTGTATGAGTTTGAGGAGTGGCATTCTAGAAGTTTATAATATCATGGGAGGCATGGGTAGAGTGAATAGCGAAGGTCTTTTATGTTGGATCGGGGATTTCAAACACAGATGCATAGCTTTAAGGTGGAAGGGGGGAAACTTGAAAGGGACAAAGGGACAACTTTTTTTACACAGAGTGTGATGTATGTATAGAATGAACTGCCAGAAAAACAGTGGGAGATGCAAGTACATATTTCAAAGACATTTAGACCAACATATGAATGGGAAACGTTTAGAGGCATATGGGCCAAGTGCAAGCAGATGGGATTATTATAATTTAGAAAACCTGGTCAGCATGGACAAGTTGGACCAAAGGGTCTGTTTGAGCACGATATAACTGTATGAATGTAGAAATTGACGAAAATGTACGAAAAGATATGATGTAACAAATTGGTAAGAAATATAAAAACAAGGATCATGAGCTTTTCTGTCAACATTTAAAAAAAGCTTGAAGATGTGTGTGTGAGCTGAGGGGGAAGTGAAGTGAGGAAAGTACATTGAGGCCATTAGGGGGGTGTGACTGGAGAACTGGCCAAAGGGAACAGGCAGATAACTTACAGTAGTAATTTAAATCACTCCTCATGAGGAAAGTACTGTAACCATGTCAATGGTATAAACAAAATGGTAACAGGAGGGAAGTTATTGAACTGTCTCTAACAGAAGGTACAAGGTATTTACCTACCAGGTAAGAATAAGGGTAGGCAGGTCATCAGTAATTCATAGTTAATTTTAAAAGAAGTGGTCACAGAGTGACTAGTGACATTGTGTGAAATATTTCATAACTCTTTGGATTACAGGAGTGTTCCATTGAAACTGGAGATCCTCCAATGTGGTGCCTATCTTCAAGAAAGTAATGAGACAGAAGGCAGGAACAATTTAGCCTAACCATTATTGGTGGGAATCTGCTAGAGCTTGTTATTAAGGAAGGAATTGCAGGGCAGTTCGAAAAGCTTAATGCAGAGTTGGCATGGTTTTGTGAAGGGGAAACTATTTTTGCTCTGTAACAACATACAAATACTTTTTTGGAGATCCCTGAGAAGGTCAAGATTAGAGTCATGCTGGAAAAGCACAGCAAGGCAGGCAGCATCCAAGGAGCAGGAAAATCAATGTTTCGGGCAGGAGCCGTTCATCAGGAATTCCTGAGAAAGTGACAAGCAGATTTGATAAAGGGCACTGGTCAACATGAGACTTTCCAGAAAGTTTTCACAAGGTATCACAAAATAAATGTTCTGACACAAGACAGAGGCTTGTAGTATGATGAATAATATATTTGCATGGGATAATGGTTGCTTTCTCTCCTTGCACCATTATCCCTGATTCACCTGTCTATGGAAAATCAGACAAAGCCAGCCTCGATATAATATAATGATTCAGCCATCCCAAACTTCTGGGAAGGGGAATATCCACTTGAGTGAAATCCGACTTTGTGAATTTTTCCTCACTCCGGTTCTGACTGATGTTGGAGGTTGTCACTGTTTCCTTTTCTCGTCCCACTACTCCACTGTTCACAACAAATTTTAAATGGAACCGGGTCGGTGATATGACCGATGATAAAGGTCTCAGACGGGGTCAGGTTCAGTGATAGGAACAAGTCAGGCAGATTTCTTTCGTCAGCCGAAGGTAACTAATAGGGCTAACGGAGCAGCGTGATAGATTTGTGGTAAACACTGCTACCTCATATCAGCAAGGAGCTCAGCTCAATTCCAACCTCGTCCAACACTCTATGTGGAGTTTGAACATTCTTCCCGTGTCTGTGTGGGTTTCTTCCCAGTTCTCCAGTTTCCTCCCACAGTTCAAAGATGTGCAGCATAGTTTGATTGGCCATGCTAAATTACCGATTAGTCAGTTTATTTTTGTTTTCTCAGGGTGTAGTGAGTCTTTGGAACACTCTTCCCTGCAGACCATTCGAGGCAGAGATATTGAGTATTTTTGAGGCAAGGTTCATGAATCACAAAGGAGTCAAGGATTCTCGAGGAGTGGGCAGCAATGTGCAGTGTTGGGAAAATGTAGACAGTGGTACTGAATGGCACGGCTTCAGAATATGCAGGAATTAAATGAAATGATAACATCAATAAGGTTTTACCGGGAAAACAAGATGGCAGCGATCTGAAAGGTCAGCTTTGCTGATCTCTGTACCACAATAATGCTCTACCCCACCCCACCACAGTCATTGACTTACAATTGAACACTAAAAGAGCTACAGAATCCTCACTAATGCCATTTTGTCAAGTGAAAATGACAAAATATGGGAAAGGATCGAGTAAGTCCCAACACGCAGCGCACCTGTCAGAAGCTTTCAGTATGTCTGTGGCCGCACCTGTAACACCCTCTGCTCATTTAATGGACCGAGTCACTCACCAGGACTTGGTCACCGAGTTCACCAAGTTACGGGAAATGACTGAAACCATGATTGAAGACAAATTCAGCGGGAGGATAGAACCAGTCTCAGCAGTGTTCCACAAAGATGAACAGCAACTTGAAAGCCTTGGAAACAGAACGGATGAGGTCGAGAACCAAACTGTAGGGGGAGAGACTGTGATCGATTCCTTTAAGGAGCGGATCCTCACCTTTGCAAAACAGGTCCGTAACTTAGCTGAACAAGGTGACGTCCTCGAGAACAGGGACAGGATGAAGAATGTTCACATAATCGGTCTGGTGGACCGGACATAGAGTGATCAGTCAGTGAGTTTTTTTTTGCGAGAACTGGCTGCAAAGATTCCTTCACAACAAAGCTGAAGAGGGACGGGTGAAGAGTGAGACAGTTCATCGGGTTACGGTGCGCGGGTCATACTCCGACCAACGCCCTCACCCTGTCCTTGTGCTATTACATTGGTGCAAGGACAAACAAAGACTTAGGGAAGCCTCCAGAACACAGGGAAGAGACCCGAAGAGGGCTCCAGGATTATGTTCTTCCAGGTCTTTTCAGCGGCAGTGATTCAGAAAATAAAATCTTTCGATGATAACAAGAGAAGATGAAGGGAACTTGAGATTCAGTATTCCTTAATGAACTCAGCGGTGCTCCGTATGCACTAGTGGATCTTTCAATAGATCCACTAACTCTCCAGAGGTTGTGAAAACTTTGTGGGCACTTTAAAGTAGGCTGGATGCGTTAATGGAAAGCGATAACCTTGTTTCTCTTTTTTAAAAGAAAGTTTGATGGCAGTTTCTGGTATTAAGCAGTGTTAAATTATAGACCGGCCTGGATAGAGTACATACTTTTAACTCCTTCATTAGTATTAATGCTCGTTTTTCTCTTGCTTAGTTTGTGTGTTGGGTTGGCTCAAGCTGGACGGAGTTATGAAGGTGATCGTGATGACTGAATGCCTACCTAAGGGCAGTTCAGTCCCGATGTTTGTAATTAATTGCCCTGGATGCAGTATTGATAATGGGGCAGAAGATAGAGATTTGTGACGTGAAAATGCTCCCAGTCGACGGGGGGTAAATGCCCCTCCTGAGTGCCATTGGCACTTTGTATCTTTTTTTGTATTTGTATGTATTTAGTTTTGGAACGTTTTGAGAGCTTATTAGTTGTAGTAGCTTTAGGTTGTATGTTTTTTTAGGCTCTATGATTCTGTTTTCATTGGTGCTCAGCGATTTGCAATTCGAGTTCTTCCTCTCTGGATTTCAAATATTGTTTCAGTGTATAATGGCAAATGTCGTGCTTAAATGGTGTATCTGGAACATTAAGGGGAGCCATTCGCCAGTTAAGAAAAAGGAGAGGGTGGATATTGTCGTATTGCAGAGATGCACTTTGATGACAAGGAACATTTGACATTACAGCAAGGTGGGTTTGATCGGGTTTATTTCTCATCTTTTAACACTAGGAATAAGAGAGAAACCATACTGGTGAGGAAGAATCTTTCATTTAAATTAGTAGATTGTATTAGATACCCACGGGAGGATTATAACCCTCAAAGAGATATGGGGAACAAAGCAGTAGTTTGAATGTTTATTGTCCCCGGTTCACTGCCGGAAATTCCTGATAGATGCTTTTTTCCAAATTAAGTAACCTTTCTTCACAGCACAACATTGTAGGAGGAGATTTCAATTGTCTTTTGCACCCACAGTGGACAGTATGCCCAAAGGCTCCAAGCACCATCTTTCCAATCTAAGCAATTAGTGGATTTTTGTGTGGAACTGGGGCTGGTGGATGTATGGAGGCAGATCCACCTCATAAACAGGGATTTTATTTTCTTCTTTAACCCGCAGAAATGCCACACTAGTGTTGATGTCTTCCTCACCTTGCAGCAATCTTCAATTCAGTGGTGTTCTGGACAATTGGGAATATTACCATTTCTGACCATGCAGTGGCATACTTATTGGTTAAGATCAAGGGAAATATAGCAGGTTCAAGACACTGGCTAATCCCTTTATTCTTAAGGATATTAAGTACATTGAGTATTTCTGTAATGAATTCAGATCTTTCTTAGCCATTAATTCAGATTCAACCAGTAACACACCCATTCTATGGGAATTGCTAAGGCTTATGCCAAAGGAACAATTCCTTAGGATGCGGCAGAAGCTGGAGCAGGAACGCTTGCTCCAGGCACTGTTGAAGGCAGCCGAGAGGGCACACTGTGATAGACCCTCGGTGGCTCGGCTGTGGAGAATCACAACGCTTCGGTTTGCAGTGAATTCCATGCTCACACAGACAGCCAAGCACGAACTTACATTTGCAAAACAAAACCGGGCAAGAAGTTAGCCTATCTTGCGATGAAAAAGAGAGCCCCAATGCCATTACATAATTAGGGAAGGTACTGGGACCCTTTCCTGCGATCCCATAAAAATTAAAACTGCATTTCGGAGATTTTACTCTGAATTATATCAGATTGAGCATTATGAGGATAGATGGATTAAGCTGGAATCTTTCTTCAAGAACTTGGACCTTCCAGGGGTAACCCCCGAATAAGAGTCTTGCCTTCATTCATCACTGTCAGTGCTGGAGGGTGTAAAGCAGCTTCCAGGCGGAAAGGCGCCCGGTCCTGACAGATGTCCACGTGTGTTTTATGAGGAATTTATAAACCTGTTGTCAGAGCCGATGCTTACTATGTTCGTCACTCACACAGTCACAACTGCATCCCACCATCCTTAAGAGAGGCTCACATCTCTCTTATTCTTAAGAAAAGGAAGACACCGAAAGATTGTGCTTCCTATAGGCCCATCTCACTTCGAAATGTTGATTTCAAAATTCTGTCTGAGTCCCTTACATTCAGGATAGAAACTATTTATCCTTCCATTGTCAAGGTATACCAAACCATCTTATAAAAGGCTGCAGATATTCCAACAATGTTAGGAGATTACTCAATATGATCCAAGCGTGTCAACAGCAAATTAAGCAGGTTTTCATGATCTCTTTTGATGCAGGGAAGACATTTGCTTGGGTTGAGTAGCTGTATCTCTTCTATACGTTAGAATGGTTTGGTCTCAGCAAAGTTTTTATCAAGTGGGTGAGGGTCCTTGAAAGTGACCCTCTGTGTGCGATCCTGTAAAATTAATATTTCGAGAGGTAGTCAACAAGGTTGTTTACGCCAGTGTTGTTTACGATAGTGATTGAGCAACTGGCGAAGGGCATCTGCAGGGACCCCAACATATCTGCCCAAGAAGTGGGATAGAAGTCACGTAAGATTACATTGTCTGCAGATGATTGTCTTAAATTTTTGTTAAATCCCATAGTTTTGGTCCCTCACCTCATGCAATGCATCAGTTCGTTTGGTGCGTTTTCCGGCAATATCATTGATTTTACAAAGTTAGAGGCCATGCCTCTGGGCGAACTCAGGGAAATACCTGATGCCATGGGAGAATCCTGATTTCCTTTTCAATGGTCCCGGGGTAATGGGGATGCTCCCTATTTAGGTATATTCATTAATCCTATCTTTGAACTTACATTTAACGTGGGATTTGTCCATTTGTTTGACAAAATTAAACAAGACCTTCGAAGATGGGAGACACTTCCAATATCCTGGCTGGGTTAGATAGCTCTTATTAACATGAATTCCCTCCCTTGTTTGCTATACCCCGTGAGACTGCTTTCTTTGATGTTTCCCAGACAGATATTTAGGAGACTAAATGGATGGTGTAGCTCTGATTTGTCACCATAAGTGACCCCT
Source organism: Chiloscyllium punctatum (assembly GCF_047496795.1). Classification (NCBI taxonomy): domain Eukaryota; kingdom Metazoa; phylum Chordata; class Chondrichthyes; order Orectolobiformes; family Hemiscylliidae; genus Chiloscyllium; species Chiloscyllium punctatum. Next base: position 58,242,795 of record NC_092769.1, read on the forward strand.
TATCAAGTTAACCAAATTTCAACGACCCCACAGTTTGTGGGGAGTAGATCTCCCGGATATTAAAAGCTATCAATTAAGCTCTTCTTTACCCGATATTAGTGAGGCTTCGGCATCAATATGGTTAGATATTGAATCTTCTCAGGCAAAGTACTCCCTTAGTAGTCTGCTACTCATAGACAAAATGAGGACAGTTACGAAGTATTACCATTTCCCAATAAATATCAATAATTTTAAAGTCGGGACTGTAATGTGTCCGATCGAGGGCAATATAGCCAAACGCCATTTCTTACCCCAAAACGTGGTGTACCATGTTTCCGACGGGGAATACTGGATTCCATGTTTAAACTATGGACAACCAGTTGGTGTATCTTGCTTGGATGATTTATCTGAGGGAGAAACAATGATGTCTTTTGATCAAAATAAGTCGTAACTATAGACTACCGAGTAGAGATCTCTTCTGTTTTCTTTTCATCAGATCAGAGATGTTATTCAGAAAAGAACCACGCTTTTAACAGACCCGTACAGATCCGATACAGAAAAGAGGGTGCTTATTGCTAAGAACACACTCTCTGTCAGTACCCTTTATCATTTGTTCCAGAGTGACCCCTTAGACGAGACTTTGTGCCTTTATGAGGTCTGCAAACAATTTTGGGGGTTCAGATCTCTTCGGACACAGGGGAGGATATTTGTGAAAGTACAAGAAGTATTTCAATCTGTAAGAAGACTTTTGCCCTGAAGTTGAAGATTCATCATAGAGTCTATCTGGCCCCAGACACTCTCTCAAAATTCAAGATGGAGTATGTCTTAAATACAAAATGACTATGGACACTCTTACTCATTGCTTGTTGACCATCCACCGGCGCTATAGGAGCGGTGTGTTCACTGGGATGGACAGGATATTGCGGACAGAATTGGAGATGGTTCAGGTTTCCCTTTTCCTGGGCCTGCCCAGTCTACCTTACTCAGATGTGCATAGGAAAAAATACTTCAATACCCTCACTCTCTGAGTTCAGAAAAAAAAAAGTTCTGTTGAGTTGGGTGTCTGAAAACCCCCTGGGTCTATTGGTTTGTCGTAACCTTGTCATGGAGCATAGCCCTTTGGACTTTTTAAAAGGTATTTTGCACCATACAATAGAGGATTTTTATTCGACATGACAGCCCTTTTTGAATTACCAAGGTACAGGCTAATATAGCTATGACGAAATTGACTAATGAATCTAATGTCCAGAGAGGAAGAATTACGAACAAATGAACGTGTATTAATTAACGCTCTTGAAGGTTGAGAGCTATAGTTTTGTTACAATGAGTTCCAGTATTCGTTTTTTATTTTTTATTTTTCTTCGGCCCGTTGATTTACCTTTTCTTATATACATGCACATGGGTGTAATTGTGTTCAATTTGCATTACTTTTTGAGTTGGGTACTTATTTGTTCATTGTAGCATTAAACTAATTTTCTCTGAATAAAAATATTTTTGAAAAAATTAAAATGTTAACATGGATAGAATGGAGTCCCAAAGGACCACTTTCTCATCAGTGGGACCACAAATTATGGTTTATCTTAAGGGTCATCACACCTCGGGTGACAGGATGATGTTGAGAGGGTGTGCCCTTCGTCGCAACCTCTGTCTGTGTGGGGAATTGAACATGCGCTGTTGGCTTTCCTCTGCATCACAAGCCATCCATCCAGCCAACAGATTGCGAGACTGTGTAACTGCTATAAACAGAAATAGCCAAAGTCAATGTAAAATATAAACTTTGATAAGAAGGAAAAAAAACGTACAATTCAGATAACGGTCAAGATAGTTGCTGAGGGGGAAAAATCTCCGCTGGAAATTGTACGTTATAACGAGAGAGTTGATTGGATGCTATCTTTGGTTGAATAAGTTGAACCAAGTGAAATAACCGGAATTACTAATTGTGATTGGATGTCGATAACTATACAATATGAGTACATTTTTGATTGGTCTCTGTGAAGCATGCTAACCATTGTATGAAAGTAAAAAGCTGATGGAACATATTTTTTGGAGTGTTGGTCCCCATGGGAAATGCCTCCCAAACACATGCTTGAAAAAACCCAGGGTAGAAAGTGCGTGAGTGTCGTCTGGTTTGTGACAGGAAACCAGGGGGCTGAATGATTGAAAGTTCCTGCAACGTGAAGCTCAGGAGACAGTCAGATCACCCCCGATCTTATTAAATGGTACAGCACATTTGAAGGGCTCAATGGACTCAATGTGAATTTTAATTGCATATGATTTTAAAGAAACACTGTTCCTTCACCTAATGTTTTACACACTGGGGCACTGTCATTTTCCTGAAACTGGGAATTATTTGGAATATTATCTGGAACATTCCATAATCAACATTCTCTGGAGAATTCTACAATCTGTGGATTTATTACAAAGGAAAGAGACACAGAGGGGGGAGGGGGTGGGGGCGTGCTGTATGCAAGAGTGAGTGGTGGAGCATGAGCCTTGTTCGGATGTCGGTGCTGGAACAGACATACATTGAGTGTGAGGGACCAACAGCATACGATGCCCCTTATCCTCACAGAGTTGGGAATGTTATCTATGTTTGTCCTGTAGTGCTGGTCATTGCTACTGATCTCAGATACTGCACTGAGCTGGGTGGTGAGCTCAGCTCATGCTTGGTGGGTCTGGTGGTACTAGGGAAGAGATGTACTAAACCATCCGACAGGATATCTGTGACTCTGTTGACAAACCGTGGGGTAATTGACCCTTATCTGCTATGCTCTGGGTAAAACGTACATGGCAGCTCCAAACTGAGGAAAGCTCAATCGAGTGCCCATTGTCCTTTTAAAGATGGCACGAGTGCCAGCGATAATGGAATATCCAGTGGCATCTGGGAGATAGTGAGTACCTCCAGCCAAAGTGGGTGGAAGAATCGGGTTAACATTGAATGAGAGTGACACCATGGGTTAGGGTTGGTAGTTAATGAGGTGAGTTCGGTAAGATAGCACCAGAAAACTAGTTTGGCCTCGTGCAAAGAATCCCCCTGTCACACTCAATGGAAATCACTCAAAGATAAATTATTGTTCGTTTCAGACGGATAAGTTGAACACTCTGCTGACCCCATTCACATTTACAGAGCTGCAGAACAAATCCTCATCCAAAACTCTCCATCTTCTGAACTCACACCGATATTCTGTTCACCATCATTCCTGGTAATACTGGCGTATTTTACTGGATGCTATCGAAATGTCTATATCTCAGCATTCTGAAACATGTGAGCACATCCTTCCATGATATTGTTGCTCAATCTCACCCTCTCTGTCTATAACCAAAACCACTTTCATTTACAGTCATGCACAGAGACAGGACCTTCAGCCAAAACTGGTCCATACCAATCAAAATGTCTGTCCACATTAACCGCAATTCCCTGCACTTGGCCCATATTCTTCTCTGCCTTTCCAATTCATATATTGTTCAAACAAAGTGCAGCGAGGTTTTGTGACATCAAGGAAGGCTTCAGGAAAGATCTCGCTGAATCTACCATTCATCTCACCCCAGCAATCAGATTACACAGAAACAATTTGACTAGAGATTATAAACAAGAAGTACAAGCAAACACTGGTGGGAGATGTGTATGGAAGTCAATACTGCAGGGAAAAAATGTACGTTCTAAACAGGAGATTAGATAGACAAGCGTTTGCAGGCAAAACCCGACGGGTCTGGTACTATTTGAAGGAAGAAAGTCGGAAGTTTGACCCTCGAATAGCATAGCAGGTTAGGGCACATCCAAGGAGCAGGAAAGTCTATGTTTCGGTCATCAGCCTTTCATCAGGAATTTACTTCAGAATTCACTTTTTCCTAATCCTCTGTAGGAAGAGAGTGAGTCAACATTTTTAATTTGGGATTTCTTCATCAGAACAGCTTTTGTTTTTGATCTCTAGTATATGCAGCTCTTTGTTTTATTTTAGATCAGCAATTATCTTGCATGTTGCAGTATTAATGAACAACTTGATCTGGGAAGAGGGGAAGGGGTGAGGGCAAAGATCAGGCAATGTGTCAGTCACAGCTTAAGGCCCTGTGGAGGTAAAGGAAGGCTTGTTGGAAGCACCACATTGGAATTCGGCATCATTTGAACAGATGTGACAGATTCAGAGAAAGTGGGAGGATGCAGTTTCTCGCGCAGCTGGTCATTGAGTGTCACAGTGGATAGCAATACTGCCTTACAGCATCAATTACCTGGGTTCGATTTCACCCTTTGGTGACATTCTGTGCGGTGTTTGCACGCTCTCCTTGTGTGTGAGTGAGTTTCCTCTGGGTGTTTGGTTTTCCTCTCACAGCCAAAAATGTCCAGTTTAGATTCAGTGACCTCAATAAATTGTTCCGCTGTATCCAGGGATGTGCAGGTTCGTTGGATTGTCTGTGGAAAATTTAGAGTTACCGGGGTAACGTTTCAGTTTGTTGCTCGGGATGTTATCAGGAGGGTCATTGTGGGCTCGGTGGGCCAAATGGCCTGGTTCCACACTGCAGGGCTTCTTTAATTTGTATGTACCTGTCTGTGTTTGAAAACACTTCCCAGGATGCTACCTATAAGTGCTAACACAATTTGCCTCAACAAAATATTACACCTTCCGTTTCTATCTTTAATGTGAATGTCTCTGTCCATCTGATTCTTTCCCTGGCCTTGGTTTTTCGTTGTGTATTGTATCGAATGCTGGCATCATGAATTTCAGAAATAATGTAATGGTGTGTGTCAGGCTATTGTTCACTTCCCGTTGTGTCCCATGTGTTACTCCATGGACAGGGGAGGGTGTGCTGTGCTGTTGTTACTTCCTGGTGTGTGCCTTAAGGTGCTTCATGAAGAGGTGCGTGTGTATTCAGGGCAGCTGTTCACTTCCCGGTGTGCCCCATGTCGTGCTCCATGTTGGACAGCGGTGTCTGTGCTGGGCTGTTGTTCACTTGCTGGTGTGTCCCATGTGGTGCTCCACAGACAGGGGGTTGTGTTTCGGGTTATTGCTCACTTCCCAGTGCGTACCAAGTTGTGCTCCATGTTGGACAGGGAGTTTCAGCATCTTTGACTCATGTCTTTAAAATTTGGTCGGTGCCTGTCTACTGAACGCCTGTGTTTGCCCCTTTCAGCTGATCACGTGGTCAGAAACACGAGGAGGACCCTGACCCTGAGGTAGATAAAGGAGTAGATATCTCACTTTTAGTGGAGGAAAGTCTGATTGTCTCCTGTTATTGAAAAGTTAGTGGAGGGGATGGGGATGGGGATGGTTTGCTGGAGGTTGTGCTGTGAGCTACCTCAGACGTTCATGGAGACCTGAGGATTTGGTGACCCAACTCTGGATGGAGCATGTGGACTGTAGTTACAGCATCTGGGTCTGTAACATGAACAACAAATAGAGCAGAGGCTGCAGAGCATGGACGCTCTGAAACCACGGACTGGGTGTGTGTGGGGAAAGGGATCTGCTAAATCTGTCTGGTCTTAAAGTAGCACAGACTCTCACTCTCATCCTTAAACATACACGCACACACACCCTCTTTCACTCACACACATGGAAAGAAGCATACACACCCTCTCTCTCTCACTCGCACGCCACCCCCATCCTCCCCCCACCCCCCGCCACATACACACTCCGATTCTCTCGCACAGACACACCTATAAATCTGGGGGGGGCTAATTTGCGTTTGCAGTTTTATATTTGATGGAGAGATTGTATTTTGTTCAAAACAACATTCAATTTGTACGCAGCCAATCATGTGGCATTTTATAAAGTCTTGCAGTGGAAATAAAACCAGTATGATTCCAGGGTGAAAAAAGTCGGACTCCACACAAGACCTTCCATGGTTTATGCAGGGAAGGTCACATCTTAGCAAACGTAATAGAATTCTTTGAGGAATGAAAAAGTTGATAGTGGAGAAAGGGATGTAGATGTCATGTACATGGACTTCAGTAAGGCGTTTGATGAGATAGACTGATGGAGAAGGTGAAGTCGCAGAAGTCCATGGTGTACTAGCTAGATGGATTAGAGAACTGCTGGGCAACAGGAAACAGAGTGTAGTAATGGAAGGGAGTTTCTCAAAATGGACAATTGTTCTGTGTGGTGTTTCACAGGATCCGTGCTGGGACCACTGTTTGTTGTGATATACTGCATGATCTGAAGGAAGGTATAGGTGGTCTGATTAGCAAGTTTGCAGATGACACTAAGATTGGTAGAGTAGCAGAAAGTTGAGTGGACTGTCAGAGAACACAGCTGAATGTAAATAGATTGGAGAGTTGGGTGGCGAAAAGGAAGATGTGAGGTGATGCATTTTGGAAGATCCAATTCGAGAACTAATTGTGCAGTAACTGGAAAAAGCCCTGGGGAAAATTGATGTGCAGAGAGATCTGGGTGTTCAGGTCCATTGTTCGCTGAAAGTGGCAGGTCGATAGAATGATCAAGAAGGGAAACAGCACACTTCCTTCCTGCATTCTAACAATTTAAGAAGTGGAGAACCACAGACCAGTTAACCCGTCACCAACAGGAGGGAATCTGTTGGAATCTATTGCGTACAAGTGTAGGTAGGCCATATTACAGTTGTATATGACTTTGGTTCGGTCACATTCGGAATACTGCAGACAGTTCTCGTTGCCACATTACTGAAAGGTTCTGAATGCTTTGGAAAGAGGGCAGAGGATTTTCACCAGAATGTTGCCTATTATGGTGAGAACGACATATAAAGAGAAATTTGGTAAATTAAGATTAATTTAATTAGAAAGATGAAGGTTGAGGGAGGACTTGATTGAGGTCTACAGAATCTTGAGAGATGTAAACAGGGTGGATAGCAAGAAGCTTATTCCCAGAGTGGGGGACTCAGTTACTAGGGGTCAAGAATTCAAGATGAAAGGGGAAACCTTTATTGGAGATATGCTCGAAAAGTTCTTTGCGCAGAGGCTGGTGGGTGGCTGGAATGCGTTGCCAGCTGAGGTAGTAGAGGTGGGGACGATAGCGTCATTTAATGTGAGGAAGCAGAGGTATCCAGATCCTTAGAAAATAGGCGACAGATTTAGATAGAGGATCTGGATCGACACAGGCTTGGAGGGCTGAAGGGCCTGTTCCTGCCCTGTGATTTTCTTTGTTAATTGTAAATACTGGCGAAAAGCGTCTGTTGATACTTGAAAGGAAAATGAAATCAAGATCAAATGTGACACAGCGTATGTCTGGATACAATAATTTATTGTAGAGAACAGAAAAATGACAAGGAGACGAAACAGTTAATTGCATCTGTCTTCAAAGATGACTTCCAGAAAATCTCCCACAAATACCAGGTCACCACGGGATCTTTGTAACTAAAGACTAAAATAATTCATATACAGTTATGAAGTTGTATTTGGAAACAGAACTGGGATGAGGATTGATCAGTCTGACAGACGGGATATAATTCAAACTGAAATTTCAGAGAAAACAGCAATACACATGTTGATTACAATAGGGACAACTGTACTTTTCTGTATTCACTTCAGACGGTTATAAATGCCTTCAAATGATTAACGAAGGGAAGGAGTGGGAGAGTGGAGGACTACAGGCCAGTTAGTTGTTATCCGCAGTAGGGAATCTGTTTCAACCTATTTTAACGAAGATCTTTTTGGACACTGAGAAAGTAATAGCAAATTTCAAGTGAATTGTTCTGCACTTATGAAAGGGAAGTTACAATTTACAAAGTTTTTCTTGAAGATATCTCTTGTATTTGTAAATAATGGCAAATCAGTGAATATGGTACAGTCAGATATTCAGGACGAGTTTTAATTAGCACACGCAGTAAGTTAGCAGAAAACATTAAAGCAAAGTGTATTGGAAGGAACATATGCAAACAGGGGAAGGTAAGCACTGGAGAAACTATTGGAGAACATAGGTGGTGGTAGAAGGTTGTGTGTGTGACTGCAGCCCGGTGTACGCTGGTGTGCCACAGGTTTCAGTGCTGTCTCCCTTCAAACGCCTTCATTTAAAGGGAATCCGAATACAGATGAAGAATCAACTCGACTCAAAGTGTTAACTTCATCTCTCTTTGCGGACGCTGTCTGACTCACTGTGATCTATAGCATGTGTTGGTCTCAGTGCAGATTCTGCTTCTGCAGTGATTTGCTCCTACTAGAGGTAAAGTAATTCTGCACGAGTAACACAGAGATTTGGGGAGACTGTACCTGTACAATTTTGATGTCGTGATCTAAGTAAAATAAACTGATCACATATATTGAATGGGCTTTCTCCAGATTAATTCCTCAGATGGCACAATGGACTGCTGAGGAGACTTGGTCTGAGATCAAGGTGGAAATTTGTGTTTGAAACTGGAGACGCTGATTGATTGTTATATGAGAATTTCACGTCTGTTTTACTTGGGAAAAGGAGGAGGCAGATACAGAACTCAAGAAGATGGACTGGGAAGCTCTTGAACAGATTGATGTAAGATGTGAGCAGGGATTGATGTATTGGCTGGTATAAAATTGGACCAATCCCCAAGTCCAGATCAGTTACATCTCAGGCTGCTGTTGGAGACAAGGGATGAAAGGCGCTGATGCAAATTTTTAAATAGAATCTGGTCACAGGTGAGGTGTCCGAGGACTGGAGAACACCCTTTATAGGAAGGGTTGTAGAGATAGAACAGGTAACTATACACCAGTGTGTTTCAGATCAGTGTTAAAGAAAGTTTTGCACAAGATAGGTGGTGTTAGAAGGCTGTTTGTGTTACTGGAGACCGGTGTCCCCGGTATACCAGAGTGATCAGTGCTGTGTCCCTTATTACTTGTGGTATTCATAAATGGTGCAGGTGTGGATGTAGAGGGGGAGTGGGAGTGTGATAAGTAAGTCTGTGTTTGATACAAAGATTGACCGGGTGATTGGCAGTGAGGAGGAAGGTCTTATGTGACAGTAAGATACAGATGGAATGGTCAGATGGGTGGATCAATGGCAGATGGAATGTAACTCTGATAACTGAGGTGATGCACTTTGGCAGAAGGAACTAAATGGGGAATACGCAATGAATTGTAGCACACAAGAAAGATCATAGGGAGCTTTTCCACACATTCTTGAATGTGACGTGGGAGAATAAAAGGTTACGTAAGAAGTCAATGGAAGCAGTAGGCATAACCTTTACTCATCGAGGCATAGATTACAAGATCGATGTAGCACTTTGTTGAGGCCAATATGGAATACTATGTGGAGTTCTGGGAGCCACATTACAGGAAGGATGTGATTATTCTGGAGGGGGTGAAGAGATTCACCTGGATGTTTCCAATGATGGAGCATGTCAGCTATGGAGAGAGGCTGAATAAGCTCGGATTGTTTAGTTTGAATGAGAGAAGGCTGAGGGGGACGTGATTCAGAAGGATAAGATTAGAGGGACATGGACAGGGTAGATAGACAGTAGCTGTTCCTTTTAGTCAAATGGCCAAGAACAGGGGAGCACACGTTTAAAGGGAAGGATTTGAGGTTCAGAGATGATTCGGGGATTGTTTTTCACCCAGAGGGTCATGGAATCTGGAATGGACTTCCGAAGGTGGGGCAGTTATCACGGGTAATCTCACAACCATTAAAAATTATTTGGACGAGCACTTGAAGTGTCATACCATTCATGGCTACGGGACTGATGTAGGAAATTTGGAATAATATAAATCGTGCTGTATTTTTGATGGTACAGAGTCTATGCTTCTGTGATTGTATGTCTGTGGAAGGTCAATCATTGAACAGCTTAAGACAGCAACTAATGGGCTTTGGAAGAGTACATTAACAAGCGTGAAATGTAAAATCTTCTCAACGTACAATATACCAAGGTGAAATGTTGGAGAAGATAATTGTAGCTTCCTTACAATCCAAAACCAACGAATGGAGAAGAGGAAAATGGCAGACTACGAAGCATCTACTTCAGTCTGCCTTCATGATAGGATATTAAAAAAATGCTTCCAAACAATTTGAGGTCTACTGAGAAAGAAAGGAAATACAAAAAATCACTAACTAAGCAGTTTTGGAGAAAGTATTTGTACTGAAATCAGATAAATCCCCATGGAATGATAATCTATATCTCTGATTCCTAAAGAAGGTGGCCATGGGAATAATGGATACTCTGCTTTCCGTGTTCCAAATTCCAGGTGATTGAATTGACAGATTTGATAGCAGCAAATGGAATCCCAATATTTCTAAAGGAGGCAGGGATACAGCAGGAAATTACCGTCTGCTTAGTACCAGAGAAGCAATCAGGACAATACAAGAGTCTATTAGAAAGAACGCTTTGCCAGGGAACTTTGAGAATTATGTTAATTTGAAAGTAATGAACATGGATCAAGTCAATACCAAATTATTAATGGAGAATAATATTGAAGATTCCGACTGCGAAATAAATTATGGCGAAGCAATAGATGCAGTGAATTTGAATTTTCAGAAACATTTTTGATGATGTCCCAAGTGTAGTGTTGTGACAATGCTACTCCTTTAACAAGGTTATGCTGTCTTTGTTTTTCTTTCATAGCAGTCTGAAAAGCAGCGAATCCAAAGATTCTGGGTTTGACAACTTGGGAATGCTTTCAAGTTGAAAATTAAAACACGTACAATGAGGAGCGAGCTATGCTAGATCCGGTCCTGTGTAATGAGACAGGAATAATTAATGACCTCTTAGTTAGGAATCAACTTGGAAGGAATGATGACAGGATGGTTGAATTTAAAACACAGATGGAGAGTGAAGATAAAATTTAATACCATGGTTCTGTGCTAAAACGAAGGAGACTACAACAGAATGGAGGGAGGACTTGGCAAAAGTAGACTGGAAACACATACTTTATGAGAGTTGACGAGCAGTGGAGGATTTTCAAAGGATTTTTTCAAAGTCCTAAGCAAAAATATATTCAGTGAAAAGGAAAGACTCTCAGAAAAGGGGCAGTCTGCCGTGGGTGTCTAAGCAAATACGCAAGGCTATCAAATTGATAGAGATGGAATGCAAAGTGGTCAAGAACAGCAGGAACCTAGAAGATTGGGAAAAGATTAAAGATCAACAGAAAGCCACGAAAAAAGCTATAAAGAAAAGTAAGATAGAACACGAGAAAAAAAAAGCTAGGACAGAATATGAAGACAGATAGCAGATGATTCCCTAAATATATAACATTAAAATGAGTGGCTAACTTCAATGTTGGTCCTTGAGAGGATAAGAAGGAGCATTTAGTTACAGGATATGATGAAATGGCTGAGGCATTGAACAGGTATTTTGTATCAGTCTTCATAGTGAACGACACTAATAACATGCCAGTGATCGACGAAGAGATTAAGATTCTAGATGAGAGTGGTGTTGGTAAAGCACAGCAGTTCAGGCCGTATCTGAGGAGCAGTAAAATCGACGTTTCGAGCAAAAGCCTTTCATCAGGAATGCTCTGAACTGTTGTGCTTACCAGCACCACTCTAGAATCTGGTTTCCAGCATCTGCAGTCCTTCATTTTAACAAAGAGATGAAGGTAGGTGAGGACTTGTGAACAATCATTATTACAGAGGAGGTAGCATTGGGCAAGCTAATCGAGTAATGGAGATAAGGTTAGACGAATCCCCTGGCCCTGATGTAATGTATCCCAGGGTACTAAAAAGATAGCAGGAGAAATAACAAGTGCACTTGTGGTAATTTTCTACAATTTGCTGAACTCTGGGGTCGTCCCAGCAGATTGGAAAACAGCAAATGGGACGCCATTGTTTAAAAAGGCAGGTAGAAAAAAGTTGGGGAATTATAAACCAGTTAGCTTAATCTGAGTAGTGGGGAAGATGCCTTGACTGTATTATCAAGGAAGAAATAGCAAGGCATTTTGATAGAAAACGGCCCATTGCACAGATGTAGCAAGGATGCATGAAGGGCAGATCATGCTTAACAATCTTTTGGAAATCTACGAAGACATTACGAGCAAGATAGACAACGAGGCAGCAGTGGATCTGGTGTATCTAGCTTTCAAAAAGGCTTTGACAGGGTGCCACATCGTAGGCTGCTGCATAAGATAAAGATGGATGGCGTTACGGCTGAAGTATTAACATGGATAAAAGATTAGTTGACAAACGGGAAGCAAAGAGTGGGTATAAATGAGTGCTATCCTGGCTGGCAATCAGTGCTGAGTGGTGTGCCTCAGGGATCAGTGTTGGGGTTGCAATTCTTCACAATTTATATAGATGATGTGGAGTTGGGAGCATGCGTAGTTGGTCAAAGTTTGCAGATGGCACGAAGATGAGTGGCAGAGCAAAGTTTGAGAGTACTGTGAAACTTTGCAGAGGAAAATAGTTACATTGCATGAATGGGTATAGGTCTGGCAGATGGAATACAATGTTAAATATGAAGTAATCTATTTTGTTAGGAGTACCAGTAAAAAGGATTATTACTTGAATTGTAAAAAAGCTACACAATGTGCAGAGGGACCTGGCTGTCCTTGTGCATGAATCACAGAAGGTTGATCTGCAGGTACATAAAATAATTAGGAACGTAAATGGTATTTTGTTCTTCATTGCAAAAGGGGTTGAATTTAAAAGCAGGAAGATTATGTTACAGCTGTACAGGGTGCTGGTGAGGTCATACCTGGAGTATTGTGAGCATGTTTGGCCTCCTTACTTGCAAAGCAATGTACTGGCAGTGGAGGTTATGCAGAGGAGATTCACTCTGGTGAATCTGGAGTTGAGGGGGTTGTCTTATGAGCAGAGACAGAGTAGATCAGCATTATATTCATTGGAATTTAGAAGAATGAGGGGAGGATCTTATAGAAACATAAACAATATTATGAAGGGAAGAGGTCAGAAAAAAGTAGAGAGGATGGTTCCACTGTCAGGTGGAGCTAGGACAAGATGGAATAACCTCAATATTAGAGGGAGCAGATTTAGGATTGAATTGAGAAAGAACCTTTTCACCCAGAGGCTTGTAATTCTATGGAATTCCCTGCCCAGTGAAGTAGTTGACGCTACTTCAGTAAATGTTTTTCGAGCTGAGATAGATATGTTTTGAACAATCAAGTAAATAAAGGATACGGTCAGAGTGCGGGTAAGTGGACATGAGTCCACGAGTCGATCAGCCTTGATGTTACAGAATGGCTGAGCAAGTTAGAAGGACCAGATGGCCTACTCCTGCTCCTCGTCCTTCTGTTCTTATGAAAGGGGCGTGGCCAGTTCTCTCAGCGCAGACCCTCTGCTTTAATTTGTTTGGACTGATTTTTCACAGACTGGCTGTTTACTGAAAGCAGGCAGCCAGTTGTGAAGCTATCAGGCCAAAGAAGAAGGTCCATGCTGATCCCCCCGCCCCCTCTCTCTGATATCTCTCCTGGAAGAAACTGGGTTTGATTTTTCCTTTCGAATTTTCCATGGGGTGTTTATGGCGATTGTTTCAAGTACTTCGAACAACACCTTAGATTATTTAGATACAGATTACTTACAGTGTGGAAACAGGCCCTTTGGCCCAACAAGTCCACACCAACCCCCCAAAGAGCAACCCATCCAGATCCATTTGTCTACATTTACCCCTTCGCTCTGCACAATTGAGCATGGCCAATTCAGCTAACCGGCGCATTTTTGGACTGTGCGAGGAAACCGGAGCACCCGCAGGAAACCCGCGGAGAATTTGCAAACTCCACACAAACAGTTGCCTGAGGCAGTAATTGAATTCGGGTCCCTGGCGCTGTGAGGCAGCAGTGCTAACCACTTTGCCACGGTACCACCCAATGGCTTTCAACCAATTTCAGATTCTCGGTTGAGAAATGGAGTGCTACTGAAGACCAGAAAGCTTCACCTGGACGATTAGCTGAGTAGCCAACTTTTAATATTTTTTAATATTTATTTATAAAACTTTAAAATGAGAAAAGCTGGGAAAAGTCACTTTAGTTCTCCCTACTGTGGAACTAGTAGCATGGAAATGGCTTTTAATTGGCTGTCTCTTGGTATTGTCATCCCTAATCATGTCACACAGTAATGCCCCACATCTATGTAGGCTGAATTGAAAGTCAGTTCTTGGTCTTCCCATGTACCCACTCCTTATGAATTTAATTTGCTTACATCATTAAGTTAGGATAATCTGTTGGGTTTTCGGATAGGTTGTTATTCTGCATGCTATTCTCTTCTGTTGGTGTTTCATTCCGTAACCTTGAAAACAAATTCTGTTTTATTTAAAACTAAGTGGCTTGACAAGCTGCGTCACTCCTGGAATATCTTCCTTACACCTGCTTAAGGCAACAAGCAAAGTTTGAGTCTGTACTACTTCCTTGAAACGACTTGAGGTGGTCAGTCCTGCCCCATAACAGTGTGCCACAGTGAGATCTAATATACTGGCCTGGGTTGGGAATGGTAGAGAGCTGAAAGACAAAGTGAGTCAGAATAAACAGCTCCTTTTTTGGGATGGAAAGCAATTACGAACAGGATGATCACGGAATTGATGTTTGGCACCCATCTATTCAAGAAGCAGATTAAACATCTGCTCAAGGGTACTAAATGAAATCTTTCAAAATCTGCTGATGGCACCAAACTGAGAATTGATTGGGTGAGGCGGATGTAAAGAAGTTCAAGGTAATTGAGACACGTGGAGGGAATGGGCAAATACGTGGCAGATGAACAGCAATGTGGATGGACGTAACATTGAATATTTTGGTTGGAAAAATATAATATCAGGCTAGCATTTCAAAAGGAATAGAAGTGAAAATGTTGATCTGTGAAGATACTAACGTGCATACTTTTGTTGACCTCTTCACCGAACTCTGAGGTCCATTCACGGCAGTGAATTCTGAAGCCAGATGTCAATACTGGGATTGGAATTGGAACGCTGCCCAGTCTACATAGACCCACCAAGTGAGGATATGTAACATTGAAAAGGACCTGGATCTCCCTGTACACCAGTCACTCAAAGCATTGTTGGAGCAACTGAAAGCAGTTAGGAAGGTAAATGATGTGTTGACCTTCATTTCCGGGGAATTTGAGTCCAGGCATGAGGGTATCTTATTACAGCTCTCCTTGACCTTAGTGAGACCCCATTTCGAACATTGTGCAGCATTGTCTGCAGTTTTGGTCTCCTTACCTAATAAAGGACAAACCTGACATTGAGGGAGAGCAGTAAAGAATGACAAGACTGATCTCTGGGATGACAAACTTGTTGTGGGAACAGAGTTTGGGGAGACTGAGTCTGTATTCCATGAGATTTAGGAAAATGTGCGGAGATCTCAGTGAGATATATAATACTCTGACAGGGCGAGATATATTGGAAACAGGGATGATAATTCACCTGGCTGGGACGTCTAAAACAAGCGGCCACAGTATTAGGAAGAGTCAGGGCACTCTGCATTGAGATGAGAATAAATGTCTGCACTCACAGACTGGTGAATCTGGGAATTCTATGCTACACAAGCCTGTGGAAGGCAAGGCACTGAATTTCGTTAAGTATTTCTTGACACTAAAGGGACAAGGTTGCAGCAGAGGTTTGGTGTGGGGAGAAAGGATCAACCATCGTTATATTGAATGGGAAAGCAAAATTGATGGACTGAAGTTCCTAATTCATATTGTTCCAATAATTAATCACTTCAAAGGATATACAGTATGCAGTGTTTGTGAAAAACAATTGAAGATATGTTCGACCAAAAACTAGAATGTGGGAGGCTCAACGTGTTGAATGTCCTACTCCTTTCCTACTGTTTCTGTGCAGTCTGTGGGAAAACTCTGTATATGTGTCACAAACTCTCAGCTGTTAGGAAGGAGGCATCTGCTGGATCAACTGGACTGTGTTTCCCATTACCTTTTCTGATACCGAGACTGGTGCTGGGTGTTCTGTCCAATTTTATTCATTAAGGGCTCGGAACAGTTTGATACAATAGAATGTCTTGCTTGGCATTTTAGAGACCGTTGAAGAGATTGCTACATGTCTGTCGTCTGGAGGCACTTTTCGGCCAGAATAGGAAAGCAGGGGAGATTCACTTCCTGAAATTACATTGGGAAGGCAATTGGTGTTTGCAATCGACATTGGCTTCAAGGTCACTGTTACTGACAGCAGATTTTCGATTTCGATATCTTATTAGTTGATGTTAACTTCCACCAGCTGCCAGACCATTAGCCTGGTCGGGATTGGTAATCCAGTGACATTTCCACAACAGCACCATCTCCACATGGGGACCAATCGGAAACCACACTGAGCAGATATTTTTTGTGCTGCTTGACAGCTGTGTCAAAAATAACTCACACCATTTTGTCTATCGTGATGGGACTGAGGGGGTGGTAAATGGTCAGATTGTAATTATTCTTCTCTTAAGGGATTGGACATAGTTGAGGAATTTTCCACGTTGTCAGGGAGATGTCAGAGTTGGAGCTAGAATGAAACAGTTTCCCCAGGGACACGGCTTGTTATGCAGCACAAGTCTTCAGTCCTATTGCAGAAATGGTGTCAGGGCCCATTGCCTTTTTCGTACCGACTGTGTTTCTTCATGTGAGGTGCAGCGAATCAAATTGGTTGGAGACTGGCATCTGTGATTCTGTGGGCATCATCGAAGGAACACTTCTGGCTGAGGATGGTGCAGACATTGCAGACTGTCTTTTACACTGATGTGCAGCAAAGTTCCATTCTTTCGGGGAATGGCAAAGTAATAACCTAGTGGTATTGAGCTGTTAGTCTAGCGACCCAGGCAATGCTCATGTGATCTGAGTTCGAATACTGCCACAGCAAATGGTGGAATTCAAATCCAATAAATATTTGGAACTAAGAGTCTAATGATGATCGTGAAACAGTTGCTGATTGTGTGGGAAACCCATCTTGTTCGCAGATGCCCTTTCGGGAAAGAAACTGCCATTCATTCCTGCTCTGGCCTACTTGTACCTCCAGACCCACAGCAATGTGTTTGACTCTTAACTACCCTCTGGGCAATAAATGATGACCTACCCAGCGACACAAGCCGCTTCTTTCGTCAGTTGTTTCATAGTTCAACTCCATTTCTAACTGGCTGTGGCAGGACTGCAGAGCTTCGATCTGATCTGTTTGCTTTGTATTCATTTCGTCCTCTCTATCAGATGTTAGTCCTGTTGTTTGCAATGTATGTGAGTAGTCAAGTGTGGTAGCTTTAAATGGGTTGTCATCAGTTTTAGGTCCACACGGTTCTGACCCTGGTATGTTCACCTACACTCGTGACTGAAACATCATTCAGGTTAATGGGAATAATAGACTGAGGAATTATCCTGGGCAAAAAGTTACAGATTGTGACTCAGTACAATTCTCCTTCTGCCCAACTGTGATCTACACTATTACATGAATTCCCGGGTTTGAGCTGCAACTTCTGCAATGCAATTCTGCTGTCTGTCGCCCAATTCATACCGAGACCCATTGACCCGTACCCTGTGAGCTACTCTGATTTCTGATGTGGTCGCACTTCCATTTTCGTATTCTCATTCCTCTGAGCGTTTGTTTATTGTGTCACACATCTTACTTGTAATTATTTTCAAAATGCCAAAACATATTCCGTGAGGTATCACCATGGCTCAGTGTTTAGTGCTGCTGCCTCACAGCGCTAGGGACCCAGGTTCGATTCCATCCTCTAGCGACTGTCTTTATGGAGCTAGCGCATTCTCCCTGTGGGATTCTTCTGAGTGCTTTGGTTCCCTCCCACAAACCAAAAATTTGCAGGTTAGGTGCATTAGTCAGGGGTAAATATAGGATAAGAAAATGGGTGTGCTTTGTTTACTCTTCAGAGGATCAGTGTGAACTTGTTGGGCTGAAGGACCTGCTCCATACTCTAGCGATTCTAATTCTAACATTCATCTGAATGTTTTCCCTTGCAGTTGTGCCACTTTCGGTGTTTAAATTGAATGTGCTTCACTCTGCTTCTCTCCATGACTTTCATTAAGAACTCTGTAGTGTCAATGATTCCAGTCGTATGTAGTTTCAGAACCAAGATATTTGTGCATCTTTTGTTATTTTACACTTCCCAGTGTACAGTAATCCAAGTGGTGGATTAGTGGTGCTGGAAGAGCACAGCAGTTCAGGCAGCATCCAACGAGCAGCGAAATCAACGTTTCGGGCAAAAGTAATCCAAGTGGGTCAGGACATTTGAGCAGCTTTGACGTACATCTTTGAACATGTTCAAAACCAGAAATTTCAGGAGAAACTCAGCAGGTCTGGCAGCATCTGTGCAGACAGAGAAACAGAGATAGCGTTTCAAGTCCAGCGTGGCCCTTGTTCAGAACTGAAAAGGGCTGCTTAATGCCTTGGCAAAAGTGGACGAGCGATGATAGGAAACAGAGCATGTGGAGGTGCAATGGCACAGAGGAATGGGCTTTTAATTGTGGTGAAAAAGAAACAGATGTAAAATTGGTGTAAATTAAAGTGTAGATGGCAGACATGGGTTGTCTCTATTGAGTGCAGGATAAACAAGACACAGATGAGATCATTGGGAGGCCAGGAAGTAGAACACATGAAAAATGGAGGACAGCCATAATGGAGTCAGGCTGTGAATTTGGAATTGTATATTAACTCCTGCAGGCTGTAATACATCAAAGTGTAAAGTGAGGTGTTACTCGAGCTTGGGTGGTGTTTCATTGGAACATTTCAGCAGCTCAGGACCGAAATCTTAGGATGAGCGCAAGGTCGGTTATTGAAATGGGAAGCAATGAGAGGCTCAGGGTTATTCCTACAGAGTGAAAGTGGTCCTCGAACAAGTCTCTGTTTGGTCTCCCCAATGTAAAGGAGACAGCATTGTGAGCAGCAATGACAGGAGACCGGATTGAAAGAGTAAAAGTGAAATGCTACTTCAGCTGGAAGGTGTGTTTGGGGTCTTGGACAGTGGAGATGGAAGAGGTGAATGGGCATGTGTTGCAGCTTCTGTAATTGGATGGGAAGGTGTCATGGAGAGTTGGGAAGTGTTCGGGATGATGGAGGGTGTTACAGAAGAAATGGTCTCTGTGAAATGCTGTCAGTGGTCGCGAGAGGAAGATGTGTTTGATAGTGCTGTGCCATTGGAGATGGTGGAATGTGGATTCTAGTACAGTAGAAGTGAGGACGAGGGGAGGTCTATCATTGTTCTGGTAAGGAGGGGACGGAGTGAAGGCAGAAGCGCGGGAGATGCGATAGTCACAGCTGAAGGTCCTGTCCACCGGAATTAGCGGATTTCTGATTTGAAGGAAAAGGAGGTCACATCACAGGCAGTTCACTGGAAGGTGGTGTCATCAAACGTAAACAACAGATACGGAGAAACTGGGAGAATGGAGTCAGCCTCCGCTGATCATGTGTACAGCTACATGCAGAAGTCCCCCCGAATGATTGAAAAGAACCAGACATCTAAATTGATGCTTTCTGTCTCACATCTGATCTGAAGCGGGATGTGGAAGTAGACCCAGAGGAACGTCAGTGGGTAACCTGGGCAGACATTCAAGCAGATATCTAATAACGCTCAGAAATTGTTGTTTCTGTTCAAAAAGAAGGACTCGATTAGAAGACGTACCACCCATGGTTGACAAGGATACTATGATGAGCATTAGTGTAGGGCCAGATTTAGGATGTTTATTTCAGGGAGCAGAAGCAGATGCTGGGCATGACTTTCAACTGTGCTTCCTGAATGCCCCCCCCCCCCGGCCCCCCAGAAACCCCTGTCATTGCTGTTCCATCCTTTTCCCTGCTCCTCTCCCCTTCCTGATTCCAGGTTCTCCATCTCAAAATACAGAGCACATTCTCTCACATTATGGTCCCTTCCCACTTCACCTGAAGCTCTTTGATCCCTGCACTGGCATCAATCTGCGTTTTGTGCTTCCACCTTGCCTCTGGTCTGAGTCTGGCCTGGCCTCTTCATTCATGCTGTCTTAGACCTCCCACTCACATCACACTCCGGAGTGTTTCATTCTTGGAGTAAACCGTATTGAAAACACTATTCTCCCTTTGCACTGAATTCACATTGTGATCCCAAATCCAAAAAGTACACCCAGCCTTCATCTCACTATGCTAAAGGTGCATGCTGACCGTATGGTATAAGAATTCCTTTTTTTTACATAGAACTGGCCAAAGATACGTTTTTCCTGTAGAGATCATCACCCCCTTTTAACAAAGGAATTTGTTTGCTTGACGTCTTATTCGCACTCGTAAGAGTTGCAAGCTGCCTTAGTATTGTAACATGGAGAAAAACAAATCACATTATGAAGTTTGGGCAGAGTGTTGTTTTCCTGTCATTTTTAATACCCTTACAAATTTGCAGTGCTTATCTTTAAATGCTTGCTCTTGAATCTAGAATCAGATGGAGTTTTAATATCATGGGAGGCATGGATCGGGAGAATAGCCAAAGTCTTTTTGAGAGGATAGGAGTGTCCAAACATAGATGACGTCGCTTTATGGTTAAAAGGAGGAAATTTAAAAGGGACAAATGGACAACGTTTTCACACAGAGGGTAATTTGCTTAAGGAATGAGCTGCCAGAGGAAGATGCAAGTACAGCTACAACATTCAAAAGACGTTTGGATAAACATATAAATGGGAAATGTTCAGAAGCATATGGGCCAAATGCAAGCAGATGAGACTAGTTTAGTTTGGAAAGACTGGTCAGCATGGACAAGTTGGACCAAAGGGTTTGGTTGTGCACGATATGACTTTATGAATCGAGAAAGCAAGGAAAAAGGGGAAGAAAGGATATGATGTAAGAAAACTGGCAATAAATATAAAAGCAAGCAGTGCAAGCTTTTCTGTGTATATAAAGAAATTCAAGATGAATGTATGCCCTTTGGTAGAAATGAAGTCAGGAGGACGTTTGGAGTGTATGCCTAGACGGAACAGAAAGATAATTTACACCAAAATTTTATATCATTCCTCACATTAGAAGGCACTGTAAGTATTTCAATGATATAATCAAAATAGCAATAGGAGGGAAGTTTTTGAACTGCCTCTAACAAAAGGAACAAGGCTTTTTAATAAACAGATAAGAGTAAGGGTACGCAGGCCAGCAGTAATCCACAGTTGGTTTTAAAAGCGGCGGTTACAGAGTGACTGGTGTTCCTGTGAGAAATATTTCATAACTCCTTGGATTGCAGGAATGTTCCAGTGAAACTGGAGACCCTACAATGTGACTCCTCTTTTCAAGAAAACAGTGAGACTGAAAACAGTAACCATTTAGCCTCAACATTATTGTTGGGAATCTGCTCGAGTCTATTCTTAAGGAAGGAATTGCAGGGCATTTAGAAAGCCTCACGCACAGTCAACATGGTTTTGTCAAAGGCGATCTATATTTTGCCTGTAAAATCATGCAAAGTTTTTTTTCTGGAGATCCCTCAGAATGTAACAAGCGGACATGATAAAGGGAATCTCGTAGATACGAGGCTTTCTCGAGATTATTCACAAGGTTTCACGAAATAAAACTTGCTACACAAGACAGAAGCTCATAATTTGACAGCTAAAATATTAACATGGGATGACGGTTGGTTAACACATAGAAATCGGACTGTCAGGGTTAATGGATCTTCCTGATGAAATATATCTGTATCGCAAAAATCAGTCCAATGCATAATTTAGTTACAATCTATACTGAAAGCCGGAGCTGAGTGCAATATATATCCGAGTTTGAGGATGACACTGAGAACCAAAAGGCTGGCTGTTACTTAATGGAGAGGACACCCACAAAAGGAACAGTGCAAAGGGATGGGATTGTTTTTGTGTCTGAAACATAACGTCAGCATGCTGATGCAGCAAGTAACTAAGTTGGTTCATTAGTCGGGTTCCTAGAATGAAAGGGATTAATTATAGAGTACATCTAAAATGGTGAGGCATTTATTCATTGTACTTGAATTGAATGTGGATGATATTACTGAAATGGACAAGATACAGATGGGGCTTGACAAGGTAGCTTTTGAGAATGTGGATCAATTCCAGGGCAGAGAGTCGAACTCCCGGTTGTCGATACAGAATAAGGGTTATTCATTTCAAACTGAGATGCAAAGAAATATCTTCTTTCAGAAGATAGTGAATGCCTGGAATTCCCTAACCCAGAGGTTGTGGAGACTGCGTCACTGAATGTATTTACAGACTGGCTGGATTGGGTTTGACATATCAGCAAGTTGAGGGATACAAGGGGTTAGCGGGAAAGTGGAGTTGAGCCCTGAAGTAGATCAGCCATGTTAATATTAAATGACAGTGCAGGATTGAGGGGCCGATTAGTCTGCTCCTGTTTCTATTTCTTACATTCTTATGTTATTCTTCTGGAAAGTAGTTGGTTATTTTCCTGAAAATAGTGTTGTACAATGTTGCATTAAGGGAGAGCAGAGATTTATTTGAGCCAACGCTGGATGCGGGTACAGGGCTGTATTCACAGTGAATCTGGATCTGTAATATGATCCACATCTGGAGCAGAAGATACAGAGACGGGAAGCCTGAAAAGAGAGATTGGGGTGCGGGTCAATACCTGGCTCAGCCTGGATTTTCCAATTACATTCCCAAACTACATCTAACCATCGGGGTGGCCTCAATCTGCCCCTGTGTAGCAGGTCCGAAGGGCTGAATGGAACATCAGAACATAAGGCTGAGGGACACGAGTGGGACGTTCGGCCCTTTGACACTATTCCTTCAGTTAATAAGGTCGTGGCTCATCTCATTGTGGTCCCAGCTGCACTTTTCTCTCCATGCAGCATTATCCCTGATTCACCTGTCTATGGAAAATCAGATGAAGCCAGCCTCGATATAATATAAAGCTTAAGCGATCCCATACTTCTGGGAAGGAGAATTCCTACGTGAATAAATTCTCACTTTGTGAATTTCTCCTCACTCCGGTTCTGATGAGGTTGGAGGGTGTCACTGTTTCCTTTTCTGGTCCCACTCCTTCACTACCCACATCACATTT
Source organism: Chiloscyllium punctatum (assembly GCF_047496795.1). Classification (NCBI taxonomy): domain Eukaryota; kingdom Metazoa; phylum Chordata; class Chondrichthyes; order Orectolobiformes; family Hemiscylliidae; genus Chiloscyllium; species Chiloscyllium punctatum. The sequence continues at coordinate 58,265,568 of NC_092769.1, forward strand.
TAAATGTGACCAGATTGGTGATATGGCCGATGATAAAATTCTTAGACTCGGTCTGGTTCAGTGATAAGAACAAGTCAAGCAGATTTCTTTAGTCAGACACAAGTAATGTGTATAACTAATGGAGGAGCATGGTTGATCTGTGTTTCACACTGCTGCCTCACATCTCCAAGGAGCTGGGTTCAATTCCAACCTCGGGCGTCCTGTATGTGGAGTTTGAACATTCTCCCTGTGCCTGTGTGGGTTTCCTCCCAGTGTTCCAGTTTCCTTCCACAGACCAAAAATGTGCAGATAGAGTGGATTGTCCATGCTAATTTGCCCATAGTGCTCAGGGATATGTATGTTAGATGAGTTAATCTTGCGAAATGCATGGTTACATGGATAGGATTGGGGGCAGGTCTGGCTGGGCTGCTGTTCGGTGGGTCAGTGTGGATTTGATGGGTAGAATGCCCACTGTTGAGGTTCTAGAACAATGGCAAGAAGTTTGGACTATACAAATACACAGTCGATATCTACCTGATACACTCTGCTGAAGGTTTTGTATGTTTCAGTAAGATCACCTCTCTTTCTATGAGTAACCATAATATAAGGCCTTCATCCTGGAATACATGAAGTGAAACATCGCTGAACTGCTTCCAATATAATTATATCCAACCTCAGGGAAATAGACAAAAATTAACCTCACACCCCAGGTGAGGCAATTTTTTTTTGTTTTCTCAGTGCTATGAGTTTTTGGAACTCTCTTCCCCGCAGACCATTGGAGGCAGAGATGTTGAATATCGTTGAGGCACAGACGGAAGATTCATAAGTAACAACAGAGTCAAGGATATTCAGGGAATGGGCTGGAATGTACAGCATGGGGAAATATTGACAATCGTACAAAATGACACTGCTTCACAACATCCGGCAAAACGAGATGGTAATCTAGAAAACATTTTAAAATGCTAACAGTGATAGAACAGAGTTCCAAGGGACCATAAGACTGCTCTGTCATTAGAGAGAGACCACTTGCGGTCGTTTAAGCTGAGGGTCACCGCGCCTCGGGTGATGGGTTGAGGGTGAGACAGCGTCCCCATCAGTCAGTGTGGTGAATTGAACCGGCGCTGTTGGACTCCATCTTCATCGCAAACCAGCAGTCCAGCCAACTGAGTGGGAGACAGTGTAACTGTTACAGACATAAACAGTCACAGACAAAGGGCAAGAGAAACTTTCATAACAAGGAAAAAGGTACAATTCAGATAACAGTCAAAATAACGACTGAGGGTAAAAACGTCATCTGCTAGAAATTGTATTTTATAATGAGACAAGTATTTCAAATCTGTCTTTGGCTGAATACGGTAAGGTGAGAAACTGAAATAACCAGAATTATGAAGTGTGATTGGATATCGATAACCATAAAATCCGTGTAGATTTTTGATCGCTCTGTGTAAAATGTGCTTACCATTACATAGATGGAGAAAGCTGATGGAATATATTGTTGGGAGAGTGCGTCCCCTTGGGAAATGCCCTCAAGCAGGCGCTTGAAGAAAACTGGGGTAAAAGTGCCTGAGTGTTGTCTGCTCAGTGAGAGGAACCCAGGGGATTCCTGGAGATTGAAAGCAATTATTTGGAAAATACTTTAAAAAGGTTGGCTTCATTTCGAATGCCAGAAAACCATGTTGAAGTAACACTTATGTACTATGAGTAATTAAGTCATGTGGATCAATTTGGAGCAGTCTATCTGTGCAGCCCCTGCTCCATTTGTTTGCAACGTTAAAACATCTCTAACCCTTTCCTGTTCCTGTGTTAGTGGCTTGAGAAGCTTAATGACCTCTTCCTGTTCCATTTTAATGACACTGGGAGTAAAATGGTCTCTTTCTGATCCTTTGCAAGTGGGTGTGGGAGTGAGCAGATTCCTTCTTTTCCTGTTTTATGGGCAGGAGGGACTGAATGGGCTATCCCTCTTTTTGCTCAGTAGTTTTGATGGGCTGAATGGCTTTCTCATATTCTTGTGAAACCAGATTGAAGTGCTCAATGTGCTCCTCGTTTTACTGTGGAAATGTACAGTGCTGTAACGTGAATGTTACCCAGATTTTAATAGCACAACCTTGAATGTTGTCCAGGTCTACTTGCACATGGACACAGACTGCTTCAAGAGCTGAAGAGGGACAACGTGTTCTAAACATTATGTAAACTTCAGTGAATATCCCCACTTCTGCTCAGTTTTGACTCAATGGGCTGAACGGCCTCCTTCCAAACTGCAGGATTCCCCGCTGACAAACAGAAGATGCCTGGGCTGAGGGAGCTACCTTGTAGACCTCCTGCAGAGATGCCCCATGGCCGAGATGATTGATGCCCACCAATGGTAATCATCTTCTCTTGTGTCGTGAATGACTCCAAATAGTGGAGAGGTCACAATCGATTCTCATTAAGTGTGATTTTCCTCAGGGTCCTTGATCTCATCCTCAGGCAAATACTGCCTTGAGTTCAGGACCAGTCTCTCTTACCTGAGCCCATGTGTTCCCTCTATTGCTCGTATCATTGGGTCATGATGTAGAAGCAGAGAATGCTTTCTTCAAATAGAGGGTAGTGAATGTGAGGAATTCTCTTACACAGAGAGTTCGGGGAGCGAGATCACTGAAAGGGACCGGTGGTGTTCCGCAGGGAGCAGCTCTCGGACCCCTACTCTTTATTATTTCTATAAATGACTTGGATGGGGGTGTGGACTAGTGGGTTAGCAAATTTGCCAATGACACAAAGGTTGTTGGAGTGGTACAGAATGTGGAGGGCTTTTGTAGGTTGCAACGGGACATTGACAGGATGCAGAGCTGGGCTGAGAAGTGGCAGATGGAATTCAAACTGGAAAAGTGTGAAGGGAATCCCACTGCAAACTCGAATGTGAATGCAGAATACATGGTTAAAGACAGAATTCTTGGCAGTGTGGAGGAACAGCACGACCTTGAGGTCCGTGTCCACAGATACCTTAAATATGCTCCCCAAGTTGATGGTGTTTTTAAGAAGGCATATGGTGTGTTGGCTTTTATTAGCAGGGGGTTTGAGATTAAGAGCCGTGAGGTTATGCTGAAGCTCTACAGAACCTTGGATAGACCACACTTGGAATATTGTGTTCAGTTATGCTCACCCCATTATCGGATGGATGGGGATGCTTTAGACCAGAAATTTACCAAGATGCTGCCTGGACTGGAGGGCAAGTTTTATGAAGAAAGCTTGAGGGAGCAAGGGCTTTTCTCATTGGAGGAAAGAAAGATGACAAGTGACTTGACAGAGGTGTGCAAGATGATGAGAGGCATAGACAGAGTGAATAGCTAGCGACTAGGGCAGAAATATCTATCATAAGGGGTCATAATTTTAAGGTAATTGGAGGAAGGTTTAGGGGAGATATCAGAGGTAGGTTCTTTAGACAGAGAGTGGTGGGTGTGTGGAATGCACTGCCAACAGTGGAAGTAGAGTCAATTACGTGAGGGAAACTTAAGAGAATCTTGGATAGGCATATGGAAGAACGTGAACGGAAGCATGCAGGATAGTCTGATCATAGAATAGGATAAACGGGTGGTACAACATCGAGAGTCAAATGTCCTGTACTGTGCTCTAATGTTCTTTGTTCTGTGTTCGATGGAAGTGCTCATAGAGGTTGGAGAGGGATTTTGATGTATCAGAGAGGTGAGGGCTATGAAGCCATGATCTTAGTGAAAGGCAAGGCAGGCTTGGGAGGTGAACGACCTGCCTTTTTTTCTGATATTCTCACATTCTGTTATTGGAAAATTAGATTAGATTAGTTTAGATTAGATTAGATTAGATTAGATTAGATTAGATTAGATTAGATAAAATGAGATTGCTTACAGGAAGGTACCTTGAAGGTCTGTTATGGCATGTTGCAGTCAAGGAGCCCAGAGGACTTTGTGATCCATCTCTGGGTAAGGTATGGGGGCTGTATTCACAGTGAATCTGGGTCTACCAACAAATGGAGCACAAGTTGCAGAGAGGGGAAGCTCTTTAAAGAGAAATGACGGACCGCTTTCATATCCAGCCTGGGATTTCCAATTACATTTTCCAAATCTCCCAAACCGTGTGTGACAGTCATGAGAGAGTGAATGTTCTCCTCTGTTTCTGTGCACCAGGTGATAGCAGTAAGTGGCCTCCAACTGCTCAGATCCAGCAGGTTTGAGTGTCTGAATGGAACACAGAAACATGGGACTGAGGAGTAGGAGTGGGTCATGAGATACTTTGAGCCTTCTCCACCAGGCACTATATTTGTGGCTGATCAGGTTTGGTCTCACCCCCACTTTCCTGTCTGTATCCCATTAGCCATGACGCAGTCTCTGTGAAATATTTAACTCACTCAGCTGTGAATACTTGCAATCAGAGAGGCACCACAAACTTCTGGCGAAGAGAATTCCCATTCAAAAGCCCTTTTAGCATTTTTCCTCATCCCTGTGATAGAATAGGAGAGTCATGCAGCATGGAAACACATCCTTTTGTCCAAATTCTCCATGCCGATGAGGCGTCTTAACCTGACCTAGTCCAAATGCCAGCATTTGGTCCATATCCCTCTGAACCATTTCTGTTTATGTATCTATCCAGATATATTTTAAACGTGTAATTGTACCCGCTTTCACCACAGCACATTCCGTGCACCCACCAGTCTCTGCATGAAAACGTTTCCCCTCAGGTTCCATCTAAAACTTTCCCCTGTCATCTTCAACCTCTGCCGTCTAGTTTTGGAAGTCCCTGCAATGGGAAAAAAAAGATGTTGGCCATTGAGACTATAAATGGCCCTCAGGATTTTATAAGCCTCTGTCATGTCACTATTCAGAGTCCAACACTCCAGGGGGACAAACCCCAACCTGTTCATCCTCTCCTGCAGCTCAATTCCTCAGGTTCCAGAAAATCCTTGTAAATTTTTTCTGCACCCTCTCAAGCTTAGCAACATCCATCCTTTAGCAGTGCCAACTGAATTGTATGCATTATTCTTAACGTGGCTTCACCAACGTCCTGTAGAAGCGTAATATGCGACTCCATCTCCTATACTCAATGTTCTGACTGAACATTAAAACTCTGTCTACCTGCTACTCCACTTTCAAGGAACTATGATCCTGCATCCGTAAGTCTCTTTGTTTAGAAACATTCCCCAGGGTACCACCCTGCTTTAACTTTCCAAAATGCAAAACCTCACAAATGTCTGCATTAAATTCTATCTGCCAGTCCTTGGCCCTTTGTTTGTCAAGGGTGCCGTTGTGCCCTGAAATAATCATCACTGTCCACTGCCCCTTTTTTTTATGTTACCTGTAAACCTACTAACCATACCTCCGATAATCACATACAATTTGTGTATATATATGATGAAAAGCATTGAGCTCAGCACTGATTCTTTCAGCACACCCCGGCCCACAGGCCTACAGTCTGGAAAACAACGCATTACCTTCAATCCAATGTTGTATACAATTGGTTAGCCTTTCCTGAATTTCATATGACCTAACCTTAGTATTCTGTCTACGATGAGGAACCTTATTAAAGGCCTTGCTGAAGTCTGTGTGAACAATGTATACCACAGTGCCTTCCTCAATCTTCTTCGTCACTTTTTCAAAATACCAATCACATTAATGAGACATGATTTCCATCGTACAAAGCCATGTTGACTATTCCTAATAAGTCCTCCTGTTTCTAAATGCATGTAAATCCTATCCATCAGAATTCCCTCCAACAATCTCCTCCACACGGGCATTAGGCTGACTGAGTCGATAATTTCTTGAGTTTTGAATCGATGTTCCCTTTTCTTGTCCCACTCGTCCACTAGCCACAAAAAAAATAATTATAACTAGATTGGTGATATGGCCAATGATATAGTTCTCAAAGTGTGTCAGGGTCAGTGTTAGGAACAAGTCAGACAGTTTTCTTTAATCTGTTAAAACAACACGTATATGACTAAAGCAAAGTTGCTCAAACTATGATGGAAAGAAGAATTACGAGTGGATATTGCAAATATGTACATTGGTATTTCCCTTTGAAAAATACTACAGAACACACACACACACACTGATGGATATCCACCTGAAAAGGAAAAGCTCTGCAAAGTTATATTGAAAGAACGTTGTCCAAGTATGATTCGAACTCATGACGGAAGGAACAATGAGAGTTTGACCCAAATGCTATTCTACTTATGGAGTCATCAAATCCTACAGCATGGAGAGAGGCCCTTTGGCCCAAACTGGTCCATGCTGTCACAAATATCCATTCACATTAACCTTTTTTCCTAGCACATGTCACTTGTTGTCCTTTCCTGTCCATGTAATTGCCCAAATACCGTTTAAATAATGTTAATACAAATGCTTCAACCCCTTCCGCTGACAGCTCATTCACTTTATGTACCACTCTCTGTGTAAAACAGTTTCCATCAGTTTCCCTTTTATTCCTTCCCATCTCATCTTAAACTGATGCTCTCGAGCCCTCAATTCCCCAACTCTGGGAAAAAAGGTTCAGTCCATTCACCCTATCCATGCCTCTCATAATCTTGTACACTTCTATAAAATCCCCCTCAATCTCCTATGGTCTAAAGAAAAAAAAGTTCTCGCTTGTCCAACCTCTTACATAGAACATAGAACAAAGAAGAATACAGCGCAGTACAGGCCCTTCGGCCGTCGATGTTGCGCCGATCAAAGCCCACCTAACCGACACTAACCCACAATCCTCCATATACCTATCCAATGCCTGCTTAAATACCCATAAAGAGGGAGAGTCCACTACTGCTACAGGCAGGGCATTCCATGAACTTACAACTCGCTGAGTGAAGAACCTACCCCTAACATCAGTCCTATATCTGCCCCCCCCCCTTAATTTAATGCTATGCCCCCTTGTAATCGCTGACTCCATACGTGGAAAAAGGTTCTCACTGTCAACCCTATCTAACCCCCTAATCATCTTGTACACCTCTATCAAGTCACCCCTAAACCTTCTTTTCTCCAATGAAAACAACCCCAAGTGCCTCAGCCTTTCCTCATAGGATCTTCCTACCATACCAGGCAACATCCTGGTAAACTTCCTCTGCACCCGTTCCAGTGCCTCCACATCCTTCCTATAGTATGGCGACCAAAACTGCACACAATATTCCAGATGCGGCCGCACCAGAGTCTTATATAACTGCAGCATGACCTCAGGACTCCGGAATTCAATTCCTCTACCAATAAAAGCCAGTACGCCATATGCCTTCTTCACTGCACTATTTACCTGGGTGGCAACTTTCAGAGATCTGTGTACATGGACACCAAGATCCCTCTGCTCTTCCACACTACCAAGTAGTCTACCATTAGCCCAGTACCCCATCTTTTTGTTACTCTTACCAAAGTGAATCACCTCACACTTAGCTACATTGAACTCCATTTGCCACCTTTCTGCCCAGCTCTGCAGCTTCTCTATATCCCGCTGGGACCTGCCATATCCTTCCTCACTGTCGACAACTCCTCCGACTTTCGTATCATCCGCAAACTTGCTCACCCAACTTTCTAACCCTTCCTCCAGGTCATTTATAAAAATGACAAACAGCAATGGTCCCAAAACAGATCCTTGTGGAACATCGCTAGTGACGGCACTCCAAGATGAACCTATGCCATCAACTACTGCCCTCTGTCTTCTTCCAGCCAGCCAGTTCCTAATCCAAACCTCCAACTCACCCTCAATGCCATATCTCTGTATTTTCTGCAGTAGCCTACCATGGGGGACCTTATCAAACGCCTTACTAAAATCCATATATACCACATCTACCACTTTCCCCTCATCTACCTCCTTAGTCACCTTCTCAAAGAATTCAATAAGGTTTGTGAGGCACGACCTGCCCTTCACAAAACCATGCTGACTATCCTTGATCACATCATTGTTATCCAGATGTGCATAAATCCTATGCCTTACAATTCTCTCTAAGACTTTGCCCACAACAGAAGTGAGACTCACTGGCCTATAGTTACTATGATTATCCCTACTCCCCTTCTTGAACAAGGGAACCACGTTTGCTAGCCTCCAGTCCTCTGGCACTACTCCTGTCGACAAAGAGGACACAAAAATCAAGGCCAATGGCTCTGCAATCTCCTCCCTTGCTTCCCGCAGAATCCTAGGATAAATGCCATCAGGCCCAGGGGACTTATCTATTTTCACCCTTGCCAGAATTTCCAACACCTCTTCTCTACATATCTCAAAGTCATCCATTCTACTTATTCGTGCCTCAGTATTCATATCGACAACAATGTCCTGTTCCTGAGTGAATACTGACGAAAAGTATTCATTCAGTGCCTCCCCAATCACTTCAGCCTCCACACGCAACTTCCCATTACTATCCTTAAATTCTTCCTATAATTCATACAATTGAGTCCTGGCAACATCTTTGTAAATTCCGTCTGCACACATTTCAGTTTAAAAACATCCCTCTGATCGCAACGTGACCAAAACTGAACACAACACTACAAGTGCAGTCTCACCGACATCCTGTATAACTGCAACATAACTTACCAACTTCTCTCCTCCATGTCCTGACCGTTTACTGCCTGTGAGCCAAAAGCCTTCTTCACTGCCCATGTCTCCCTGGGACTCCACTTTCAGAGAACGGTGGACCTGAACTTCATGGTCCCTCTACTCAACGACACTGCTTAAGGCCTTACCATTCACCATGAAACACCTACATTGATTTAAGTTTGCAAAAAATATTCCTCAGCCCATTTCTCCAGTTGCAATTTCTGATAAGCTTCCTCACTGTCCACAATACCACCAATTTTAGTGCCACCTTCAAACTTACTAATCATGCCTTATACATTCTGAAGAATATCATTGAAATAGATAATAAACAACAATGGGCCCAGCACTGATCACTGAGGCATTTCATGTGTTACAGGCCTCCAGTCGGAGAGCATCCTTCCACTATAACCCTCTGTTTACTACCATCAAGCCAATTGTGCAGTCAATTTGTCAGCTCCCTCTGGATTCCATGTGTTTCTAACCATCCAGACCAACCTATCAAGAGTAATCTTGTCAAAGGCCTTACTGAAAATCATACAGACTATGTCTACCGCGCTACCCTCATCAACATTCCTGGTCGCTTCATCAAATAACTCAAGCAAATTTGTGAGGTATGATCTCCCACTCACAAAGTCATGCAATCGTTCCAGTCTAAAAACAACTATTAATAATAATTATTAAAATAAATAACAACAAGCAATAATAAATAATAGTAAAATGACATTTTCAATGGACAATAAATTATCCATGGTTTGTGGCGTTGGAACCTGCATCATTGGTGAAGGGCAGAATAGATTTTGTGGAGAAAGTGAGGACTGCAGATGCTGGAGTTCAGAGCTGAAAACGTGTTGCTGGAAAAGTGCAGAAGGTCAGGCATCATCCAAGGAGCAGGAGAATCGACCTTTCGGAATGTGCCCTTCTTCAGGGAGGGCTTCAGATGATTCCTGAAGAAGGGCTCCTGCCCGAAAAGTCGATTCTCCTGCTCCTTGGATGCTGCCTGACCTGCTGCGCTTTTCCAGCAACACAATCCAAAGATGAACAGGTTAGGTGAATTGGCCACCGCCTTCTGTGCATTAGTTAGGGGTAAATATAGATTATGGGCATGGGACTGGGTGGGTTGCTATTCAGAGGGCCGGTGTGGCCTTGTTGGGCCAAATGGCCTGTTTCTATACTGTAGGAAATTGAAAAAAAATAAACTATTTCGAATCAAACCCTGTGTTTCCAAACGTGTGCATATCTTATCCCTCAGAATCTTCTCAAGTAACCTATCGACTCCAGATGTTAGGCTTCCTGGTCTATATTTCCCAGATTGTTCTTTGCTTCCCTTCCTGAATAATGGCACAACATTTGCTACACTTCAATATTCTGGAACCTAACCTGCGACTAACGATGATACAAAAATATCACGCAGGTCCCCATAGTTTCTTCTGTAGCCTCTTGCAGCATTCTTGGATGCATCTGTTTAGGACCAGGAGATTTATCCACCTTCATACATTCTAATGCATCCAACACGTCCTCTCCTGTGATATTGACTAATCCCAAGATATCACCACGACCTTTGTTAACCTCTCAAGTCTTCATGTATTTCTCCACAGTAAAGGCAGAGGAGAAATATTCATTGAAAATCTCACACATTTCCTATGGTTCTAGACATGCATGTCCACTTTGGACCTTGAGGGGTCATATTCTCATGTAGTTATTCATTTAACTTTAATATGCTTAAAGAACCTCTCTGGATTCACCCTAATCTTCTCAGACAATGCTATCGTGTGCGCCCTTTTCGCCCTTCTGATTTCCTGCTTCAGTAAACTCCTGTATTCCCTGTACACCACCAGGGATTCCCTTGATCCCAGCTGCATGGATCTCATCCACACCTCCTTTTTGCCTGTCAAAGGCTCAATATCTCCTGACATCCAGGGTTCCCTCTTCCTGCCAACCTTGCCTTTTACGCTCACAGGGACATATAGACCTTGAACTCCACCCATTTCACTTTTCAAGGTCCCTTCGCCTGCAAACAAACTCCTCCAACCAACCCATACAAACTCCTCTCTAATTCCATAAAAATCCGCTTTCCCCCAATTTAGAAATTGAACATGCGGGCCAGTTTTTTCTTTCTCCATAAGTATTTTAAATCTATGGTCACTGGTCCCAGCGTGCTCCCCCACTGTCACCTCAGTCACCTGTCCTGCCCTATTTCTTAGAGTAGGTCAAGTTTTACCCCTTCCCGAATTGCACCCTCTACATACTGCTTGAGGAAACGTTTCTGAACACACATAATAGATACACCCCATCTCAGTCCTTAATTCTATGTAATTCTCAGTCAATGTTAGGAAAATTAAAATCTCCGACTATGGCAATCCTATTGGCCCTGCAAGTCTCCCCAATCTCTCGACGTATTTTAATTATTCTAATTCCCTTTTACTATTAGGGGGCCTATAGTACCACCCAAATAATATCATCAACCCTTTTTTATTTCTTAGCTTCCCCCACAAATCCTCACTGGATGATCCATCAGTTATATTATCTCTAATTACTGCTGTGGTACTTGCCTTAATCAAAAATGAAACCCCCACACCTCCTTCCACCATCTCTGTCTCGCATAAAGCACCTGTACCTTGGTACATTAAGCTGCCAGTCCTGTCCCTCCCTTAGCCATGTTTCTGTAATGGCTATAATATCGCAGTCCCACGTACCTCTCCACGCACTGAGCTCATCGGTCTTACCTGTCAGCCATCTTGCATTGAGATAGATGCAATTTGATCCAGCAGGCATTCCTTGCTCCATGTCGTGTTCCTGCCTAACCTTTCTCTGCAATTTACTGTTTGTGATAACGGTATCTCCTTCCAGCCTCGCACTTGCAACCCTGCTGTTGAGGATCCCACGCAGTCCCCCACGCCAGCCAATCTAGTTGAAACCCGCCATTGTAGCTCTTGCAAACCTGCCAGCCAGGATATTAGTCCCCTTCCAATTCAGGTATAACCCGTCCTTCCTGAACATTTCATCTCTGCCCCACAAAAGATCCGAATGATCTAAAACTCTGAATCCCTCCTCCTGGACCAATTATTTCGCCACGCATTCCTCTGCCATGTCCGCCTGTTCTTACCCTCACTAGCATGGAACACTGGAAGTAAACCGGATATTACCACTGTCGTGGTCCTGTCTTTTACCCTTTTTCCTCGCTCTCTATAATCACTCTGCATGACCTCATCACTACTTCTATCTGTGTCATTTGTACCAATGTGCACAATGACTTCTGGCTGCTCCCCCACCCCGGTGGGAACGTTCTGCAGCCGCTCTGAGACATCCTGGACCCTGGCACGGAGAAGGCTATACATCATCTTGGATTCCCATTTGCAGCCATAGAATCTCATGCCTGATCCCCTCACATATCGAGTCTGAATAATTACTTCTGAAGTTATTCATCTCGCATAACCTTCTGACAATGGGATTTCTTCATGAAACAGTTGGATTTGGCTGAATTACTTTGGGGAGATTCCAATGAATCAGCATCAGGAATCCTCCATGAGTGGAAAAGACGACGAGGCTTTTTTTCACTCCCACACAGTGCTGTGTTGAGCGGCAGGGAAACAAAAAAGGAGCAATAGACTGTTCCTTCACAGATAGGCTGCATTTTTCTATCTGTCAGTTAAATCAGTAACGTTATCAGGCCCCAAACGGGACCATGTGAGCTCTCCTTGAATATTGTCCGAACTATATGACTCCATCACATTCTCGACTCCAGGTCAGTGCATTATTGCTGTTGTCATACACCGAATCAATTCATTAACAATAAATAGCCCTACTTGTTTTGAAGATGTGTTAATATGTGCCTGCATAATATAAACATAAGCGTTTGATGACTTCACAATATTTGTGTTAAGGTGAATATGTTTAATTCTTAAACAAATACAGAAATTGCAGAAAAAGCTCAGCCTGTTTGGCATCAGATATGAAGAGAAATCATGTTCAATTTTTCTTTCGAATGACTTTTCCTTTGATCCTGAATTATTCTTAAATTATTTCCCCAATTTTATTCTCCCACATAAGAAGATATATCCATCCGGTATTCACCAACTACACTCTTCTCAAGATGTTATATGGTCAATAAAACATCTCTGATTCTCATGTTGAACTGTTCCTTCTTCGTAACATAATGCCTTCATCCCAAGAATGAGTAAAGAGAAAAATCTTTGAAACGTTTCGAAAGCAATTTTGTTTTTATCAGTTAAGGCAATTAAATCGACACATATTACATCAGATGTGATCTCAGCAATGCCCTGTACTGATGCAAAAAACATCGCTAAGATCAAACACAACACCCCTTACATGAAACAGAATAATTCCATTTACTTCCAAATCACTAGCTGCATCTTCAGAGTAAGTTGGTGTGATTCATGTCCTAAGACACACAGATCCCTCTGTACCACTCTGTTCTGCATTCTCCTTACATTTAAATAATTTTCTGCTCTTTTGTCTTTTCCCCAAAACAGAAAATTCCCATCACAGAAATTTGGACTTTTTTTCTGCTGAAGGTTTGCTCAAAACTGCCCTCTGTCTGTATGCCATTGCTTGATGCTCTGCCCCTCCCCTGTCTGTATCCCATTGCAGACGCTCTTCCTTCCCCTGTCTCTATCCCATTTCAGATGCTCTGCCCTCCCCCTTCTGTATCCCATTGCAGATGCTCTGCCCTTCCCCTATCTGTATTTCATTGCAGATGCTCTTCCCTCCCCCTGTCTGTGTTTCATTCGAGAGACGCTCTGTCTCCATTTGACATCTTATTGATTGACTATCCTGATGTATGAGCAAACTGAGATCCATCCTCTCCATCCAGTTCATTGGTGTGGATTATAATTTGTTGATGACCTCACACAGATCCCTGAAGAATTCCACTAGTTACAGCTTTCCAAACACAAATTGAATAATGATCTCTACGCTGTATTTCCTGACGCTGCCCAAGGCACCCCTGCTCCTGCGTAACAGCTTGGGATGGTTATATGGCATCCTCCTGTGCTGTGTAATTTACTGAAATGATTTGAATACTTCATTCTATTCCTGTCTAACCCCATGGAGGTTCATTATGGCCACCCCCTGCTGTATTATCACGATGCCGACTGGCTGAATGGTATCTTTTTCTCCCTCTATAACAGCCTTGGGGGTGAATTGACAGAGCAACGGATGAGGTAGGAGCAGCAGTTGGCCATTCGCCCCCTCCAACTTGCTGCTCAGTTTAGAAACATCATGGCTGGTCTGATTGTAACTGAATACCGCTTTCCTGTCAGTTCCCAAAAACATTGACCCTCCTGTCCATCAATAGTCAGTCAATATCAACCTTGAATATCCTCAATGACCCAGACTTCACTGTTCCCGGGGGATGAGAATGCCACAGATCACATCATCCAAAGGAGAAAGGAGCAACGTTATCTCAAATGGAAATGGGAGAACCCTTTCATTTTAAAATGTGTTAACCTTACAGCAAGTCACCTACTCTTTTCAGGAACAAGGGCACAGCAAATAGGAACAAACATATACCATTCAGCCCCTCAAACGTATCCCATAGTCCCATTGATTGTTCAGTCAAGTATTTATCAAACTTAGCTTCTACTGCACCCTTGGAAAATAATCATGACACCTTAAGGCCACAGAGCATAAGAAATTGGATAAAGGCTATTTGGCCCATCAAGTCTACTTTGCTATTTGATTCTGTCAGGTGTGTTTCTCAACACATCTTTCCCGCCTTCTCACTGTAACTCTCGATCGTTGTTTTAATCTAACCTTTGTCTTAAAGACATAGTTACATCGGTTTCTCTGTATGTGTGTGTGAGATTGCGTGTGTGTTTCTGTGTCTATCTGTTTAATGGCAGGAGACAGGCTGGTGGTGGATGGTTGGTTTTTGAAATGGAAGCCTGTGAGCAGCGATGATCCAGAGGCAAAATTGTTGGGTCCTCTTTTGTTTGTCATTTATATAAATGATTTAGATGGGAGTTATAGAAGGCATATTTCAAACATTTGAGGATGACATCAAGTTTATTGTACAGTGGACAGTGTTTGCATATTGGTGAACAACTAAAGATGACAAAGAGACCTTCATTAATTAAATCAATGATTCATAGAGATGTACAATAGGGAAACAGACCCTTCAACTCTTTCATGCCATCCGATTATTCAAAATTAATCCACTCCCATTTGCCAGCATTTGGCCCATATCTCAATAATCATAAAGCCTTTTAAATGTTGTAATTGTTCCAGCCTCCACCAGTTTCTCTGGGAGTTTATTCCATAGAAGCACCACCCTCTGCAGGAAAAAGAAGTTGATCTTCATTGTCTTTCAAATATTTCTCTTCTCACCTTAATCCTATGCCTTCTAGTTTTAGACTCTCCTACCTTGGGGGGAAGGAACCTTGACCACTCACCCTATCCATGGCCCTCATAATTTTATAAACCTCTAGAAAGTGTAAATGTGACTCCAATCAAGACGGTTGGCTGTGCTTTCAGTCATCCTGGGTCTATAGTCTCAAATTCAGTAGTGGAACCTCTTCCTTCTCCATCAAGGCACGATTCCAAAAAAGTTTAATCAACTTGTTCAGATATTTTATGGAACAGCTCTGTGGGATTTGGAACTAGAATTTGCGGCGCAGTGATAGGGACACTACCATTATTCAGCATGAGCCCCTAAAGCTGCAACATGATGCGCCTGTGTGTTTGTTCATCAGCCTGTTGTAACATGCTGTGACACAACTCCACAGGACATGACTACACTCCACCTTCTCCAGAGATAGGGGCACTATAAGACATTCATGGACTGGAATCGAATCCAGAGCTCCGGCGCAGAAACTTGGGCACCATCCATTAAACAAGGCCTAAATCATGCCCAGATTTCGGGTCATATATGAAGTGTATGGATTTATTATATTCTGGTTAACATTACCAAAACATGCAGGGGACATTTCTAATTGAAATAAAGTACAAGTTATTAGCCTCAACTAAAGGATGTTGAGTGCATTCGCTATGCCATTGAGATAATCAATGAACATCTTCAATTGCCTTTGGCTATGATTTCTGGTTTAAATGTCTTTTACCAGTAGTCTGCTATATTAGGGAAAGAAATCCTGCAGACACACTCTGCACTATGAAGGATCTCGAGTAGATATTAATACTGAACACCAGAGAGGAGAAAGGAGCACAATTCTGGGCCCAAAACACCGGTCACTATTTCAAATCTCTATCATGTGCCTTCCCTCCTTCGAAAATCATTCATTGATACAAGGCAACTGTTTCCTTTCCAGCTTTTGCTTCCCGACTCCTCCCTCTGCCTGCATAAGGCAAACCAAGCTCTGGGTCTTTGGGAAACTCAAGGCTGGTGTTTGTAGGCCTTCTGGAGAGGGGAGTGTCGTTTTAATCCGAAGGGGGAGTGTGAGGGGGCAGTAATATCATTCACTGGGCTGGGGTGTGGCAGATGGAGTTTAACATCGATGCATGTGAGGCATTGCATTCTGAAAAAAACAAACAAGGGGAGAGCTTAGACAATTAATGGTGGGCTTTGGCAGTTATATAGATAAGAGGGACCCAGGGGCGCAGGTATAATTCTTTGAAGTTGGTGTCGTAAGGTGTTTAAGGTTACTTCATTGCTCATATATTTGTGGTTAGAAGTTGGGAAGTCATGCTGAGATTGTGCAGGATATTGATGCAGCCTCTTTTGAAGTCCTGTGTGCAGTTCTGTTTTCGGAAGGAGATTATTAAGATGGAGATGGGTGAGAAGAGATTACCAGGATGTTACCAGTAACACCTCATCTTCTGCCTCGGAAGCTACAAACACACGGCATGAACATTGGATTCACTGGTTTACAAATCTCCCCTGGCCAACCCAGATCCCAGATCCAACCCTCGGACTCACATCTGCCCTCTGGAGGAGACTTAATGTCCATCTTCCTTCCCACCACCTGCTCCACACTCCCCACCGATCTATCACTATCACCTCCGACCTTCACTCACCTCTCACTGATCTTTCCCCCAGCATCACCCCATCGCCCATTTTCTCTTAGCCCCTTCTCCCTCCCCAGTCCTGAAGAAAGGTCCTGCCTGAAACGTCGATTCTTTTGCTCCTCGGGTGTTGCCTGGCTTACTGTGCATTTTCCTCCGCCATGCTTTACCTGCACTGAATTATCCAATATCTGCAGTCCCCATTATCTCTTAGGTACAATTCTCTTTTAACATAGCCATGTCACAGTCTGCTATAACCGCACGTAGTCTTACGGATATTATCTTTTCAGATCATGGACGATAAAAGTTCTCTCAATGTCTTCCTGATATTGCAGTGCCTGATCAGTAGATAGAGAACATATGTTTCAATTTATAAACGGAGAAGCATGCTTATATTCTGATAAACCTTTGGCATTGCTCCCATATCCAAGGCAGATTGAATGCTTACACATGATTAATCTACCAGACACATTTGTTCCCTCAGTCACCCCCACATATCCCATCCAGAATATGTAAATTTTAATCATAAATTTGAATTTTAATAATCAGTATTGAATTGAAATGGGTTAACGGGAGGTATTTGTTCAACGACTGTGATTGATGTCAGTCTCCGTGCATCCTAAATGTGTCACTGGAGGGCTTACCTCTTCTATTAATTAGGGACTCGGTTCAATGTGTTATCTCATAGTATCAGCGGGAGCATCACTGACAGCACTAACAGGCATCAGCAGACCTAGAGAGAGGGAGAGGAGAGATCAGAATCTGAGAACATTAGACTGGAATGTTCCAACAATGGATCAGAATCTGAGAACATTCGACTGAAATGTTCCAGCAATGGACAGGAGTTTATCCGAGGGTCTGTACTGTCTCTCTTGGCCTTGGATCTCATTTGCTTTGCGGATCTATGATGTACTGATGGTTATTCAAGTTGGTTACTATCCCATCCTCGCTAAGTTGGTGTTCCTGGTAATTCATTCTATCTGTTCATTAAGCCAGGTTGGACTGAATTGCTGCACATATTATTTAAAATTTAGAAAGGTGGATGTCAACATTTTCAATTCCAACGAAATATTCCATTCCTCACAAATTGTATCGAGCAAATTACTCATGACAAATTACTCACCAAGTTGTGAGGAGAACCAGACTATTCTGAAACTCCATAATCCTTCTAGCCCTGCACAGATCTACATTTCTAAATCCTCCCACTCACTAATCCTGTCCAATACCACCATCATGATATCCGCGACTCCTCCCCTGCCTCAGTGCATCTTCTGAATAAACCACCAATTGTGCCTTTGTTAAATCTGGATACAATTTATCAAGTCCCTTGTAACCACATGTCAATTCCAGAATAATTGCTCTTGAGTATGTTGGACTTGTTTACTGCACAGATTCTGTCAGACGGGCAGACACTGCATGCTACTTAAATCATTGACACATAATCGAGAGGCACAGAATAATAATCTGGTGATATCTCATGAACGACATTGATGTAATCGAACTGAAAATATCATCATTTGTGAGAAAAGGCCCATGTGCTTGCTCCATGTCCTTCAGAGAAGCCAATGCGTTATCCTTCCCCAGTCATGTCTGGGCAAACCCCCAGCAATATGTTTTACTCTTAACTGTCCTGTGGAACAGCTGAACCAGTCACTCAGTTCAAGCTCAGCATAACATGCTGGCCTTGTCAGGACTACACACATCCCGTGACAGAAGAACAAAAGTAAAGTTAGCTCCCTTCCTCTGCCTGTTTTCCTTATTCCTACACTTCATTTCCATTCAGGTAGGTGTCCATTCCCTGTTTCAAGTGCAATCATTCTGACTGAGTCTCTACCCAAGAGTGATGTTCATCTCCACGGGCACCACTGGTACTGGCTGTACTGATGCTGACAGACAGATGTAAGGAACTTTTAAATTCCACAACAGTGGCAGCGCATAGTGAAAGAATGGGTTTTTATGTCACTAGAACGATATGGAGACCAATAAGTGAGGGAAATGAATTATTGTGATCATCACTGAGAGTGTAGTTGAGGCAGTATTTACGGTATTATAGACAGATGTTTCTCCTTTAAAAGGAATTATCTCATTGCAATAGAGGCTGTGTAAAGGAATTTCATGGGACTAATCCCTGGGCTGATGGTAAAAGACGAGGAAGTGAAGGTTAATCTGTAGCACTGCCAGACAATAAGAGGTCATTGCATTGAAACTTGATGGTGATGGACAATCACTCGTTATATTCTACACAGACACTGAGAAGGTGATAATTTCCATGGTTTGTATTTTTTATTTTACTCGGGATGCATGATTCTGGGTATTTAAGTGCCTCTGTGGATAACACCTTCAGTCATATCCAGCCTTGATATTAGGGTCAATCCATCTTACCTAAGCAGGTCAGTTAAACACTTTTGTTAATGTTAATACGTGATGGTATCTGCGTGGAGAGTATTTTATTCTCATAGAGGGTAGTGAATGTTAGGAATTCTCAGGTTTAGAAAGTTAGGGGAGCAATATCACTCCAAGTATTTAAAAAGGAGGTAGATGGATTTTTGACCTGTCATAGAGCTGAGGGGTGTGAAGAAGTGCGCATTAAAGAAGAGTTAATGCCAACAGTAGTTCATCCATGATAGCATACAATGGTGTGAGCATCATTGTATACTCCTCTTTTTATGTTTTCATATTCTTTCTTTGGAAAGTTAATGGTTTTAATTATCCTGGAAATGTTGTTATTGAATGTTGAGGACAATGAGAGAAAAGAATTTTGTGAGCCATCTCTGGGAGAGGTATGGGCTGGATATTCACATGAATCTGGGTCTACAACATGACCAACAAATGAAACACCATTTGCAGAGAGAAGACACTCTTTAAAGCGGTGGGAGACCACTTTCATACACAGCTTGGATTTCCCATCACATTTTCCAACCCACAGCAAACCACACAGTGTTGAGGGACTGAATGATATCCTGTAATACTGCGAACCAGGTAGTTGGAGCAAGTGGTCTCCATCTGCTCCTATACAAGTGGTTTGAAGGACTGATTCTAACATAGGAACAGAGAACTGAGGAGCAGGAGTGGGTCATTATACACTTTGTCCAATCGACTGGATAATAAGATCAGGGCTGATCTGATTGTGGTCTGCGCAGCACTTTTCAGTCTGTCCACAATTTTCCTCCATTTACATGTCTGTCAAATGTTGCAAAACACAACTTTGAATAAATACAAGCATCCAGGCACAATACTAGGAAAGTGCACAAAGTCAAAATACACAGGCAGCACAATTCTGGAAGGCAACAGGCATTTATCTATCAGTCTTGTTCCCATCCAATTAATTCTGTAGTTTATCATTTTAGATTTGTTCATGTAATGTGGGTGTTGTTGATCGGCCAACATTTATGGACCATGTCTAATTACGCTGAAAGTGGTGGTGTTGAGCTGCCATCTTGAGCTGAATCATCTGGGGAAGAGAATTCCCATTTGAACAGCCCGTGTGAATTTCTCATTTCTGCTCCAACAAATGTTGGAGGGTCGTTGTGTCCTTATCCAGCCCCACTTCTCCACTGGTTACAACAGGTTTGAAGTGTCTCTAGCCCAGTGTCTCGAAAAATGTGAGACACAGAGTCACACACGTACAGACACATACACAATCGCACATGTCTGAAGACGAAAAAGAATAGGAAAAGATTTCCAGAGTTTCATAGTAGTTGAACTCATTTCAAATGGAAAAGAGATAATGCATCCCAACTGATAGTCTGTCTCCGAATTATTCTACTCAACAAGCTGCTGGTATGGGACTTCTTCCTGGAACAGTTGGATTTATCAGAATTTCCTTTCCTTCAATCAGTGGAGCGATTCCCATGAATCCTCAACAGGAATGCTCCAAGTTTGTTGAAGGTGACTCACAGATTTTTTACTCTCACATTTTCCTGCCAGAAGGGACAAAGTGAGAGAGGGGGCAATAGACTGTGGCTTAAGACCATAAGATCATCGGATATAGGAACAGAATTAGGCCATTCAGCCCATTGAGTCTGATCCACTATTCAATTATGGCTGACAAGCTTCTCAAAATCTTTGTCCTGCATTCTCCCTGTAATCCTTGATCCCTTTGATACTCAAGAAGCTAACTACCTCGATCTAAAATATACACAATGACCTGACCTCCACTGCCTTCTGTGAAAATGAATTCCATAGATTCTCCACTCTCTGGCTGAAGACATTTCCCCTTACCTCCGTAATAAAAGGATCTCTCTTTACTGTAAGGTTGTATCCTTGGGTCCGAGAGTCTCCTACCAATCGAAGTCTTAGCAACATCCGTCCTGTGCAGGCCATTTAGTATTCTGTATGTTTCAATTAGATTCCCCCACATCCCTCTGAACTCCATCAAGAACAGACCCAGAATCCTCAAACGTTCTCATATGTTAACCTTTTCATTACTGAGACCATTCCCGTGTACCTCCTGTGAAGCCATTTCAAGGTCAGCACATCCTTCCTGAGATATGAGGCTCGGAACAGCGCACACTATTCCAAATATGGTTTGACAAGAGCCTTATAGAGCCTCAGAAGTACGTCCCTGCTTTTATATTCAAATCCTTTCCAAATAAATTCCATCAGTGCATTTGCTTTCCTAACTACTGACTCAACCTGCAAGTTTACATTGAGAGAATCCTGGAGTAGAACTCCCAAGTCCCTTTGCACTTCAGACAACTGAATTTTCTCGGTAGTCCATGTTTTTATTCTTCCTAACAAAGTGCATGTTGCCACAATTTCCCACTTTGACTCCATCTGCCATTTCTTTGCTCATTATCCTAACCTATCCAAATCCTTCGTGAGCCTCCCTGCCTCTTCGGTGTTACCTGTCCCTATACCTATCTTTGTATCATCTTCAAACGTAGATAGAAAGCCTTCAGATCCTTCATCTGGATCGTTAATGTATAGAGTGAAAAGTTGTGGTCCCAACACTGAGCCTTATGGAACACCACTTGTCACCGACTGTCAACCTGAGAGGGACATGTTTATCGACACTCTTTGCTTTCTGCTAGACAGACAAACTTCTATCTATGCTAGCACCTTGCCTCTAACACCATGGACCCCTGCCTTATTCAGTAGCCTCCTGTCGGCACATTGTCAAAGATCTTCTGGAAGTCCTGGTGGATGAAATCCATTGGTTCTCCTTGTTCTAAGCTGATTGTTAAATCCTCAAGGTTTTCTAGCAGATTTTCCAGGCATGACCTCCTCTTGATGAAACCATGCTAACTTTGTCCTACTTTACCATCCACATCCAACTATTCATAAATCTCATCCTTCACAATGGATTCCAGGATCTTACGTACAGCCAAGTTTAGATTAGTCCGTCTGTATTTTTCCGTTTTTTGCTTTACTCCCTTTTTAAACAGGCGTATCACGTTAGCGAATTTCCAGTCCTGTGGAAATCTCCCTGATTCGAGACATTGTTGAAAGATCACCA
Organism: Chiloscyllium punctatum; assembly: GCF_047496795.1. Taxonomy (NCBI): domain Eukaryota; kingdom Metazoa; phylum Chordata; class Chondrichthyes; order Orectolobiformes; family Hemiscylliidae; genus Chiloscyllium; species Chiloscyllium punctatum. Next base: position 58,287,496 of record NC_092769.1, read on the forward strand.
CCAACGCCTCCACTGTCTCATCAGCTATCTACCTTAGAAATCTGGAGTGGAGTCCATCTGGTCCAGGTGATTTACTTACCTTCAGGCCATTCAGTTTTCCCAACACCTTCTCCTAGGTGATGGCCACCATATCAGGTCTGTCCACTAAATCTTTTCAATGTTTGGGATATTACTCGTGTTTTCAACCATGAAGACTGACACAAAGTAATTTTTCAGTTCCTCAGCCATTTCCTTGTTCCACATTACAATCTCTCCTGTGACAATTTCTATCGATCAGATGCCCATTTTTGCCTCTCGTTTGCCCTTTATTTATCAAAAGAAGCTCTTACAGTCTTTCTTTACATGACTGGCTTACTTACCCTCATATTTAACTTTCTCACTCATTATTTTTTTTTCTCTCTGTTGGTCTTTGCAAGTGTTACGATATGGGGGTGAACTCCTCTGTTAATTAAACCAAACACCCAGGAGAGCTCACCGCACCTCACAATTTATTAGAATATGAGCGACAGCGAACTCCCAAATTCCACTATTTAAAAAAATAGCGCCAATTTATTTTTCACTGTAAAAGTGAACATTACACCACAACTTTAACCAACCCACCCCCCACAACTGCCCCCAAAACTCTAACATTATCTTGTTTCAATAAGACACTTATGAAGATTACATCAACTTAATTTCAAAACCACACAGCCACGGCCGTCCTCTGCGTTGTTACTCTCCTGGCTGCTGAATTCCCTGGGTCGTCGTATTTCTGTTTACTGTGAATAGGTTTCATATGAAAAAATATATATGATTAGTGAGTATTTCCTAATATCTTACGGAGCAAGATGGTTGATCCCCAGGCTTCTTCTGTCTCGAAGGCATCTGCTCTCTCCCTAATTTTCCAAATGTTCGCATTTTTATGTCCCCAGCATCAAATTGTCTCACTGGTTCAATGTTGGCAAAACAATAAATTCAATCTCGATTTGCTTTCAGTAACAGAGAGAGTGAAGGAAAGAGAGTGTTGCATGCAAAGGTGAGAGTAGTGTAGCAAGAGCCTTGTTCGGGGGTAGGTGCTGGAACAGATATACAGAGAGTGTGAGGGAGTAGAGAGAATAGGGAGACATTTGCCCCAGGCCGAATGGGGAAGGTTATTTTTGCTTGTCCTGTATAGATGTGCATTTCTTCAGATCATCTCAGCATCGTGGTGAGCCTCCCCAGTGTCTTGTCAACGTCTATCACTAATAACACCACACACCACATCCCTCAGCTTCTTCGGAATCAGTTTGTATGTAACTTTCAAACAACAAGGAGGAACACACATTGGTGCCTTACATATCTAAACCAAAACTGTTGTGCAACTTTGTGCATCCGATTCTCTGGAAATTAGATATGCAAATATCGTGGGTGCTGCAGTAATATTGGATGATCTAAAGTTGCATCTAAACTGCGTTAACTAAATGATTGCTAATGCTGTGAAAAATACATTTCATAAGTGTATATGAGGTAGGCTGAAGAGTGTGTTGTGAACCAAAGTAGAGAGCAGGTTATTTCGGGCGTGGTGTTGTGTGGTCAGAAGGACTAATTACTTACCGTGCTCTGAGGCAGCTATTGGGCAATCGTGACATTAATATGTTGTATTTTACATGGTGCCTGCAAGCAATATAGAATTTTTGAACATTACACTCAAATATCATGGAAACCCGAAGGCTAGAGGGTCAAGTGAATTGGAAAAATACAATATGACATTTAGTGTGAGATAAACATTGGCTGTTAGTGATAGAAATACTGTAAAGTCTGCAAAATACGTACATATCACTAAGTTACAAACACCAGCGAAAGGGAAGGTGACTCATTAATAGTTTACATCAGAAATTAAATGATTGCATTAAATCTAAGGAAGCAGCTTCAGAAGAATTACAGATATTGTGGAAACCTGAACATTCTGAGAGATTTACTTTTCTGAAAATAAGGAAGGAGAAAGTGATAAGGAAATCAAAAAGAACATGAATACAAACAAACAGGAAACACAAAGTCTGCTTACATCTACGATTCATGTAACAAAGTTTATGAATTAGTGTATAATCCAAAGTAAGGCCAAATGTGGAAATTTTTAAGGTCTAGGAGAAGTTATTGTTGGGAACAAGGAAATGGCATAGAGACTAACCAGCTACTTTGCATCTGTCGTCATGGAGAAAGCGCCAGGAAACCTCCGTGTAAAGTGATCACATGGGACTTGTGGAACTAAAGACATAAAGTCCATTCATATCAGCAACAAGGTAGTACTTGAAAATGGAGCTAGATTAATTTTTGCTAAGTCTGATGGGCCAGATGTACTTCATATCAAGTTGTCAGAAATAAAACAGCATACTATTTGATCTGTCGGTGACTGTATTTTATTTTCTTGCAAATCCTGCAAAGGCCATAGCCATTGTTGATATCTGAAAGGTAGTAAACATGATCCATCTATATACACAGGGAAGAAGAGATAATGTGGAGGACTGCAGAGCAATTAATTTGACATATGTAGGGAAAGAGTTGGAATCCATTATATCAGAAGTGATATTGGGTACTTAGAAATGAACAGCAAAATTGCAAGAATAACAATGCATTTCTGTCAGAGAAATCATGCCTGAGAAAATTCGGAATGATTTGAAGTTGTTTCTTGCAGCATAGACCACGGACAACCAGTGGAAGTAGTGTATTTGGATTTTCAGAAGTCTGGGCGGGAAACATTTCTGGCTGTAACAGCTGCTCCTTTTTTGAGGTATTTTAGGTGTTGGAGGTGATTTCCTCGAATTCCAGAAGCAGCAATTACTGTTTTGTATGCTCTTGCATTGTTTTGGAACTTTGGGAAAAAAGGTCAAACAAACAGCAGTTTTAAGAGGGAACAGAACGGACAAAGGAAGCACATGGTGAGGGCAAGAAACTGATAGGACAGCGTACCTGCACAGTTACTGCCTTTGCTGTTTGAATTCATGTATCGCTGGATATTGGAGTGCCTCTAGGAAAATTAACAAACAGTGAAATTTACAACTAGTTTGGAGGAACTGTTTGAGCAAAGTTCCCAGCCAGATAGTGGATTGTTTTAACTGTGTCCGACATAAAGTCTGCAGAGGTGAGTAGAGTGGGTTATTCCTTAATTATATATTTTTGAGATATGTCTCTTGATTAATCTTAAAATATAAGCCATAAATATTAATATAGCCTTGGGCAGTGTTTTGTAGAGGAATGAGACACTTTTCTTTTTCTTGGTCTGTAGATTGTGAAGGAGCACAAATGGCCTTAGTAGAATCATATGCGCTTTTTGTCAGATGTGGGAGTTTAAGGAGGATTTAAGGGTTACTTCGGATTATATCTGCAATAAATGCTTCTGCTTGTGAATCCCATCAGATCGAATGGATCGGATGGAGAGACAGTTTAAGACAATGAAGAATTGGTAACAGCAACAGTATGTGATGGATGGCAGTCATAGGAAGGAGGGATACAGTGACATATACAGTTACATAGATGGGTTAACTCCAAGAAAGACAAGAGAGTTAAGTAGCTAGTGCAGGACTCTTCTGTGGTTGTCCCCATTTCAAACAAATATGCTGTTTTGGAAAATGTAGCGGGTGTTGGATTCACATGGAACGTAGCACAAACAGACAAGTTTGTGGTATGGAGAGTGGCTCTAATGCAACAAGGGATACGTTGGATTCCACGTGGTCAATTGTGTTAGGGGACTTGCTAGTCTGAGGTACAGAGAGACGGTTCTGTGGCCAGCAGAGAAATAAGTAGATTGGTGTGTTGTTTCCCTGGTACCAAGATCAAGGATATCTCAGAAAGGGTGCAGAATGTTCTCACGGGGGAGAGGGGCCAGCAAGAGGTCATTGTCCAAATTGGAACCAACAACATAGGAAGGGAAAGGTTTGGACGGATTATGGACGGAGATTGCATGGTGATAGGCAGAAATTTTAAAAAGAGGTTCTTGAGAGTAATAATATCTGGAATACTCCTGGCGCTACGAGCTAGTGAGGGCAGGAATAGAGGGATAGAGCAGATGAATGCATGGCTGTGGAGCTGGTGTATGGGAGAAGGATTCACATTTTTGGATCACTGGAATCTCTTTTGGGGTAGAAGGAACCTGTACCAGAAGAAGTGATTGTATCTAAATTGGAAGGGGACGAATATACTGACATGGAGATTTGCGAGAGCTGCTCGGGAGGATTTAAACTAGGAAAGGGGGGGGTGCAGGGAGATAGTGAGGAAACAGATCAATCTGAGATTGGTACAATTGAGAACAGAAATGAGTCAAACAGTCAGGGCGGGCAGGGACAAAGTAGTACTAATTAATTAAACTGCATTTATTTCAATGCAAAGTGGCCGAACAGGGAAGGCAGATGAACTCAGGGCATGGTTAGGAACATGGGAGTGGGATATCATAGCAGTTACAGAAACATGGCTCATGGATGAGCAAGGCTGGCAGCTAAATGTTCCAGGATACAAATGCTTCAGGAAAGATAGAAAGGAAGGCAGGACAGGAGGGGGTGTGGAGTTTTTTTTTATGAGGGATAGCATTACAGCTGTACTGAGGGAGGATATTCCTGGAAATACATCCAGGGAAGTTATTTGGGTAGAACTGAGAAATAAGAACGGGATGATCGCCTTATTGGGATTGTATTATAGACCCCTCAATAGTCAGAGGGAAATTGAGAAACAAACTTGTAAGGAGATCTCAACTATCTGGAAGAAAGTAGGGTGATTATGTTAGGAGATTTTAACTTTCCAAACATAGACTGGGACTGCTATAGCATTAAGAATCTAGATGGAGAGGAATATATTCAGTGTGTACAAGAAAATTTTCTGATTCAGTATGTAGATGAACCTACTAGAGAAGGTGCAAAACTTGACCAACTCTGGGGAAATAAGGCAGGGCACGTGACTGAGGTGTCAGTGGAGGTGCACTTTGGGGCCAGCTACCATAATACTATTAGATTTAAGATAATTATGGAAAAGGATAGACCAGATCTTAAAGTTGAAGTTCTAAGTTGGAGAAAGGCCAATTTTGACAGTATTTGGCAAGAACTTTCAAAACCTGATTGGGGTCAGATTTTCACAGGTAAACGGACGGCTGGATAATGGGAAGCCTTCAGAAATGAGATAACAAGAATCCAGAGAAAGTATATTCCTGTTTGGATGAAAAGAAAGGCTGGTAGTATAGGGATTGCTGACTAACTGAAGGGTTTGATTAATAAAAAGAAGGAAGCATATGTCAGGTATAGACAGGATAGATCGAGTGAATCCTTCGAAGAGTATAAAGGCAGTAGGAGTATACTTAAGAGGGAAATCAGGAAGGCAAAAAGGGGACATGAGATAGCTTTAGCAAGTAGAATTATGGAGACTGCAAAGGGTTTTTACAAATACATTAAGGACAAAATCATAACTAGGGAGAGAATAGAACCCCTCAAAGATCAGCAAGGCAGCCCTTGTGTGGAACTGCAGGAAATGGGGGAGATACTAAACGATTATTTTGCATCAGTATTTACTGTGGAAACGGATATGGAAGATATAGAATGTCAGGAAATAGATGGTTACACGTTGAAAAATGTCCATATTCCAGAGGAGGAAGTGTTGGATGTCTTGAAACGTGTAAAAGTGGGTAAATCCCCAGGACCCGAACAGGTGTACCATAGAACTCTGTGGGAAGCCAGAGAAGTGATTGCTAGGCTTCTTGCTGAGACATTTGTACCGTTGATAGTCACAGGAGAGGTGGCAGAAATCTGGAATTTGGCAAACGTGGTGCCACTGTTTAAGAAGGGTGGCACAGACAAACCATGGAACTATAGGCCAGTGAGCCTGACGTCGGTGGTGAGCAAGTTATTGAAGGGAATCCTGAAGGACAGGATGTACATGGAGTTGGAAAGACAAGGACTGATTAGGGATAGTCAACATGGCTTTAACCGTGGGAAATCATATCTCACGATCTTGATTGAGTTTTTTGAAGAAGTCACGAAGAGGGCAGAGCGGTAGATGTATTCTATATGGACTTCAGTAACGCGTTCGACAAGATTCTCCATGGAAGACTGGTTAGCAAGTTTAGTTCTCACGGAACACAGCGACAACTGGCCACTTGGATACAGAACTGGCTCAAAGGTTGAAGACAGAGGGTGGATGTGGCGGGTTATTTTTTAGACTGGAGGCCTGTGACCAGTGGAGTACCACAAGGATCAGTGCTGGTTCCTCAATTTTTTATCATTTACGTAAATGATTTGGATGTGAGCGTAAGAGGTATTGTTAGTTAGTTTGCAGATGACAACAAAATTGGAAGTGTAGTGGACAGCGAAGAGGTTTACCTCAGAGTACAACAGGATCTTGATCAGATGGGCCAATGGGCTGAGAAGTGGCAGATGGAGTTTAATTGAAATAAATGCGAGGTGCTGCATTTTGGGAAAGCAAATTTTAGCAGGACTTCTACACTTAATGGCAATGTCCTGGGTGTGTTGCTGAACAAAGAGACCTTGGAGTGCACGTTCATGTTTCCTTGAAAGTGGAGTCGCCGGTAGGGAGGATAGTTAAGCCGGTGCTTTCATTTATGAGTTAGAGTATTGAGTATTGGAGATGGGAGGTCATGTTGTAAATGTAGGGGACACTGGTTAGGCCACTGTTGGAATATTGCGTGGAATTCTGGTCTCCTTCCTATCGGAAATATGTTGTGAAAATTGAAAGGGTTCAGGAAAGATTTACAAGTATGTTGACAGGGTTGGAGGATTTGAGGTATAAGGAGAGGCTGTACAGGCTGGGGCTGTTTTCCCTTGAGCGTTGGAGGCTGAGGGGTGACCTTCTAGAGATGTACAAAATTGTGAAGGGCATGGAGAGGATAAATAGAGAAAGCCTTTTCCCTGGCGTCGGGGAGTCCAGAACTAAAGGGCATAGGTTTAGGCTGTGAAGCGAAGGATGTTGGGTGGCACAGTGGTTAGCAATGCTACCTCCCAACGCCACGAGACTCGGGTTCAATTCCCGCCTCAGGCTGCGTGGACTTTGCACATTCTCCCTATGTCGGCGTAAGTTTCCTCCCACAATCCAAAAATGTGCAGGCTAGGTGAATTGGCTATGTTAATTTGCCTGCACTGTTAGGTTAAGGGGTAAATGTAGGAGGAAGGATGTGGGTGGTTTGCGCTTTGGCGGGTTGGTGTGGACTTGTTTCTACACTTCAAAAAATCTAAACGTGAAAGAGACCTAAGGAGAAACTTTTTCACACATACGGTGGTACGTGTATGGAATGAGCTGCCAGAGGATATGATGGAGGCTGGTACAATTGCAGCATTTAAAAGATATTTGGATGGTTATATGAATAGGAAGTGTTTGGAGGGATATGGGTCGGATGCGGGCAGGTGGGAATAGATTGGGTTGGGATAGAAAACTGGCTAACCGGTCGAAGGCAGAGAGTATTCAGCCTGGAGCCCAGTTACAAGTGGAGTTCCGCAGGGATCAGTTCTGGGTCCTCTGCTGTTTGTAATTTTTATTAATGACTTAGATGAGGGAGTCGAAGAGTGGGTCAGTAAATTTGCAGATGATACAAAGATAGGTGGAGTTGTGGACAGTGAGGAGGGCTGTTGTCGGCTGCAGAGGGACTTAGATATGATGCAGAGCTGGGCTGAGGAGTGGCAGATGGAGTTCAACCCTGCCAAGTGTGAGGTTGTCCATTTTGGATGAACAAATAAGAATGCGGAATACAGGGTTAATGGTAGGGTTCTTAGTCAGGTGGAGGAACAGAGGGATCTTGGGGTCTATGTACATAGATCTTTGAAGGTTGCCACTCAGGTGGATAGAGTTTATAAGAAGGCCTATGGAGTATTATCGTTCATTAGCAGAGGGATTGAATTCAAGAGTCGTGAAGTGATGTTGCAGCTGTACAGGACTTTGGTTAGGCCACAGTTGGAGTACTGTGTGCAGTTCTGGTCGCCTCACTTTAGGAAAGATGTGGAAGCTTTGGAGAGGGTGCAGAGAAGATTTACCAGGATGTTGCCTGGAATGGAGAGTAGGTCGTACGAGGATAGGTTGAGAGTTCTCGGCCTTTTCTCGTTGGAACGGCGAAGGATGAGGGGTGACTTGATAGAGGTTTATAAGATGATCAGAGGAATAGATAGAGTAGACAGTCAGAAACTTTTTCCCCGGGTACAACAGAGTGTTACAAGAGGACATAAATTTAAGGTGAAGGGTGGAAGGTATAGGGGAGATGTCAGGGGTGGGTTCTTTACCCAGAGAGTGGTGGGGGCATGGAATGCGCTGCCCGTGGGAGTGGTAGAGTCAGAATCATTGGTGACCTTTAAGCGGCATTTGGATAGGTACATGGATGGGTGCTTAATCTAGGTTAGAAGTTCGGCACAACATCGTGGGCCGAAGGGCCTGTTCTGTGCTGTATTGTTCTATGTTCTATGTTCTATGAGATTTGCTAGACATGGACGGATTGGACTAAAGGGTCTGTTTCCATGCTGTACATCTCTATGCCTCGATAACTCACAGGGTGAGTTCGTAAATGCAATTAGTGTGAATGGTATTTGGAGCAATACATGTAATTGGAAAGTTAAAGTTAGATTGGAGTTTGTTGAAAGGGATTGGAATATGGAGATATAGACATCATGAAGCAGTTGCATAGTGTGTTGGTTGGACTGTACCTGAGGTATTGAGTGCAGTGTCGGTGACCTAATCTAAGAAAGATTACACTGATCACAGAGGACGTGCAATGGACATTCTCCAGATTAATTCCTGAGATGACAAGATTTTCTGATGGGGAGATTTGTCCTGCGACCTCTCCAGTTTCAAAGCATGAGAGGTGATCTCAGTGAAATTTCAAAACTCTATGATTCATTTGATGAGGTGGAAATAAACAGGATGTTTCTCGAGCTGTCTACTCTATATTTAAGGCAAATTATGACAGGATAAGGGATATGCCATTTAAGACCGTAAAAAGGAGGAAATTCTTCCCTTGGAGGGGACTGACTAACACAGGGGCGTGGAAGCCTGTTGGCAGGGCAAGATTAAGGAGAATCCCCAGATATTCTTCACGTATATCAAGTGGAACAGAGCAACCAGGGAACATGTAGGGCCGATTAGTGACTTGGCAAGTTGCATCCCAACTCAACTTCATGGTAGAAGGCTGTTTGTGTGACTGGAGCCAATTTCCCCGGTGTACACGGTAGAGATCAGTGCTGTGTACCGTATTATTTGTGGTATTCATAAGTGATGTGAATGTGAAGTGGGTAGGGGGAGTGTGATAAGTAAGTTTGTGTTTGACAGAAAGATTGGCCGTGTGGTTGGCAGTGAGGAGGGAGGTCTTATATTACAGGAAGATACAGATAGAATGGTCAGATGGACAGAACAATGGCAAATGGAATATAACTGTGATAAATATAAGGTGATACACTTTGGAAGAAGGAACCAGACAGGGGAGGACTCAAAGAACGGCATCACACTAGGAAGCTCAGAGCGTGCTTCTCCACACATCCCTGAATGTGACTGGATATGATAATTGATGAGTTCAGCATGACTGTAGATAAAGCCTTTATTCATTGACCCAAAGATTATCTGAATTTTATATCGCACTTCGGTAAGGCCAAATGAAATATTGTGTGCAGTTCTGCGAGCCGCATTACAGGAAGGATGTGATTGTACTGGATGAGATACAGAAGAGATTCACCAGCATGTTCCCTGGGATGGACCATATGAGCTGTGGAGAGAGGCTGGGTAAGCTTGAGTTATTTATTTTGAAGCAGAAGAAGTTGAGTGGATAAGTAATTCAGGTTTAAGATTACAAGGGGCATTGACAGGGTGAATAGACAACAACTTTTTTTTTAGTCAAAGTGTCAACTTCCATACAGTCAGAAACCAGGGAATGGAGAATGGAGAACAGAGAAACATGACACAACTACTTCACTTCTGCCTTCTCAGATAAATACATAAACAAAGCCTTCCCAGCAATAGGAGAAAACCTGAGTCTGATGAGAAAATGATGTGGAATGAAAGTAGTAAATAAACTAATTTGGAGAAATTATTGGAACTGAAAATAATGGGCATAGGAAAAAATCAACACACATTGATGAAATTGGAAACATATTTGATAAACTGACTGGTAGATTAATTACAGAAAAAAAGCAATAGAGGCACTGAACTTGGATTTTCAGCAAGAATTTTAATAGAGTCTCAAGCCTCGTGTGCAAAGTAAAAGCACATGGGATGGGGGTAATATATGAACATGGTGTTAAAATGGGAGTGTGGACAGGAAACAATGAGGAGGAATAAATGGATGGGTTTCAGTTTGGAAGGCTCATGAGGCATCGCAATGATTGGTGCTGGGGCGCCAGATATTCACAATACATCTCAAACATCTTGTTGAGGGAATCAAATGCAAAGTTTCCAAGTCTGCTGACGGAAGTAGGATTTTGAAAGTGAGGAGGATGTGAAAAAAACTTCAAGGTGATTGAAACAAATGGAGTGAATGAGCAAACATGTGGCAGATGAAGAGCAGTGTGGATAGATGTGATGTTGTCTACTTTGTTGGGAAACACTAAAATTCCAGCCAACCATTGGAAAAGGGAGTGGTTGAGAAATGTCAATCTATGAAGGGAACTGCACTTTTCTTCTGTTATTGTTTGGACAGACAAAAAAGTTCCATGCAGGGCAGTGAGTTCTGAAGACAGAAGTCAATTCAGGGAATACATTGGCACACAGATCAGTTTACACAGGCCCACCAAGTGGGTATCTGTAACATTGAAAAGGATCTGGGACCTCACTGTACATCAGTCACTGAAAGCAAGATTGCAGGAGCAGAAAGCAGTCAGGAAGATAAATGAGGTGTTGACCCTCATTTCAGGTGGACTTGAGTCCAGGAGTAAGGGTATCTTAGTGCAGCTGTACAGGCTCTTGATGAGACCTCAACTCAAACATTGTGCAGTGTTGTGTGCAGTTTTGGTCTCCGTACCTAATAAAAGACAAACCGGACATTGAGGGAGATCAGCGAAGGATGACCAGTCTGATCTCTGGGATGACAGACTTTTTGTGGGAGCAGAGTTTGGGGCGACTGAGCCTGTATTCCATATGGTTTAGGAAAATGAGTTGAGATCTCAGTGAGATATATAAAACACTGACAGGGTTAGGTAGATTGGAAGCAGCGATGATAATTCCCGTGGCTGGGAAGTCTAAAACAAGAGGCCACAGTATTAGGTACAGACAGGTCACATTGCATTTAGATACGTATAAATGTCTGCACTCAGAGACTGGTGAACCTGGGAATCCTCTCTCACATAAGGCTGTGGAAGACAGGCACTAAAGACTAATAAGGATGTCTAGACACCGAAAGGATGGGGGAGAGAGCAGGAGTATGGTGTAGAAATAAAGGATCAGCCATCATTATATTGAATTGGATAGCAAACTCGACAGACCAAAGGGACTGCCGCAGTTCCTATTTTATAGCTTCACAATGTTAATCACATTAAGGGATGTGCACAGTGTGTGGGGAAAGTGCATTGAGGAGATGTTCAAACATTAACTAGAGTGGGGCAGGCTCAATATGCTTTATGGCCTATTACATTCCCGATGTTTCTGTGCGGTTTGTGGGAAAGCTCTGTAAATGTTGTCACAAGTTCACAGATGTTAGGATCAGGTCTCTGCAGGGTCAACAGGACTGTGTTTCCCGTTCCCTTTTCCAATACCGAGGATGGGCTGAGTGTTCTGTCCGGTTTTATCCTTTAAGACGTAGGAGCAGTTTGATACAATAGAGTGTCTTGCTTTGCCGATTCAGAGACCATTGAAGAGTTTATCACATGTCTGTGTGTCTGGAGTCACTTTTAGGACAGACCAGGAAAGCACGGGCGATGCACTTCTTGAAAGTACATTGGAAAAGCAAATTGGTGTTACAATTGACATTGACTTCAAGGTCACTGTTACTGACGCCAGATTTTAGATCTCGATATTTTATTAATTGTTCTTAACTTCCACCAGCTGCCAGAGCATTAGTCTGGTCTGGATTATTAATCCAGTGACTTTTCCAAAACAGCACCAAGTCCACATGGGGACCTATCAGAAACCACACAGAACAAGTTACTTCTGTGCTGGTTGACAGCTCTATCAAAAGACAGGGCCCATTGCGTTTGTCATATCTACCGTGTTCAGCTGTTTCTTCACTTCACGTGCAGCAAGTCGAATTGGTTGAAGACTGATTTGTGATTCTGTGGGCATCATGATGACAGTGAGTTGAGAATAGAATTTATGCAATCCTTCAAAATAAACAATGAGGGGTATGACTAAAAATAGCACAGCCCCGAACTTTGGAATGCATTATAGAAAGATCCTAAGGCCTAGAGATAACAACAATCGTTAAACATCCGAAACAAATAAGAACCTCGAGCTGTCCCTGGGAGTGTCCATCATTGATCGGTTGTTTTACAAGAATGGTTCTGCAGAAGGGGAGTGGAGGGTACACTGACAAGGTTGTGTATGATCATTGCAACACAGAACGTATAAAAATACTGTCTTTTTACTGTAAACTCGAAGTGTGTCATTGATTTGCCTTCTGATCTGAGCTAAAGATTAAGGAAATGATTGTCTTCTCATGTCAAAGCCAGATTCGAGAAAGATCCTTTGGTATTCTCCAAGCATTAACCAGGTTTTGCTTGAATTAAAGTCCATTCCGTGCCTGAGTCCTGTCTGCCTCCAGAGTCTTTGTCTCTAGCTGGGGAATCTCGCTCCTACAATAAGCAAGGACATACAGATCATCGGGTAAAGGAAAAACTTAGACTGAGGCATAAAGGCTACACAAGAAAGGGCATGCAATAGGCAATATCAATGTGAGCAAGATCAGCATAATTTGAAGTTAGAGAGTCCATTCCACAGTTTAATAATGGCTGGGAAGATGCTGTTCAGGAGCTGCTGGTTTGTGTGTTCAAGCTTCTGTATTGTCTCCATGATGGAAGAGATTGTAGGAGATCCAGGGTTCGATGGGTCTTTGATCATGTTGTCAGCCTTTCCGCGGCAGTGAGCTGTGTAAATGGAGACAATGGACAGGACGTTGGTTTCCGTGATGGCATGGGCTGTGCACACAACCTTCTGTCATTTCTCTTACTGTCCTGGGCAGGGCTGTGGCCACACCAGGTCATTATGCACACAGATAGTTTGCTGTCAGTGGTGCATTTATAGACATTGGTGAGGGTCCTTGTGGACATGTCAAATGTCCTGAGCTGCCAGCGAAAGAAGAGGCGTTGTTGTGCCATCTCGGCTGTCACATCTACATGGGAGGTCGGTTATCGTCACTCCGAGCAACTTAATGCTTTCCACCCTTTCAACTTCAGTTCCATCGATGCAGATGGGGGCATGTTCTCCTCATTTCTTTCTGAAGTCATTGATCAGTTGGTTAGTTCTGCCGACGTTGAAAGAGAGGTTGGTCTCAGTGCAGCGCATCACCAAGTCCTCTATTTCCGTTCTGTATTTTGACTTGCCATCATTATATATCTGTCCTACTCTGATGGTGTCATCAGTGAACACGTAGATAGCATTCGTTCAAAGTTTGGCAATACAGTCGTGGGTGTACAGGGAGTATAGTAGGGGGCTGAGGACACATCCTTTGGGATTTCAGTGTCGAATGTTATCATGGAAGAGACACACTTACCTATTTTCACTGATTGTGTACTGTGGGTCAGAAAGATGAGGATCCAATTTCAGAGGGTGGAGCCAAGACGAAGGTCAGGGAGTTTGGTGATCAGTCTGAAGGGAATAATGGTGTTGAAGGTGAACCTATAGTCAATGAGCAGGAATCTGACTTGGGTGTCCTTGTTGTCCAGATGTTCCAGGGATATGGCACCGCTCTGGACCCATTCCACTGGTAGGAAAATTGTAGGGGATCAAGGCAGGCTGGGAGACTGGAACTGATGTGGACCATGACTAGACTCTCGAAGAACTTCACTCCCCACAGTCTCCTGCGCTTTAAAGAGAAATGTTCCAGCTTATCCAACCTCTCTCTATGACTCAGACCCTTGAGTCCTTGCAACATCCTTGTAAAGTTTCAGTTTAATACCATCCTTCCTATGGCAAGGTGACCAAAACTGAACACAATGCTGAACTTGAACATATTTGGAACTGTAAGTTTTACTCTGCTGCCAATTATTATGCTGCTGTGATATTGTTTTATTTTTTGTGTTATTCTGAAACCTTATTATTCATTGAATCCTCTGACGGCAATCCCCTCGGGTGAACGCCCTCCTGACTGCTTGAATTTGATTCAATCTATTTTATTTGGACTGATATTTTGAGGCCGCTGTTATCAGAGAACAGGAAGAGATGATGGATGATTATGCAGTGTGTGTCCTTTACTTGACCAGCTTGTCTCTCCAGGCACCTAAAGCTTTTATTGTGGGTCAGAGTACCTCAGAATCGTTACATCTCAGAAGGAAGCTATTTAGCCCATTGTAGGTCCATGTACATAGAACATTACAGCTCAGTACCTACAACATCCTTCAGCACTGCCGACAGATCCACCGACCTTACTGTCAACCATAAATTTACTAACTCATCCTTCTATACTATCATTAAAGTAATTTCCAAAAGGACAAACAACAGTTACTCCAAAGCAGATCCTTGCAGTATACCTCTAGCAACTAAACTCCAGGATGAACATTCCTCATCAACTACCACCTTCGGTCTGCTTTCAGCTAGCCGATTTGTGATCCAAACGCTAAATCGGCCACAATTCCATGTCTCCATATTTTCTGGGAGAAAGTAAAGACTGCAGATGTTTGAGATCAGGGTCGAGAGTGTGGCGCTGGAAACGCACAGCAGGTCAGGCAACATCCGAGGAGCGAGGAGAAAATGAAGACTGCAGATGCTGCAGACCAGAAAACTGATTCCTGATGAAGGGCTTACAAGAGAAACATCAACTTGCATGCATCTTGGACGCTGCCTCATCTGTTCTGCTTTTCCAACACCACACTCTCCATATTTCCTTCAATAGCCTACCATGGGGGACATTATCAAACGCTTCACTGAAATCCACATACCTCACTTTACCCTCATCCACCTGTTTGGTCACCTTCTCAATGAACTCGGTAAGATTTGTGAGGCATGACATACCCTTCACAAAACCTTGTTGACTATTCCAAATCAAATGTTTCCTTTCTAGATGATAGTAAATCCTATCTCTTATAATCTTTTCCAACACTTTACCCACAACCAAAGTAAACCTGGTATATAATTACCAGGGTTGTCTCTTCTCCATTTCTTGCGCAAAAGGACAACATTTGCTGTCCTCCAGTCTTCTGGCACTATTCCTGCAGACAATGGCGATGTAAAAATCCGAACAGATTGTTTTGTAAACTCCTTCCTAGCTTCTCAGAGAATCCTAGGATAAATCTCATCTGGCCCAGGGGCATGTCTATTTTCACATTCTCCAGAACTGCTAACATCTCCACATTACGAACTTCAATCCCATCTAGTCTAATAGCCTGTATCTCAGTATTGGCCTCGACAGCATTTTCTTTATCCATTGTGAATACTGTTTCAAATATTGATTTACAGCCTGTCCTATCTCCTCAGACTCCACACACAACTTAACACTACTGTCCTTAATTGTCACTAATCTCCATTTGGTAATTCTATTATTCGTGACATACTGATAGAAAGATTGAGGGTTTTCCTACTTGCCAAAGACTTCTCATGCTCTCTCCTGGCTATTCTTAGCTCTTTTTTTAAGTCCTTCCAGGCTGACTTGTAACTGTCAAGTATCCGAACTGAGCTTTCACGTTTCATCTTTACATAAGCCTCCTTCTTAATCTTGACAAAAGAGTCAACTTCTTCAGTAAACCACAGCAGCCTCAAGCGACCACTACCTCCTTTCCGAACAGATATAGCCTTATCAAGGACACAGTAGCTGTTCCTTGAAAAAGCTCCACACTTAAATTGTACCCATCCTCTGTAGTTTCCTTCCCCATCCTATGTATCCTAAAACCTTTCCTGATCGCATCATATTTGCCTTTCCCCCAGCTAAACCTCTCGCCCTGCAGTATAGACCTGTCCCTTTCCATCGCTAAGGTAAACATAACTGAATTGTGGTCACTATCAGCAAAGTGTTCACTTACCTCCAAATCTAATACCTGGTCTGGTTCATTACTCAGTACCAAATCCAATTTGGCCTCGGCCCTTGTTCGCCAATCTACATACTGTGTCAGGAAACCATTCTGCACACATTGGACAAAAACTGACCCACATAAAGTTAGTGAACTGCAGCACTTCCAGTCAATATTTGGAATGTTAAATTCTTCAATAACAACTACTCTGTTACTTTCGCTCCTATCCAGTATCATCTTTGTAATCCTTTCCTCTACATCTCTGGATCTTTTCAGAGGGCAATAGAGAACTTTCAGCAGAGTGACCTCTCTGTTTTTGTTTCTAACCTCTTCCCATACGACCTCACTAGATGAGTCATTATCAAGCATCCTTTCTACCAACGTAATGCTGTCTTTGATTTTCAATGACACCTCACCCTCCCCCACCCCAACCCCCACCCCCGCCCCACTGTTAGTACCTTCCTTGTTCTTATTGAATCATCTAAACCCCGGACCCTACAACGATCAGTCCTTTCCCTGCTCTATCTATTTCTCCAAAATGGCCAAAACATCAAGCTGTACAACAGCACAATTTGGAAACAGGGAGTGATTGGAGGGATTTTAAATGAGTGTGAGTTGGATAGATCAGAAGACAGCATGAGGGGAGATAGACAGGAACGGACAGAAAATGGAAGTTTTATTTAGAAATTCTCACGGATTGCAAGGCCTTTATCTATTGCCATACCGTTTGAGCACTGTGCGGATACTGGCTGTGGTCCCAGAGCATTTATCGCCAATAATATCACAGAGCTGAGTTGCTGACAGTTAATCAGAGTCCAAAAGGCCAAGTGATTTTTTTTCTCTACAGTGAGAAGGTGATTTAATTTAAATAGACTGGGTGAACAACAGCATGAACTGAGAACCCCCTCAATACTGAGATACTGCGTTAGAGAATCTCAATGAGGTGGATCACTGACAGAGGGGAAATCAGCATCTCAGCTGTGGGCCAAATAATGATTGATAAAGATTACACACTACTTCCATGGTTTTGTAATACACATTTCAATTTTTGTAGCTCAATATCATGAGTGTATCTTATTTCTTTGTAATTCGCATAGTTTAGCACGGACAGAAAATTATTTTGTCCCTGTATTTTGTGTTCAATAAACAGATTTTACTCCTCATTCCTCACTTTAGATGTATCCTTGAATCTGTTCTTCACATGAGTTATAAAGAGTAACATTCCAATGCTGATGACTGGGGAATATTATTGTCCCTTCCTCCAGTCTGAACTGCCATGTCTCACAATTCTCTCTGTTTCCTGTCTCCTCCACAATGCCATAATCACACTGTAATTGAAGTCCAGTAAATGACATTTCATCACAGTTCACTAACATCGATAACATCAATAGCACAGGCCTCATCTGCCTCTCTCTAAACCTGGAGTAACAATCTGAATTGCATTTGTCACGTTCAATTCTCTGTTAACATATCCATGCTACTTGTCTGTTACAACCCCACGTTTCTCAGACACACATTCGTCTCAGATCACGAACTATAAAAATTGTCTCAATGTTTAATTGAAATTATGATGCTTGATCAATAGTTCCAGGATGTATGTTTCCATTTATAATCAGAGACGCATGTTTACGTTCTGATATACTTATGGCATTACTCCTGCATCCAAGACAGATTGAATGGTTACACTCAATTTATCCACCGGCCTCAAGATTTGTTCCATCAGTCACCCTCACATAGCCCATCCAGAAAATGACAGTTTGAATCATTGTTTTGAATTTGAATAAAACAATACTGAATTAAAATGCGTTGGCTGGAGCTATTTGTTCAGTGACTGAGATTGATGTCAGTCTCCGTGGATCCGAGATGTGTCACTGGAGGGTTTGCCTCTTCTATTAATTAAGGACTCGGTTCAATGTGTTATCCCAGTATGGGCGGGAGCATCAATGACTGGACTAACAAGGATCAGTAGCTCGAGAGTCAGGGGGAGGAGAGATCAGAATCTGAGGACATTAGACTGGAATGTTCCATTAATGGATCAGAATCTGAGAACCTTAGACTGGAATATTACAACAGACAGGAGTTTATCCGAGGGTCTTTTCTACCTTTCTCAGCCTTGGATATCATTAGCATCACGGATCGAAGATATCCTTTGGATTTTTTAAGGTGGTTACTATCCGATCCTCTCTATAGTTGGTGTTCCTGGTAAGTCATTCCATCTGACCTATAAACTGAATTGAACTGAATTGCTGTTCAGATTCAAATTTTAAAATTTGGAAGTCATCATTTTCAGATCCAGTCAAAAATTTTATTCGTTACTGATTATAACTAGCAAATTACTCAATTCATAACTTACTCAACAATACGCGAGGAGAAACCAGACTGTTCCTAATCTCCATGATCTTTTTTCTTCATTCATATTTACATTTCTACATATTCTCCCCACTCACTAATCCTGCTCAAGGCCACTCTCAGGATATTTCAGTCACCTTCTCAGCCTCAGTGCAACTGCTGAATAATCCATCGTTTGTGCCTTTGGTAGATCCAGATATAACCGTTTCAATTCCCTTCTAACTATGCTTACGTCACAAAATATCTGCACTTGAGCTGGTTAATTTGTCCTCTCCACAGAATCTGTCAGATGGATAGACAGTGCATGATGGTCAAGTCATTGACTCATAATCAAACGGCACAGAATAATAATCTTTTGGTATCTCATGAAGGAAGTTGATGGAATGCAAATGAAGTTATCACCACTAGTTTTCAACAGAAGCATATATATTTGCTTTAGAGAAGGCAATGGGTTATCCTTCCATGATCAGGACTCTGTGTGACTGCAAACCCACAGCAATGTGGTTTACTCTTTATTATCCTGTCAACAGCTGAATCAGCCACTCAGTTCAAGATCAGCATAACATGCTGGCCTGACCAGGGCTGCACACATCCCGTGAGGGAAGAACAAAAGGAAAGATAGCTCCCTTTCTCTGCCTGATTTCCATTCTCCTGTAAGGCATTTCCATTCAGATAGGTGACCATTCCCTGTTTCAAGTGAATACTTTTTGATTGAGTCTCCCTCTGAACGTGATATACATCTCCATCGGCACCTCTGGTGATGACTGACGCACTGATGCAAGAAACTTCAAAATTCCACATCATTCGCAGTGCAGAGAGAAGGAATGGATTTTTATACCACAGGAAAGAAGCTGAGACAGCTAAGTGAGGGAACAGAATTATTATGATCAACCCGAGAGTGTTGTTGAGATAATGGTTGAAGTATTGTGCACAGATTTTCTCTCCTCTATAAGGAATAATCCTCTTGGCAGAAAGAGTATAAAGGAGTTTCACCAGACTCATTGTTGGGATGATTGTACCATCGGGAGTGCATGAGGATTAATCTGTAGCGCTTTGAAGAATAAGAGGTGATTGCATTGAAACTTAAGGTGATGGACAGTCACTCATTATATCCCAAACAGAACTAATACGGTGATAAATTCCATGTTTTTTTTAACTTGGTTTACATAATTCTCAATGGCTTAAAAGACTCTGAGAATGTTCCTCTCAGTCCACGGCACTCCCCATTTCGATTGAGAGAGAGCAGAGCCAGTCTTTAACTGAACTCTTCCAACATTAATACAGTGCATTTGGTGTGTGATCATACATAGAACTTCACGTTATCCACCATCGCGACAGGAGCCACAATATCTTCATTCTAAAACAGTTAACTATCCCCACCAGCTTCTGACCCCCACAGAGAACATGGGTCTGTCTTCTTGGAGATGGAAGATGCCTCCTTGAGGCTTGGCACAAAACATTTAATTCCTTCCTCACTGCCGGAAATACACGTTAAAGTATAATTTGTTCCACAGGCAATGGAGCCACGAGGAGCAATGTGAGCAGTCTATGAGTGCAGTCTCTGCTCTATTCGTTTTCCAGGTTGGAGCATCAATGACACCCTCCTATTCCTGTATAATTGTCTCGAGGGGTGAATGGTCTCCTCCTGGTTCCATAGAACAGGTTTAGGGGTCTTACTGGACTCTGTCTGTTCCTGTTTAACAGCTCAATGTACTGACCAGACGCCTCCTCTTCCTGTGGAACAGGCAGGAGGATTGAATGGGCTGTCCCTCTTCTTGATCAGTCATTTCGATGGGCTGAATAGTTTCCACATATCCGGATGTAACCAGCTTGAGGTGCTGAATGAGCTCCTCTTTTAACTGTGGAAATGTGCAGTGCTTGGCCGTTCTCTTACATGAATGTTACCGACACTTTAACAGCACAAAGGTGAATGTTGTTTCGGTCTTGCTGAATATGGACACAGGCCTGTTAAGGAGCTGAGTGGGGCCAAAATGTTCTGAATATTGTGTGATCTTCAGTGATCACTCCGCTTCTGATCTTGGGATAGATGGGGGGCGTCGGGAATGGGGACACATAGACGTTGACGAAGGAGCTGAAGATGTTTGTGCTGAGGGAGTTAATCTGAGGATCTCCTGAAGAGATGTCCCGGGACTGAGAGGATTGTTGGCCATCAACCACAAACAACTTCCTTTGTGATCTGAAAGACCCCAACCAGTGAGGAGGTTAGACCTGATTCTCATTAAGCTCAAAAAATTAGGTGGTCGCGATGACATCCGCAGTCAACTACTGCCTTGATCTCAAAGCCATTCACTCTTTCCTGAGCCCCTGTGTTCACCTCTTGTTCAAATCAATCGGTGACGGTGTATGTGTAGAGAGTGCTTTCCTCTCACAGAGGGTAATCAAAGTTAGTAATTATCTGGACTAGAGAGTTAGGGGAGCTACATCACTGAAAGTAGTTAAAGAGGTGATACATGAATCTTTGACCTGTCAGAGAGCTGTGGAGTGTGAAGAACTGGGCATTATGGAGGAGTTAATGCGAACAGTAGATCAGCCATGATCATATACAATGGCTTGACCATCCGAATTACCTATTCCTGTTCCCTATGTTTTCATTTTCTGTAATTTCAAAGTAAACGGCTGTAATTTTCCTGGATGTACTGTATTTGTATGTTGTAATCAGAGAGAGCAAAGCGTTTTTGAGTCATCTCTGAGTGAGGTATGGAGCTTTATTCATAACGAATCGTGGTCTAGACGAAGACCAACAAATGCAGCACAAGGTGTAGAGAGGGGGCACTCTGTAAACAGACCAGAGGCGTCTTTCAAAACCAGCCTGAATTTCCAAATAACATTTTCCAATCCATCCCAATATGAGTGTGCCAGTTGTGAGGGATTAAATGAAATCCTGTGTTACTGTGGAGCATTGGCCCCCGTCTGCACCTTGCAGGAGCTGTGAGAGGCTGAATGCACCATAGTAACACGGGACCGTGGAGCAAGAGTGGGTCATCAGACACTTTGTCACGGCTCTAACATGCACTATGATCTAATTAAGGTCTCAGCAGCACTTTTCTGTCAGTTCCATTTCCCTACATTCATTTGTCTTTCAAATGTCTTACACAGACAACTTTGAATAAATGGAAATATCCAAGCATCACAATCTTCTGTGGAAGGGAATTCACACCTTAAAAACCTTTTGAGAACCTCTTGTTTGTGTTCTGACCAATGTTGGAGGGTCACACATGTCTTTTCCCAGTCCTCTATTGGTGAAAGCAAATTTTAAAAGTAACCAGTTGAGTGCTGTGTCCAATGATATAGGTATCGGACTGGGTAATTTTCTAGAAAAATCTGAGACACAGAAAGTTGAACTGTGATCAAATGGTAAAATGATAGAGTGTCTCAAATATGTTTCTGACTTTGAATTTATTCTGCTCACACTAATGTCTGGGAATGCGTATTTCTTCCCGGAACAGTTGGATTTGGATTTGTCTGAATTCCCTTTGCTTCGAGCTGTACAGAGAATCCTTTGAATCCTCATCAGGAATCCTCAACGAGTGGTAAAGATGACTGAGGGATTTTCTGCTCTTACACCTTATTTTCAGGCAGAGCAAAGTAAGAGAGAGAGACCAATTGGCTGCTGCTTCTGAAGCAAGTAATATTTTTCTCCGTCTCTGTGTGGAAAAATACAAGAATGTCAACTCTACACCAAACTGGACCATGTGCACTCTCCATGTACATTCTCTGGAATGGATGATAATAGACTGTATGCTGTATGCAGCATCATTGCTGTTGTTGTGCACAGTGCCTTTCATTAGCAAATGAAAATAATGTGCCCGTTTTATGATTTGATGAGATGCTTATATGCATCTGCGTAATTTTAAAAAATGGGTTGATATCTTCATAATACTTCTGTTAATACCAATGCATCTCATTCAAAAAAAACCTAGCTTTAGTCTTCTTAACAAGAGAAAATATGGATCCAGCTGAAAGACTTCTCTGAAAATCATGGTTCAGTAAGATTTCTCATCTAAGATCTAAACAGATAATCCCCGATAACAAAAGGCCTTCATTTCAGGAATGAGTAAAGGGAAGCATCTTTGAACATCTTTGAAAGGAATTGAATCCTTTTTTTTAGTTTAGAGGATCAGAACTGCACCCAGTGTATCTGATGTGGTCTCAGCAATCCTTGCACAGATACAGTGAAATATTCCTAATTAAACCTAATACCCGTTGCCACAAACAGCATCATTCCACTTACCTTCCGAACCACTTGCTGCGTCTGCAGACAGACTTCATATGATTCATGCACCAAGAATATGAAAAACATCTGCATCACAGCGTTCTGCAATCTCTCTCCATTTAAATTGTTCCCGACTGCAATGGACAACTCACATTATATTATTACTGCTGAGGGTATGCTCACTAACCTTCCCTGTCTACATCATAATGCAGATTCACTCCCTCCATTTGAAGATCTATTGAATGATCATTTTGGTGTACAAGGTAGTTCAGCTTTGATCCATTCAGTCCCTTCATCCAGATATTTTCTATAGATTATTGATCATTGATGACCCTACAGTGATCTCTGAGTCAAAACTAGTTACAGTTTTATTTTAAAAAATCATATGTCACTACTGTCTATTTCCTGTTAGTGAGCAGCATCCCTGTTCCTGTGCAGCAGTTCAGGCGGGTTGAATGGCCTCATTCTGGGCTGTGTCATGTACTCAACGAGCTGAATTACTTCATCCTATATTCCTGTGTAATTCCTTAGAGGGGCAGAATGGTCTCCTCCCATCTCATTGTAACGATCCAGTCTGGCTGAATGGGATGGTCCTCTACCCTGTAATCGCACTGAGGGATGGATTGGGGTAGGGTCAGCAGTATATCTCTGTAACTGCTGTGAGGTGTGGATTGAGGGAACAACACATGAGGTAGGGATAGCAGTATATCTCTGTAACAGCATCGATGAATGGATTAAGGGAACAACACATGGGATAAGGGCAGCAGTCTATCTCTGTAATAGCCGGGAGCGTGGATTGAGGGAACAACACATGCGATCGGGGCAGCAGTATATTCCTGTAATGGCCGGGAGGGTGGATTGAGGGAACAACAGATTGGAAAGGGACAGCAGTTGGCCATTCGGCTGCACCATTCAGAATGCTCATGGCTGATCCGAGTGTGTCTGACCATCCGTCTCCTGTCTGTTCCCAATAAACATTGACTCTCCTGTCCGGCAAAGATCAGTCAAGCTCAAACTAAAATATCTAAATTAACCGAGTCTTCACTGCTCCCTGAGGATGAGGACACCACAGATCGCACAAAAGTAAGGGGAAAGGGACATCCTTCTTTCATTGTGGGATACATTTTTTAAAAACTGTGTTAACCTCATATCAAATCACTGCCCCTTTTCGGATAAAGTGGTACAATAACTAGGAATAGACATTAACCATTCTGCCCTCCAATCTTTTCCCACATTGCCACTGACTTTTTCAAATCAAATATGTTGCTTCTGCTGTCTCGGGAAGAGAATACCTGATAGTATAACACCACACGAGCATTAAAAAAGGAGCAGAATTAGACCATTTGGTTCATCAAGTCTGATATACCATTCAGTCATTTCTAATATGTTCCTCAACATCATTCTCCTACCTTCTCCCTAGAATCCTTGATCTCCTTATAAATGAAAAACTTATTTATTCGTGTCTTAATGGCACTCGTGTCTGTGTCTTAATGTGCATTTATGTGTCTGTGTGTCTATTTGCTTGCTATTTTTGTATTTGTGTGACTATGTCTGTCTGTCTTTGTATCAGCCTGTGTGTTTCTATCTGTGTTTGTGTCCATTTGTGCGTGACTGTTTACGTCTTTGTGTGCTTCTCCGTGTGTGCATGCTTATCTCCTTGTATGTATTGTGTATGTTAGTATATTGGGGTATTTACCAATACATCTGTGTATTTCAATGTCTGCATCTCTGTGCAATGGGGTATCTGTTCTTCTGCGAGTGAGAGAAATGAGGTTGGAACTGACAGCAGGTTTGAATTGAGAATTGCTCTTTACTGAACACTGCTCCTTATTCGGTTGGTGGGACGTGGATGTTTCAGAACCTCCACACAAGGTCTCTTGCTCCTCTCCGGAGCTCTCCAGGACCCTCCGCACAAATCAGGGTAGGGGTATGAGGGAACGGATATTCGGCCCTCCACCACCCGGGTTGGCCCTTTATGTCCCATTCCAGGCTGCTTCTCGTGGAATGGGAGAAAGGGAGGGAATGAGTGAGGGTGGGAGTGGATGGCCCTGCTGTTAGTGCTGTGGTATGTGAGGTGTGACGTGGTGAGGTGGCCGGAGGGAGTCTGCCCATAGTGTTGTATCCATGTCGTGCTATTAGTGTGTGGGACTATTACATCAGGGCCACAAAACGTGGGGGAGGGAAGGTGCTGAATTCAACAGTGAGTGTGGCCGTACTTGAGCCTTATTTGGAGATAGAGTGTGAGTCTTGGACGAGGGTCGGTGCTATAAGAGACATACAGTGAGTGTGAGGGAACAGTGAGAATATACGGTGACACTTATCCTGACAGAGCGGGGTGGATATTGATGCTTGTCCTGTATTGCTGGACCTGTCTTCAGATCATCTCAGCATCGAGGTGAGCCTCCCCGAATGTCTTATCCAAGTCTTTCACTAATAGCGACACAGGCCCTGTCCCTCAGATTCCACAGAATGGGTTTGGGTGGGTCTTACAAATAGCAAGGAGAACCAAACTTGTTGTGTTATATATCTGAACCAAAACTGTCGCGCAAATATTTTGCATCATATGCTCTGGAAATTATATATGCAACTATATGCAAAGGGAAGCTATGACATACTGATATTATCGTTGGGCTCTTAACCCAGAGACCCAGGTAATGTTCTGGGGACATGGTTTCAAATCCTGCCATGGCAGATTGTGGAATTTGAATTCAATAAGTATCTGGAATCAAGGGTTTA
The DNA here is from genome assembly GCF_047496795.1 of Chiloscyllium punctatum. NCBI lineage: Eukaryota > Metazoa > Chordata > Chondrichthyes > Orectolobiformes > Hemiscylliidae > Chiloscyllium > Chiloscyllium punctatum. The sequence continues at coordinate 58,312,885 of NC_092769.1, forward strand.
TGATGATCAGGAATCCATTCCTGATTGTTGGAAAAACTCATCTGGTTCACTAATGTCCTTTAGGGAAGGAAACGGCTGTTCTTATCTGGTCTGGCCTGCATGTCACTCCAGATCCAAGGCAACGCTGTTGACTCATAACTGCCGTCTGGTATGGCCAGTAAATGCTAGGTATCCAGCTAAGCCCTCATCCTGTGAATGAGTAACAAATACTCGTGGGTTCTGCAGTAATAATGGATGGTGTCAAGTTGCATCGAAACTGAGTTGACTAAGTGACTGCTAATGTTGTGAAAAATAAATTCCATAAGTGAATATCAGATAGGTTGAAGAGTATGTTGTGAACCAAACTAGAGAGCAGATCATTTCGGATTTGGTGTTGTGGGATACTGATTAAGGATGATCAGCCATGATCATATTGAATGGTGGTGCAAGCTCGAAGGCCAGAATGACGTACTCCTGCACCTATTGTCTCTTGTCTCTTGTCTATTGTGTAGTCGGAAGGACTAATTACTAACCTTGCTCTGAAGCAGCTTTGGAGGAATAGTGACATTAATATGTTGTATTTTACACGGCGTCTGCATTCAATGTGCAATGTTTGAACATTCTGGTCAAACATCATGGAAGCCCAGAGGTTAGAGTGTCAAGTTCGCTCCAGTGAATTGGGAAAATACAATATAACATTCAGTAGGAGAACAATGGTTGTTAGACCCATATAGTCTTATAGTACGGCGACAGGTCATTCGGCTCAAACTGGTCCATTCCAAACAAAATGTCCATTCAGACTAACCCCATTTCCCTGCCATTTCCCTGTATCCTTCTAATCCTTTTCTACCTGTGTATTTGTCCAAATGTATTTTAAATTTTGTGAATGTACCCGTCTCAAACACTTCTGCTGGCAGCTCATCCCATATGCATACCACCCTGTGTTTAAAAGAAATTGCCCCTCAGGTTCCTTTTTACTCTTTCCCCTCTGACGTTAAATTGATGCCCTCTAGACCGTGATTGCCCAATCCTAGGGAAAAAAAGACTGAGTGAATCGATGCCACCCATCATCTTATACACTACTATCAGATCCCCCTCAGCCTCATGCATTCTAAAGTTAAAAAAATCCTAGCTTGTTCAACCTCTCACTATAACTCAGACCATTGAGTCTTGGCAACATCCTTGTAAATTTCTTCTGCACTCTTTCCAGTTTAATAACATCCTTCCTCGAGCAAAGTGAACAAAACTGAACATGACGCTACAAGTGTGGACTCGCCAACATCTTGTATAACTGCAACATAACTCCCTAATTTCGATACTCAGTGCTCTAACTGATGAAGGCCAGTGAGTCAAAAGCCTTTTTCAGTGCCTTGTCTACCTAGGACTCCACTTACAGAAAACGGTGCACCTGAATTCCAACGTCACTCTGTTCCACTGCAATCCTTAAGGCCCTGCCAGTCACCATGAAACTCCTGCCTTGATTTGATTTTCTAAAATGCAAGAACTTACACTTATCTGAATTAAATTCCATTTGCCATTTCTCGGCCCAATTCCCCACCTGATAAAGGTACTGCTGTAATTTCTGAAATTTCTGATAACCTTCCTCGCTGTCCACTATACCACCTATTTTAGTGTCACCTTGAAACTTACAAATCATGCCTGTACATTCTCATCTAAATCATAGATATATGTAATATATGAATATATGGTCGCAGCACCGACCCCTGAGGCATTCCACTCATCACAGGCCTCCAGGCTGACAAGCATCCTTCCACGATTACACTCTTCCTCCAATCATCAATCCAATTTTCGACCTAATTTGCCAGCTCCCCCTCAATTCCATAAGATCTAACCTTCCAGAGCAGCGTACCATGGGGAACCTTATTGAAGGCCTTACTGTAATCCATATAGACTATATATACAACCATGCCCTTACCCAAGTTACTGGTCACTTCATCAAAGCGCTCTAGCAAATGTGTGAGCCATAATCCCCCATTCACAAGGCCCTGTCTTTCCAAATGCATGTATATCTTCTCCCTCAGAATCTCCTCAAGTAACTTACCTGCTACAGATTTTAGGTTTACTGGTCTATAGTTCCCCGGTTTTTTCTTTGTAGCCCTTCTTGAATAAGGGCACAGCATTCACTACCTTCCAGTCCTCCAGGACTTCACCCGTTGGCTACTGATGATGCAAAAGTACCATCCACGGCCCCCGCTATTTCTTTCCTGTCCTCCTGCAGTGTTCCTGAATATATCTGGTCAGTACCAGGAGATTTATAGAAATACTACAAAGTCTGAAAAATATCTTTATTTATTTCAGGTAAAACACCCAAGAGTGAGAAAGTGAGTTAACAATGATTAGCATAATAAATTAAGATTATATTAATCACAGGAAGTGACTTCAGAAGAATTCCACACATTGTGGAATCCTGAGAATTCTCAGAAATTTACGATCCAGAAAAGCAGGGCCATGAAACGGGTAAGGAAATCAAAAAGGGCACATGCATGCAAACAAACAGGAACACAAAGACTGCATAAATCTATGGTCTATATTTCAAAGGAAAGAGAGAAGCATAGTAAAATGTGGAAATCTGCAATCAGGAGAGACGAGCTTATTATGGATAACTGGGAAATGGCCAAGCAAATAACCAGTTACCTCGCATCTGTCTTCATGGAGGAAGATCCAGAAAATCACCCAGAATTACAATGTCATTATTTAGGACTTATGGATCAAAAGACAAAAAGTCAATTTATATCAGTATCAAGGCTCTACTTGAACATGCAGCTGGATTGAGCATTGCTAACCTTGACAAACCAGATGTACTTCATACCGAAATCTTCAGAACTAAACCACTAATAGAAGTATTAGTTGCATTGTCGATGACTGTGTTCTATTACCCAGTGCATTCTGCATCGTCTGGAAGCCGTTGCAGATAAATGGACATTAGTAAACGTGATCCAAGCACTATAGATGAACGGTAGTGATTCAAGCATCTACAAAGGGAAGAAGAGATCGTGTGGAGAACTACAGACCAATTAACTTGACATTTGTGGGGTTACTGTTGGAATCTATTATATAGGATGTGATATTCGTTTTTTAGAAATTAACAGCAACATTGGAGAGAATCAGTATGCATTTCTGAAAGGGAAATCATACTTGACAAGCTTTGGAATTGTTTGAAGTTGATTCCTACAGCATAGATAATGGGGAACCATTACAATTGGCATATTTTAGATTATCAGAAGGCTTTCTATAAGAACTCACGCAATGAGTTCATAAATGCAATGAATGTGAAGGGTATTTGCAGGAATATATGCAAGTGGTAAGTTAAAGTTTGGATTGCCTTGCTTTAAGGGAGTCAGAATATAGATGTAAAGACATTTTGGAGCAGTTTAACAGCGTGTTGGTGAGTTCTGTACCTGGAATATTGAGTACACTTTTGGTCACCAAATCTGAGAAAGAATATACCGACCCAGAGGAAGTTCAATGGACATTCTCCAGATTAATCCCTCAATTGGTGAGTTTGTGTTTTGAGGAAACTCGGCCTGTGTTCTCTAGAGTTTCAAAGAATTAGAGAATTGTCACTGTGAAATGCATAAAATTCACAAAACATGTGACAAGTTGGAAATTAACAGGATGTTTCTCCGGCTGCCTAATACACAATCAAGGGAAATAATGGCAGGATAAAGGAGAGACCATTTAAGGCTGCAATAAGGAGGGAATTCTGCACGTGTTGGGGACTAACTAACACAGGGGCATGGAAATCTGCTGACAGGGCAAGATTAGGGAGAATTCCCAGATATTCTACAAGTGTGTCCAGCGGAACACAATAACCAGGGAACATGTAGGTCTCATTAGTGACTTGCCAAATTGCATCCAAATGAAGTTTAGTGGTAGGAGACACAAGGTGGTGGTTGACTGCTTGTGTGACTGGAGGCCAGTGTCCAATGGTATACCACAGGGATCAGTGCTGTATCTCTTATTGTTTGTGATTCGGAGGTGCTGGTGTTGGACTGGGTGGACAATGCTGTAAATCTCATAACACCAGGTTAAATCCAACAGGTTTATTCAGCGGCACTAGCTTTCGAAGTGCTGCTTCTTCATCAAAGCGCACAATCACCTGATGAAGAAGTAGTGCTTCAAAAGCTAGTGCCTCTGAATAAACCTGTTGGACTGTAACCTGATGTTGTGTGATGTTCAACTTGAATATTTGTGGTAATCATAAATGATGAAGCTGTGAATATGGATGAGAGGTGGGAAGTGTGAGAAGTAAGTTTCTGTTTGATACACAGATTGGCTGTTGGCTGGCATTGAGGAGGACGGCCTTAAGTTACGGGAAGATACAGATGGATTGGTCATCTGGGAAGATCAATGACTGATGGAATGTAACCCTGATAAATAGGAGGGGATACACTTTGGAAGAAGGAACCAGACAGGAGAGGACTCAATGAATGGTAGCACACTAGGAAGGTCAGAGGGTGCTTCTCCACACATCCCTGAATGTGAGTGGACAGGTCCATACACAATTTGGGAAAGTATAAGGGACTGTAAACATTGAGGCGCAGATTATAAGAGCTATGCGGAACTTTGGTGAGGCCAAGATGGAATACTGTGTATAGTTCCGGGGAACATATTACAGGAAGGATGTGACTGCATGGGAGGTTTTGCAGAGGGGATTCACCAGAATGTTCCCTGGGATGGAGCATATCAGCTATGGAGAGAGGCTGGATAAGCTTGAGTTGTTTAGTTTGGAGGAGAGGAGGCTGAGGGGGACGTGATTCTGAAGGATAGGATTACGAGGAGCAAGGACAGGGTGGATGGGCAGCAGTTGTTCCTTTTAGTCAAGGGGGCACACTTTTAAAGTGAAGGGTTTGCGGTTTAGTGAGGATTTGAGGATTGCTTTTCAGCCAGTGTGTATTGGAGTCTGAAGTACACGTCTTGAGAGGGGAGATATCATGGCAAAGTCAAAATTATTAGAAAATACACGGTCGTGCTCTTGAAATGCCTTAAGATTCACGGCTCGGCGTATTGTGTCGGAAAGTGGGCCTTATGTAGACCATGCCGTATTTCTGATAGTACAGAGTCTTTGCTTCTGTGATTGTATGGCTGTAGAAGGCCATTCAGTGAGTACCTTAAAATAGGATTTGATAGGTTTCTGAAGAATATCTTAACAAAGTTTATAAGACAGAACTTGTGATATTTTCTGAAAATATGTTAATGGCAAAATTAAGAGAAAGAAATGTGCAGCTTTCTTACAGTTTGATGTCAGATAATTGAGGACCGGGAAATGGTCGAACAATGGAACAAAAGTTTCAGTTATGCGTTCACAGAGGAAAACAAAATAAAAAAGAAAACTTCCTAGCAATACTAGGGATCTTTAGTCTGGTGAGAAAAAGGGAATAGAATGAAATTAACAACAAAACAGTTTAGAGAAAGTATCGGAATGTAATTAATGTACATAGACAAAGTCAACAGAGATTTATGAAATGGGAATCATATTTGAGAAAGTGGCTTTTAGCAACATTATGGAGAAGGTATCAATGTAATACGAGGGGAATCTCAGAAAGATTTTTGATAAAGCCCCAAGCCTATTGTGCGAATTCGAATCCTGAGGGACTCGGTCTAACGTATGGTCATGGTTTTAGAATGGGAGAGCTGTCAGGAAACAGTGCGCAGGAATAAAACAACATATTTTTTAAAATGGAAGTCGAGGAGGATATAGCAAGGATCGTGTCCTGGGCCCCAGCTATTCCCAATATACATCATATATTTGGTTGACGGGCTCAAATGCAATATTCCCAAGTCTGCTGACAGCACTAAACGATGTCAGCATGTGAGTTGTGAGGAAGATGTAAAAAAGCTACAAAGTGACTGAAACAAGGGAAATTACTTGGAAAATACGTGGCAGATGGAGATTAATGGGAGAGATGAGATGTTGTGTACTTTGATGGAAACAATAGAATGGCAGCCTCTCATTTGAAAAGGGAATGTTTGAAGTATGTTGTTCTATAAAGGAACTTCAGCTGCATTTTCGTTTATTTCCGTGCAGCCCTCTGAGAACATGTGACAGTGAATCTGAAGCCAGAAGTCAATACTGGGAATGGCATTGACACGCTGACCAGTGTATATAGACCCAGCAAGTGGGGAGCTGTAACATTGAAAAGAATCTGGATCACCTTGTACACCAGTCACTAAAGCAATATTGTAGGAGCAGTAAACATTTAGACAGATAAATGATGTATTCACCTTCATTTCATGGGAATTGAGTGCAGGAGTAAGAGTATCCTACTGCAGCTGTACAGGGCCTTGGTGAGACCCCATCTCGAACATTGTACAGTATTGTGTGCAGTTTTGGTCTCCTTACCCAGTAAAGGACAAACCTGACATTGAGGGAGAGCAGGGAAGGATGACCAGACTGATCTCTGGGATGACGGGCTTGTTGTGGGAGCAGAGTTTTGGGCGACTGGACCTGTATTCCATGGGATTTAGGAAACTGAGTGGTGATCAGGGTGAAATATATAAAACTCTGACAGGGCGAGACAGATTGGAAGTTGGCTTGGACGCCTGAAACAAGGGGCCACAGCATTAAGTACAGACAGGCCACTTTGCATTGAGATGAGAATATATGTCTTCACTCAGAGACTGGCGAACCAGGAGTACTCTCTCCCAGCTCGGGCTGTGGAAACCTAGGCACAGAATATAAATAAGGATTTCTGGAAATTAAAAGGATAGGGAGAGAGCGGAGTATCTTGTGAAGATAGAAGATCAGCTATCAATCCAGGTTGTTCTCCAATAACTCAGTCGCTGTGTTCCTGTGCAACACCGTGTTGTGCAAAATCGTGCAATATTAATAATGGGGTCTATGGGAAAAAGAGGGTAAGGGGCGAACCCCCAAAAATATTAGTAAAGCCAAAAATTTAATTTAGGCTAACACACATACTAGTCCCATATTGTAATAGAACAGTGCTGTAAATGTAACACTTTCAAAATACAGGTCACTGACTACAGCAGTGTACCTTTCACCACACTCTTCACCAGAAAGCGCGTGAGGCTGACTGACCACGTCATGTCGATGGGGAGATTCCAGTTCTCCTCAAGAATCTCCCCACAGTTTGAAATAAAGTTCTTTCGAAATGGATACTACAATTCCCCGTTTCAGGCTCATTTTCAAGGCTTCCCGAGCGGATTACATTCCTGTTTTAGCTGAACACATTGTTGTACATTTTGCAGACAGAGGATCCTGAGGCTGGGCTTTGCTGTTCAGTTGGTTCCCGGCAAGGAATTGCGTCACAGTGAACGGGAATTCACTTTATGGAAAAAGGTTCACAAATTACAGTGCAACCAAATTGTATTTAATCAGCACGCGTTATCTGAGAACTGCCTGTATATTGAATAGAGGAGCAAAATTGATGGGCTGAAGGGACTACAGCAGTTCTCACTTTATATTTCACAATGTTTAAACATATTAAGGGATATGAATATTGTATGGGTAAAACTGCATTAAGGAGATGTTCGACCATTAACTTGCACAGAGAAAGCTCGATGTGTTGTGTGACGTACTCATTTCCCGAAGTTCCTGTACAGTTTGTGGGAAAGCTCAGTAAGTGTTGTAACAAACCGTCAGACATTAGGAAGGAGGTCTCTGCAGGGTCAACAGGACTATGTTTCCCGTTCCCTTTTCCGACACCAAAGTTGGAGCCAGGTGTTCTCTCCGGGTATATTCTTTAAGAGTTCGGAGCAGTTGATACAATTGAGTGTCTTGCTTGGCCGTTTCAGGGACTATTGAAGAGTTTATCACATGGCTGTGTGTCTGGAGTCACTTTTAGGCCAGACCAGGAAAACACGGGAGATTCACTTCGTGAAAGTACATTGGGGAAGGAAATCGATGTTTACAATCAACATTGGACACAAGATCACTGTTACTGACACCAGATTTTAGATCTTGATATGTTAATAATTGTTTTTATCTTCCCCCAGCTGCCCAAGCATGAGCCTGGTCTGTATTAGTAATCCAATGACAATTCCAAGACCGCATCATCTCCACATGGAGACCTATCTGAAACCACACTGAGCTGGTTATTTCTGTGCTACTTGACAGCTCTGTCAAATAGAAGCCCCACCAATTTGACTGTCGTGATGGGACTGATGGGGTGGTAATTGGTCAGATTGTATTTATTCCCCTCTTAGGAAACTGGACATAGCTGAGTAATTTTCCACGTTGCCAGGGAGATGTCAGAGTTGGAGCTGGAATGAAACAGCTTCCCCAGTGACACGGCTTATTGTACCGCACAAGTCTTCAGTCCCATTGCAGGAATGGGGTCAGGGCCCATTGCCTTTGTTGTATCTACTGTGTTCAGCGGTTTCTTCATGTCACGTGCAGCGGATCGAATTGGTTGAAGACTGGCATCTGTGATTCTGTGGGCATCATGATACGGTAAGTTGGAACATCCACTCAACACGTCTGGTTGAGGATAGTGCAGACACCACATACTTGACTTTTACACTGATGTACAGGACTGTTCCATTATTTAGGATGGGGATATTTGTGGAGTCCTCTCCCCCAGTAAGTTGTTTAATGGTCCATCGACATTTATGCTTGGATTTGGCAGGATGACAGTGCTTCGATCTGATTTGTTACTCGTGGTATAATTTCTGCCTCTGTACCAGATGTTAGTTCTGCTGTTTTGAGAGAAACCAGCCAATTGCGGTAGCTTTAATGGGTTTTCATCATATAAAGGTACACATGGTATTGACCCTGGCATGTTCACCCACACTCGTCACTGAACGTCGGCTTGAGGGTAATGGTGGACTGAGACATTATCCTGGGGGAAAGGTTACAGATTGTCATTGAATACAATTCTGCTTCTGCTGTTGCTGCTGTGACCTACAGCATCAGATGATAACCCAGTTTTAGCTGCAATATCTACAATTCAATTCTACTGACTGTCCCCCAGTTCACACCGAGACCCATTCACCCATCAGCACTGTATTCAGTGACCTACTCTGGTTTCTGATGCGGCAACCCTTCCATTTTCATATTCTCATTCTGCAGTAATTCTTTCCTTGGTGTCACGCCTCCAATTTGTTACTTTAACTCAATCAATTTTAGGTACTAATCTAAATCTTTTCCTTTCAGTAATGCCATCTTCTGTATTTGAAGTGAATGTGTTTCCTTCTGTTTTTCTCCCTGACCATAATTCAGAGCACTGCAGTGTCAGTGATGCCAGCCTTATGCAGTTTCAGAGTCAAGGAACTTGTCACCATGTGTTATCGTTCAGTTCCCAGTGTACGGCGCTCCATGTTGGACAGGATGTTTGGGCATCTTTGACATTCGTCGTTGGAAATTGTTCAAAAACAGAAATTGCTGAAGAAATTGCTGAAGATGTTGCAGCATTTTATGAAGTGAATGCAGATATAAACTTTCAGGTCCAGTGAACCTTCTAAAAAGCTCCCGGTTTCTCTAGCAATTTTTGATATTTTTATTTCCAGTATCGATCGTTATTTTGTAATTGAAAATATGTTCTGTGCCACTATTCATTTCTGGAGAAACTCAGCAGGTCTGTCAGCATCTGCAGGGACAGAGAAACAGGATTAGTGTTTCAAGTCTAGTATGACACTTCTTCAGAACTCAAAATGATTGGAAAATGTGCTTTAAATCCCTAGCCAGAGTTGGGGAATGGGTGACAGGGGAAAGAGGGTGTGGCAAAAGATCAAAGAAGATTCTGTGAAATGAGTTTAAATTAAGATGCGATGGGGAAAGGGGTTCTCTCTATTGAGTGCAAGATAAGGAAGACACAAGCACACAAGGTCATTGGGAGGCCAGGAGGGGGAATGTTGACTATGTTTTATTATATAGATCTGGCCAGAGTGACGTTTTCATTGTCGAGATCATCACCCCCGTTAGACAAATAAATTCAGGTGCGTGACTTGTTATTGGCACTAAATAAGCGTTTCATGCTGCCTCAGTATTGTAATAAGGAGAAAAACAAATAATAGTATGAAGTTTTGACTGAGTATTGTTTTACTGTCATGTTTAATATCGTTTCAAATTTGCAGCGCTTATCTTTAAATGCTTGTTCTTGAAGTTAGTATCAGATGGAGTGTAGAAGGTTGTGGGCTGACATTATAGAAGTTTATGAAATCAAGAGAGGTACGCATCGGGTGAATAGCCAAGGGCTTTTCCACAGGAGGGGAGAGTTCAACCATAGAAGGCATAGGTTTAAGGTGAAAGGGGGAAGATTTAAAAGGGACGCAGTGGCAGTGTTTTTATACAGAGTGGTACGGGTATAGAATGAGCTTTCAGAGGAAGAGTGGTCGATGCCAGTACAGCTATAAGATTTAAAACTCATTTGGACAAACATACAAATGGGAAACATTTGGAGGCCTATGGGCCAAATGAAAGCAGATGGGGCTAGTTTAGATTGGAAAACCTGGCCAGCATGGACATTAAGAAAAGCTTCACGCAGTGTAAATGTGGGTTTGTGAAAAAGAAATTATATTTTGCCCTGTAAGATCATGCAAAGATTTCTGGAGATGCCTGAAAATATAACAAGCGGACTTGATAAAGGGGATCTAGTAGAAAGAGGCTTTTCAGAGATTTTCCGTAGGGTATTACAAAATAAAAGATCTTACTCAAGCCAGAAGCTTGTAGGATGATGGATAATGTATTAACATACGATGATGACTGGTTAACACATAGAAATCGGAGAGTCAGGATTAATGGATCTTTATGATAAAGGTGTATCTGCTGGAGCACCACACATATCAGTCCGATGGCATCAATTATTGCAATCTATACTGACAGCCTGAAGGAGGGAGCTGAGTGCAATATACATCCGAGTTAGCTGCAATATCTAAAGTTCAATTCTACTGACTGTCCCCCAGTTCACACCGAGACCCATTCACCCATCAGCCCTGTATTCAGTGACCTACTCTGGTTTCTGATGCGGCAACCCTTCCATTCAGCCCATTGACACTACTCCACCAGTAAAACACTGAGAACCAAAAGGCTGGCTGTTATTTAATGGAGAGGACTTCCAGAAAATTTGGAGTACAAAGTGATTGGAGTCATCCTGAGTATGAAACATAACGTCAGCATGCTGATGCAGCAAGTAACTAGGGTGGATCATTAACCGGCTTCCAGAGATGAAAGGGTTGAGTTATTCAGAATCTCTATAATGGTGAGGTGATTATTCATTGGGGTTTAAATGAATTAAGAGTGATACTGTTGAAATATACAAGATACAAAGCGGGCTTGAGAAGGTAGATGTTGAGAAGTTGCTCCCATTCCTGGGCAGAATGTCGAACTCGAGGATATAGATACCGAATAAGGAACATTGATTTCAATCTGAGATGCAAAGTGATGCCTTCTCTCAGAAGGTAGTGAATATCTGGAATTCCATAACCCAGAGAGGTGTGGAGAGATACAGGAGTCAGCATGAAAGTGGAGTTGAGCCCTGGAGTAGATCAGCCACGTTATTATTTTATGACAGGGCTAGCTTGAGGGGGCGAATGACCTACTTCTGTTCCTATTTATTAATTTCACATGTTACGCTATTGGAAACTAACAGGTTATTTTCCTGGAAGTCATGTTGCACAATGTTGCATTCAGGGACAACAGATGATTTGTTTCAGTTAACTGTAGGTGGGGGATAGGGGCTGTATACCCAGCGTATCTAAGTCTGTAACATGACCCACATCTGGAGCAGAGGTTACAGAGTGGGGAAGCCTAAAAGAAAGCTTGGGGGTGGCGGTGGGCTCCTGACCCAGCCTGGATTTTGCAAGTAGTTTTCCGAAACTACACCTCACCATCGGAGTGGCCTCGATGTGCCTTTGTGTAGCAGGTCTGAAGGGTTGAACGTAACAGCAGAACATGGCGCTGAGGGACCTGAGTGGGCCATTCAGCCAATTGACACTACTCCACCAGGAAAGAAGATTGTGGTTCATCTCATTGTGTTCCCAGCTGCACTTTGCTCCCGATGCACCACTATCCCTGATGCACCTGTTTGCGGAAAATCATTTTATATTATATCGAAGCCAGCCTCGATATAGTATAAAGATTAAGCCATCCCAAACTTCCGGGAAAGAGAATTTCCACTGGAATAAATTCCCACTTGGTGAATTTCCCCGAATTCCTGCTCTGACTGAGGTTGGAGGGTGTCACTGTTTCATTTTTATCCCACTCCTCCACTGCTCCCAACAAATTTAAAATTTAGCTTAAAAATGTGTTGCTGGAAAAGCGCAGCAGGCCAGGCAGCATCAAAGGAGCAGGAGAATGAACATTTCGATCATATGCCCTTCTTCAGCAATGAGGAGGGTGTGCCAAGCAGGCTACGATAAAAGGTAGGGAGGAGGGACTTGTGGGGAGGGGCGTTGGGAATACGATAGGTGGAAGGAAGTTAAAGTGAAGGTGATAGGCCGGAGAGGGGTGGGGTGGAGAGGTCGGGAAGATGATTGCAGCTCAAGAAGGCGGTGCTGAGTCTGAGGGACTGGGAAAAGGTGGGGAGAGGGGAAATGAAGAAGCTGGAGAAATCTGCATTCATCCCTTGTGGTTGGAAGGTTCCTAGGCGGAAGATGAGGTGCTCTTCCTCCAGGCGTCGTGTTGCCACCGTCTTGTGATGGAGGACGCCAAGGACCTGCATGTCTTTGGCAGAGTGAAAGGGGTATTTAAAGTGTTCAGCCACACTGCGGTTGGGTTGGTTGGTGCAGGTGTCCCAGAAGTTTTCTCTGAAACGTTCTGCAAGTTGGCGGCCTGTCTCCCCAATTTAGAGGAGGCCATATTGGGTGCAGCGGATGCAGGAAATGATGTGTGTGGAGGTGCAGGTGAATTTCTGACGGATATGGAAGGATCCCTTGGGGCCTTGGAGGGAAGTGAGGGGGGAGGTGTGTGCGCATGTTTTGCATTTCTTGCAGTTACACGGGAAGGTGCCGGGGGTGTGGATCTGACGAGGGAGTCGCGGAGGGAGTGGTCTTTCCACAACACTGATAGGAGTGGGGAAGGAAATATATCCTTGGTGGTGGGATCTGTTTGGAGGTGGCGGAAATGACGAAGGATGATACGTTGGACATGGAGGTTGGTGGGGTGGTAGGTGAGGACCAGTGGGGTTCTGTCCTTTTGGTGATTGGAGCGACGGGGTTCACGGGCGGAGGAGCGGGATGTGGAGGAGATGCGGTGGAGAGCATCGCCAACCACGTCTGAGGGGAAATTGCGGTCTTTGAAGAAGGAGGCCATCTGGGTTGTTCAGTATTGGAATTGGTCTCCCTGGGAGCAAATGCAGCGGAGGGAAAGGAATTAGGAACATGCGATGGCATTTTTACAGGGGGCAGGGTGGGAGGAGGTGTAATCTAGGTAGCTGTGGGTATCATTCGGTTTATAGTAAACATTCGTGTTGAGTCGGTCGTCTGAGATAGAAATGGAGAGGTCTAGGAAGGGGAGAGAGGTGTCTGAGACTTTCCAGGTAAATTTGAGGTCGGGTGGAAGGTGTTAGCAAATTTGATGAACTATTCTCCTAGCAAACTTTAAATGTAACCAGGTTGGTGATATGGCCGATCATAAAGTTCTCAGACTGCATCAGGTTCAGTGACAGGAACAAGTCAGGCAGATTTCTTTAGTCAGCCACAAATAACTAATAGAACTGACGGGTGTGCATGGTGGATATCTGGTTAGCACTGCTCCCTCCCATCATCAAGGAGCTGCGTTCAATATAACCTCAGGCGACGCTATGTGTGGAGTTTGAGCATTCTCTCTGCAGATTTCTGTGTGGGTTTCCTCCCAATGCTCCAACAGTCCAAAGATCCGCAGCTTAGAGTGGATTGGCCATGCTAAATTGCCCTTCATGCCCAGGGATGTGTAGGTTAGGTAGGTTAGTCATGGGAAATGCAGGATTACTTGGATAGGGTAGGGGGGCAGGTCCGGTGGATGCTGTTTGGAGGGTCAGTGTGGAGTTGATGAATGGGATGCCCTGCTTCCACACTGTAGAGATTCTGTGAAAATGGCAAGAAATTTGGTCTATACCCAGTGGGTATCTATCTGATCCACTCTCATCTCGGTCTTGAACGTTTCAATAAGATCATCTCTCTTTCCAAGTGTGACCTGTTAAATCCTTCATAATATAAGGTACTCATTCCTGGAATGCGTGAAGTGAAACATCGCCGAACTGCTTCTAACGTAATTATATTCTTTCTCAGAGAAGGAGACATAGAAAAAATAATCTCACACTCAGATCTTGAGTTTTATTTTTTTTTCTCTCAGTGTTGTGGTTCTTTGTAACTCTTTTCCCCACAGAGCATTGTAGGCAGAGATATTGAATAATTTTGAGGAACAGACAGAAGGTTCATAAATAACAACGGTGTCGAGGATTATCAGGGATTGGCAGTAATATGCGGTATGGGGGTAAATGTTGACAGCGGTACCAAATGACACTGCTCCAGAACATCCAGGAATATAATTCAAAACGAAATGGTAATATCGATAAAATGTTAAGGGGGAAGCCCAGATGGTGGCGATCTGGAAGGTCTGTTTTAATGGGGTCTGCATCAGAGCACAGGCAAAGTGGTTCTCTAACCGACCCCATCCCAGCCAGTTACTTAACATTCAACACTAAAAAGAGCAATAGAATCTTTACTAATCCCGTTTCGTCAAGTGGAAATGACAAAACATGGGAAAGCATCGATCAAGTCACAACATTCAGTGTGCCCGTCAGAAGCATCGAGCAGGCCTGAGGCTGTAGCTGCAACCCACTCTGCTCGTTCCATGGACCCAGTTACTCACCAGGCCTTGGTCACTGTAGGGGGTAGTGTAATTTTTAAACGGTTAGCTGCCTTTTAGTCTTTTCTACCTCATAGTAAACACAAGCAGACACTCGAAACTGTTGCCGGACTTCCCCCATGTTTATATGAATGAAATAGTTGTAACAGCTTTCCTCGATAGTTGAGAGACCGCCCTTAACCACAGTTGTACAACATCATCCATATAAGGGAAGAACGGGAAGCTCAAACACTGATTGGCCAAGTGAATAACAAAATAATCGCAGGCACCAGAACCCAAATAGGGAAAACAGTGGGGAATCCGAGCACTCGTTGGTCAAGACAGCAGTAGTAGACCCAGCCCACATATACATGTATATAATGCTGGAGATTACAATGCTTGTGTGTGTGTACCTTTGGGAACAACACCCGACTTTGCAAAGTTGAATGAAAAAGTTTTGTACAGACTCCTCCGTGTCTTTGTTCCTGGGAAGGGAAATAAAAGTGCCGTAGATGGGGCCGGACAGCCACCTATCTCGCACAATTGGGGGCTCCTCCGGGATGAAAGAATTATTGCCGGGGGGGGGGCAGTCTCTTCGGCTCACGGATCAAGCCTGATTACAACAAAGACGCGTCTAGTATATATTTATACTTCTCACTGATCAGCTTGGTCCGTCGGCCGTCGGCCAAGAGACGATGTGACCCGGCTCATTTAAAAATAATTTTGAATCCTGGAAAAGGAACACACGGACGAGTGCTGGGACGACCGGTTAGTGACTATACACGGGGGTACACACATTTAAAAAGGCCAGACAACTCCGTGCACGGATCAAGGTAAGAGATTCTTTTGTTCTTCCTTGTTGGCCGCGTGGTTTTGACGGTCATCTGTGAAAACGCTTTGGGCGTTTAAGACCAGGACCGAAGATAAACCACGGGAAATTGTGGTTTTGACGGTCATCTGTGAAAACGCTTTGGGCGTTTAAGACCAGGACCGAAGATAGACCACGGGAAATCAGACTTCTAGATTTACTAAGGAAAAGTCAGGGAAGACTGCAAATGGGAAAGAAGTACCCCCCGATAGTCCATTAGGTCGGAAGTTAAGTCTATGGACGGACAGTAGCAGAACGAAGGGCTTAAAGAAAGAGACCATGATAAAATATTGTTGTTTTATATGGACCAAAGAACCTATCCGCGCCCCCTCGGTAGTTTGGCCCGAGTATGGGTCTGATGAAGACTGGGTGTGCCAAATCCTAAATGTATATGTTAACAGAAAACAACCGTTTGACCCAGAGGAGAGCAAATACGCCGCCGCCTGGTTGGCGGGCGACGGCAAGAGTCCCACGCGTCTCTATCCTCTGATTCCCCAAACAGACCCGAGGAAGCCCCAGAAGTCTTGGGACATCCTCACCGACGGTTTGCCACCGTCTGCCCCGCCCCCGTATATACCACCCGCGCACGACCAGGCGTCCAGCGCGGACCTCCCTCCTGCGACAGATAATTCCGAGTCCCAGCAGGCTACGACCAGTGAGGAAGGGACTGCTGGGGGGGGCACAGGAGGGGGCGCAGAACTCACCCCAGGCACTAGGAAATCAGTCCGACTCGAGATGCAGAAAGGTCGAGAAGAGGGATTGAGAGCTGGGAGGAGTGACAATATTGAACAGCTGAACCCCTTACGAGAGGTGCCGTTTGGGATCGAACGGACCGGTTTCGTAGTACAACCTTTAAATTCTGGGGATATTCGGCAACTCCGTAATGAACTACCCCGTCTACTGGACGACCCCGTCAGTGTGGGAATACAACTGGACCAATTTCTGGGGCCCAGTATATACACATGGGCTGAACTGCAGGCCATGATGAGAATACTATTTAATTACGATGCAATTGTTATGATCCGGAATAGTGCAATGGCCATTTGGGATAGGGAGCATCAGGACGGCCGTCAGCGTGGAGAGCAGAAATACCCCTTAGAGGACCCCCGGTGGGATCATAACGACGCGGGGGGACGAGCCAATATGACAGACTTCAGAAGCCCTATAATCAGGGGGATCCAAACCAGCGTGCCCAAACAGCGGAATTTAGCGAAAGCATTCGAAGATGGACAGAAAAAGGATGAATCCCTGAGTGAGTTTTTAGACCGTTTGCGGGAGTCCATGCGAAAGTATTCAGGTTTAGACCCCGATGGGGAAATAGGCAAGGGCATGCTTAAGGTGCACTTTGTGACTAAGTCATGGCCTGACATTCAGAAGAAATTACAGAAAGTGGAGGATTGGGCTGAAAAGGATGTTGCAGAATTATTACGGGAAGCACAGAAGATGTACGTTCAGAGGGATGTAATAAGGGAGAAACATAAGACAAAAATGATGGTGGCAGCCGTACGGGAAGCTTGTAAGTCCACCGGAATGGGGGAGGGAGATTATGGGGTGGAAAGAGGAACGTCGAAGAAAAGTTGGAGAGGGAGAGAAGCAAGACGGGGCAGAAGTGAGAGAGGAGGATCTTATGGAATTGAGCGCCCTCAGAAGGCCGGATGTTACCATTGCGGGAAACTGGGACACTTCAAAAGGGATTGTCCCGAGTTTAAAAGGGAAAGAGAAGGGATGTATGAAATGGAGTGTGAACAAATGGATTAGGGAAGTCAGGGGAGGATCGGAACACAGGCCTACCAAGAACCCCTGGTAAATTTACGGGTGGGCCCATTTAGACAAGATGTTACCTTCTTAGTTGACACAGGCGCTGGCAGGTCCTCAATTCCCCTCCATCCGAGGGGGGTTGGCTTCCAAGCTAAAACATTAAACATTTCAGGAGTTAAGGGTGGGGTTTTTAGTGCGAGAATATTCGAACCACAACCCTTGCGGCTGGAGGAGGAGGAACTCCAGGTGGAACTCCTTCACCTCCCCCATCTTCGCTATGGGTTGTTGGGACGGGATTTGATAGTCCGTTTCGGATTGCGAATAGAAGTGGGAGAAGAGGAAGAATTAGCCGTTACCATGTCATACCTTAGTGAGTCCCGATTGACAGAGATAGACCCTAGGGTTTGGGTCGCCAAAGGGAACCGGGGGGGACTCGCAATTCGACCTGTGGAGGTAAAATTAAAGCCCCAGATCCCCGACGTCAGAGTGCGCCAATACCCCATCTCTTGGGAAGGGAGGCAGGGCCTGAAGACAGTTATGGAAGACCTAATAAAAGATGGATTGGTAGAGCCCTGTATGTCACGATACAATTCCCCAATCCTGCTGGTCCGGAAGTCGGATGGGAGCTACCGAATGGTCCAAGACCTAAGGGAGGTAAATAAAATTGTCCAAGTACGGCACCCTGTGGTACCGAACCCATACACTATTCTGGGGCGAATCCCCCCGGACCACGGCTGGTTTAGTGTTATAGACTTAAAGGATGCCTTCTGGGCGTGTCCCCTGGACAAGGACAGTAGGGATCTTTTTGCTTTTGAATGGGAGGATCCTGATACTGGCAGAAAACAACAGTACTGGTGGACCGTGCTCCCCCAAGGATTCACTGAGTCCCCGACTCTGTTCGGGCAGATTCTGGAACAATTATTGGAGGGACTAACCTTGTCCCCATCCCTTAAGCTTATACAATATGTGGACGATCTCCTTTTATCCGGACCGGCGGAGGAGGACGTCCTACTTGGGACTAATGCCCTGTTAAATTACCTAGCTGAGAAGGGGTTAAGAGTGAGTCAGAAGAAGCTCCAATATGTCGATAAAGAGGTTAAGTACCTGGGACACTTGATAAGCCAGGGACAGAAACGAATAAGTCCGGAATGAGTGCGGGCAATAATCGAACTAGGCCTCCTAACGACCAAAAGGGAGTTGCGGAAGTTCTTGGGACTCTTAGGCTATTGTCGGTTAAGGATAGACGACTATGCCCCCCTTACTAAAGACTTGTACCTAAAACTCATTGAGGAGGCACCCAACAGAATAAGATGGGAGGAAGAGGAGAAAAAGTTAATTGAAATCCTAAAAGGAAAATTGATGGCTGCACCTGTTTTAAGCTTGCCGGATTTTAGTAAGACATTTCGTCTCTTTGTGAACTCCAGAAAGGGAACCGCTCTTGGAGTATTGACCCAGGATTGGGGGGGAAAAAGGAAGCCCGTGGCTTTCCTGTCAAAAATTCTGGATCCAGTCTCCCGAGGGTGGCCGGAGTGTGTCCAAGCGGTGGCAGCCACGGCAAAGCTGGTAGAGGAAAGCAGGAAGTTGACTTTCGGGGCCCCCTTGACAGTCACTACTCCCCACCAGGTTAGAGCTATCCTGAATCAGAAGGCCGGGAGGTGGCTGACTGACTCAAGGATTCTGAAATATGAAGCCATATTGTTAGACCGAGAAGACCTCCGAATAGAAGTCGGGGGCTGCCAGAACCCGGCGGACTTTCTTTGGAAAGGGGAAGGGGAGGAGGAACTGGAACACTGCTGTTCAGACATAATAGAGTACCAGAGTAAAGTGAGGGAAGATCTGAGGGATACCCCCTTACATGCAGGAAGGCGGTGGTACATTGACGGGTCCTCTCGAGTGATAGATGGGAAGAGACACAACGGGTATGCAGTCATTAGTGAGACTGGTTGGGAATTAGTGGAAAGTGGACGGCTACCGAATGCCTGGTCCGCACAAACGTGCGAATTGCACGCCTTGCACCGGGCCCTGAGGAATTTAAAGGGAATAGCCGGGACAATCTACAGTGACTCTAAGTATGCCTTTGGGGTAGTACACACCTTTGGGAAGATCTGGAAAGAAAGGGGAATGATAAATAGTAGAGGAAAGGAGTTGGTCCACGAGGAACTAGTAGCCATGATCTTGGAGGATTTGTTGCTGCCACAAGAGATTGCTGTAGTACATGTGAAAGGGCACCAGAAAGACGATAAAATAGAGACCCTGGGGAATCAATTGGCAGATGAACAGGCAAAATTGGCCGGGATGGGGAAGGAAGTAATAAACTGCCTGGTAAGGATTCCCCAGATATCCGAAATTACCGAAGTGCCCACGTTTACTGACAAAGAAGGAACTCTTCTTGCGTCTCTGGGGGGTACAAAGGATAGGGAAGGCAAGTGGACCTTACCCGATGGCCGCCAGCTACTAAATCGACCATTGACGCGGGACATTATTGCCCGTCTACACCAGGGTGGTCACTGGGGCGCCCAGGCACTGTGTGATGCCTTCCTGCGCCGATATGCTCACACTGGTCTCTACACGGTAGCTAAGCAGGTCACAGGAGATTGCATAACATGTCGAAAGATTAACAAAAGGGGGCTGCGGCAGCATGCAAGACAAGGGGGTAGGAGTCCGGCCTATAGGCCGTTTGAGTATGTCCAGGTAGATTACACTGAGCTCCCCCCCATAGGTCGCCTGAAGTATCTATTAGTAGTGGTAGATCACCTGACAGGATGGGTGGAAGCTTTCCCCACTACCACGGCAACGGCAACTCAGGTTAGCAAGATTCTACTCGAGCAAATCATCCCACGATTTGGGCTACCCCGCGCTATTGACTCTGACCAGGGAAGCCACTTCACCTCGACCGTCCTCCAGAATGTAGTGCAAGCAATGGGGATTGACTGGGATTTGCACACCCCCTGGCATCCCCCCTCCTCGGGCAAGGTCGAAAGAATGAACCATACTGGGTATTAGAGTTGGGGGCCAGGCAGGATGGAGGGGGATGCAGCTGTGCTGCACGTATATCACGGTCATTGAAGCTGAGTCTGGGGGCTCATCCACCACTGATAAGCAGGAAAAGATTAGAATAATTGAGGTGACGGATTTGGAAAAGACCTTTGAAATAGAAACGGGATACAGGGAGGCAAATACCTGGATGGAATGGGTCAAATATACTGTGAGGAGCATGAAAAAGAGTGATTGCTACGCATGCACGAGTGCCCGCCCTAACCCTCAGGTGGTCCCATTCCCGCTGGGATGGGAGAAACACCCACGAGCCATGGACTGCATGATAAGGCTGTACCAGGACCGAGAGGCCTGGAACGACCCCACTTGTCGACCCTTGAGTTTGAAGTTTCCCCCCGTCAGGTCTGAGGGGGCGCCCCGCCCGCCATCATTCTCAGGGGTAACGGGTACGCACCAGGCCATGCGTCTCTCGGACGGGACTACAGTGGGACGACGATGTGGGGACATTTGACAAGTGCAGCGGATCAATTCGGCTGGTCAATGAAACTACCGGGGGCGGGAATTACTCCCACTTTCATGTGCCTAGGGCAGACCTCTGGTGGTACTGTGGTGGGAGGGTTCTGCGACCGACCCTGCCCCAAAAATGGACGGGCACTTGTGCAATCGTTCAATTGGCCATCCCATTCACTCTGGTATTCGAAAAACAAGAGCGACCCCGTTCTAGTGGAAGAACTGAGAGAGCTTTGGAGACCTCTTTCGATGATAACATATATTTAGATGCCATCGGGGTCCCCAGGGGTGTTCCTGACGAATACAAGGCTAGGAACCAGATAGCGGCGGGTTTTGAGTCGTCACTGTTCTGGTGGGTGACCATCAATAAGAACGTGGATTGGATTAATTATATTTACTACAATCAGCAGAGGTTCATTAATTATACCCGGGATGCAGTGAAAGGAATAGCAGAACAACTGGACGCCACTAGTAGGATGGCGTGGGAAAATAGGTTGGCGTTAGACAAGATGTTGGCAGAGAAGGGGGGTGTTTGTGTCATGATAGGTACTCAGTGCTGCACTTTCATCCCCAACAACACCGCCCCTGATGGGTCCATCACCCGCGCCCTGGATGGACTCACCACATTGGCGGACGAACTGGCCGAAAACTCGGGCATCGACTCTGGCCTCACGGACTGGTTGGAAGCTTGGTTCGGTAAATGGACGGGGGTGGTCGTTCCCTTTCTTGTCTCATGTATAGTGGTGGCAGGGGTACTCACTGCCCTTGGGTGTTGCGTTATTCCCTGTGTCCGGGGATTAACTCAACGACTGATCGAAACCGCCCTTACTAAGAAGGATGTTCCCTATGGGCACGTTGAACGAATAAATCTCGAGATGGAACAACGTGAATCCCTCTTGGGCGGGGGTAGTATTAGAGAAGGGCAGTTTGATGAACAAGCTCGGGAGTTATTAAATGCCCTGGAGAAGAAACTTACAGTTGAAAAATTACAGGCCGTAAGAAAAGACACGGGGGAATTGTAGGGGGTAGTGTAATTTTTAAACGGTTAGCTGCCTTTTAGTCTTTTCTCCCTCATAGTAAACACAAGCAGACACTCGAAACTGTTGCCGGACCTCCCCCACGTTTATATGAATGAAACAGTTGGAACAGCTTTCCTCGATAGTTGAGAGGCCGCCCTTAACCACAGTTGTACAACATCATCCATATAAGGGAAGAATGGGAAGCTCAAACACTGATTGGCCAAGTGAATGATAAAAGAATCGCAGGCACCAGAACCCAAAAAAGGAAAACAGTGGGGAATCCGAGCACTCGTTGGTCAAGGCAGCAGTAGTAAACCCAGCCCACATATACATGTATATAATGTGTGGAGATTACTATGCTTGTGTGTGTGTACCTTTGGGAACAGCACCCGACTTTGCAAAGTTGAATGAAAAGTTTTGGACTGACTCCTCCGTGTCTTTGTTCCTGGGAAGGGAAATAAAAAGTGCCGTAGATGGGGCTGGACAGCCACTTATCTCGCACAACTCCACCTTCTCCAGAGATAGGGGCACTATCAGACATTCATGGACTGGAATCGTATCCAGAGCTCCGGCGCAGAAACTTGGGCACCATCCATTAAACAAGGCCTAAATCATGCCCAGATATCGGGTCATATTTGAAGTGTGTGGATTTATTAAATTCTGGTTAACATTACCAAATTATACAGGAGACATTTCTAATTGAAAAAAAAAGTACAAGTTATTAGTCTCAACGAAAGGATGTTGAGTGCATTCGCTGTGTCATTGAGATAACGAAAGAACATCTTCAATTGCTTGCCTATGATTTCTGGTTTAAATGGTTATTGCCAGTAGTCTGCTATATTCGGGAAAGAAATCCTGCAGACACACTCTGCACTATTAATGATCTCGAGTAGATATCAATACTGAACACCAGAGAGGAGAAAGGAGCACAATTCTGGGCCCAAAATACTTGTCACTATTTCAAATCTCAATCATGTGGCTTCCCTCGTCCTAACATCATTCATTGATACAAGGCAACTGTTTCCTTTCCAGATTTTGGTTATGGACTCCTCACTCTGCCTGTACAAGGCAAACCAAGCACTGGGTCTTTGGGAAACTCAAGGTTGGTGTCTGTAGGCCTTCTGGAGAGGGGATTGTCGTTTAATCCAATGGGGGAGTGTGAGGGGGCAGTAATATCCCTCACTGGGCTGAGGTATGGCAGATGGAGTTTAACATGGATACATGTGAGGCATTGCATTTTGAAAAAAACAAACAAGGGGAGGACTTATACAATTAATGCTGGGCTTTGGTAGTTACATAGAAAAGAGGGACCCAGGGGCGCAGGTATAATCCTTTGAAGTTGTGGCGTAGGGTGTTTAAGGTTACTTCATTGCTCATACCTTTGAGGTGAGAAGTTGGGAAGTCATGCTGAGATTGTGCAGGATATTGATACAGCCTCTTCTGAAGTACTGTGTGCAGTTCTGTTATAGGAAGGAGATTATTAAGCCGGAGATGGTTGAGAATAGTTTACCAGGATGTTACCAGTAACACCTCATCTTCTGCCTCGGAAGCCCCAAAAACACGGCATGAACATTGGATTCACTGGTTTACAAATCCCTCCTGGCCAACCCAGATCCTAGATCCAACCCCCGGACTCACATCTGCACTCTCGAGGAGACTTAATGTCCATCTTCCTTCCCACCATCTGCTCCACACTCCCCACCGATCTATCACTATCACCGCCTATCTTCACTCACCTATCACTGATCTTTCCTCCAGCATCACCCCATCGCCCATTTTCTGTTAGCCCCTTCTCCCTCCCCAGTCCTGAAGAAAGGTCCTGCCTGAAACGTCGACTCTCTTGCTCCTCGGATGTTGCCTGGCTTACTGTGTATTTTCCACCGCCATGCTTTACCTGCACTGAATTATCCAATATCTGCAGTCACCATTATCTCTTAGGTACAATTCCCTTTTAATATAGCCATGTCGCAGTCTGTTATAACCGCATGTGGTCTTAGGGATATTTTCTTCTCAGATCATGGACGATAAAAGTTCTCTCAATGTCTTCCTGATATTGCAGTGCCTGATCAGTAGATACAGAACGTATGTTTCAATTCATAAATGAAGAAGCACGCTTATATTCTGATAAACCTTTGGCATCGCTCCCATATCCAAGGCAGATTGAATGCTTACACACGATTGACCTACCAGACCCAACATTTGTTCCCTCAGTCACCTCCACATATATCATCTAGAATATGTAAATTTTTAATCATAATTTGGAATTTTAATAAAAGACAGTGAAATGAAATGGGTTAACGGGAGGTATTTGTTCAGTGACTATGATTGATGTCAGTCCCCGTGCATCCTAAATATGTCACTGGAGGACTTTCCTCTTCTATTAATTAGGGACTCGGTTCAATGTGTTATCTCATAGTATCAGTGGGAGCATCACCGACAGCAGTAACAGGCATCAGCAGATCCAGAGACAGGGGGAGGAGAGATCAGAATCTGAGAACATTAGACTGGAATGTTCCAACAATGGATCAGAATCTGAGACCATGAGCCTGAAATGTTCCAGCAATGGACAGGAGTTTATCCGAGGGTCTTTACTCTCTTTCTCGGCCTTGGATCTCATTAGTTTTGCGGATCTATGATGTACTGATGGTTATTCAAGCTGGTTACTATCCCATCCTCGCTAATTTGGTGTTCCTGGTAATTCATTCTATCTGTTCATTAAGCCAGGTTGGACTGAATTGCTGCACATATTATTTAAAATTTAGAAAGGTGGATGTCAACATTTTCAATTCCAATGAAATATTCCATTCCTCACAAATTGTATCGAGCAAATTACTCATGACAAATTACTCACCAAATTGTGAGGAGAACCAGATTGTTCTCAAACTCCATAATCCTTCTAGCCCTGCACAGATCTACATTTCTATATCCTCCCACTCACTAATCCTGTCCAATACCACCATCATGATATCCGCGACTCCTCCTCTGCCTCAGTGCATCTTCTGAATAAACCATCAATTGTGCCTTTGTTAAATCTGGATACAATTTATCAAGTCCTTTTTAACCACATGTCAATTACAGAATAATTGCTCTTGAGTATGTTGAACTTGTTTACTGCACAGATTCTGTCAGACGGGCAGATGCTGCATGCTGCTTAAGACATTGACATATAATCTAGAGGCACAGAATAATAATCTGTTGATACCTCATGAACGAAATTGATGTTATTGGACTGAAACTAACCTCATTTGTGAGAAAAGGCCCATCTGCTTGCTTCATGTCCTTCAGAGAAGCCAAAGCGTTATCCTCCCCAGTCATGTCTGGGCAAACCCACAGCAATATGTTTTACTCTTGACTGTCCTGTGGAACAGCTGAACCAGTCACTCAATTCAATCTCAGCATAACATTCTGGCCTGACCATGGCTGCACACCTCCCGTGAGAGACGAACAAAAGTAAAGTTAGCTCCCTTCCTCTGCCTGTTTTCCTTATTCCTACACTTCATTTCCATTCAGGTAGGTGACCATTCCCTATTTCAAGTGCAATCTTTCTGACCGAGTCTCTCCCCAAGAGT
Source organism: Chiloscyllium punctatum (assembly GCF_047496795.1). Taxonomy (NCBI): domain Eukaryota; kingdom Metazoa; phylum Chordata; class Chondrichthyes; order Orectolobiformes; family Hemiscylliidae; genus Chiloscyllium; species Chiloscyllium punctatum. The sequence goes on from NC_092769.1 coordinate 58,338,328, forward strand.
GATGTTCATTTCCACGGGCACCTCTGGTGCTGGCTTTACTGATGCTGACAGACAGATGTAAGGAACTTTTAAATTCCACAACAGTGGCAGTGCATAGAGAAGGAATGGGTTTTTATGTCATAATAAAGATACGGAGACCAGTAGGTGAGGGAAAGGAATTATTGTGATCATCACTGAGAGTGCAGTTGAGCCCATATTCGGGGTATTATGGACAGATTTTTCTCCATTAAAAGGAATTATCTCATTACACTAGAGGTTGTACAAAGGAATTTTATGAGACTAATCCCTGGGCTGGTGGTAAAAGACGAGTGAGTGAAGGTTAATCTGTAGCACAGTCAACGAATAACAGGTTTATGCATTGAAACTTGATGGTGATGGACAATCACTCGTTATATTCTACACAGACACTGAGAAGGTGATGAATTCCATGGCTTGTATTTTTATTTTTACTCGGGATGCATGATTCTGGGTATTTAAGCGCCTCTGTCGATAAAATCTTCAGTCATATCCAGCCTTGATATTAGGGTCAATCCCTCTTACCTGAGCAGGTCAGTTAAACACTTTTGTTAATGTTAATACGTGATGGTGTCTGTGTGGAGAGTATTTTCTTCTCATAGAGGGTAGTGAATGTTAGGAATTCTCGGTCTAAAAAGTTAGGGGAGCTATATCACTCCAAGTATTTAAAAAGGAGACAGATGGATTTTTGACCTGTCATAGAGCTGAGGGGTGTGAAGAATTGCGCATTAAAGAAGAGTTAATGCCAACAATAGGTTAGCCATGATAGCATACAATGGTTTGAGCATCCAAATTACCTCTTCCTGTTTCTTATGTTCTCATATTCTGTCTTTGGAATGTTAATGGTTTTAATTTTCCTGGAAATTTTCCTATTGAATGTTGAGGACAATGAGAGAAAAGAATTTTATGAGCCGTCTCTGGGAGAGGTATGGGCTGGATATTCACATGGATCTGGGTCTACAACATGACCAACAAATGAAACACCACTTGCAGAGAGGAGACACTCTTTAAAGCGGTGGGAGACCACTTTCATACACAGCTTGGATTTCCCATCACATTTTCCAACTCACAGCAAACCACACAGTGTTTAGGGACTGAATGATATCCTGTAATACTGCGAACCAGGTATTTGGAGCAAGTGGTCTCTATCTGCTCCTATATAAGTGGTTTTAAGGACTGATTCTAACATCGGAACAGAGAACTGAGGAGCAAGAGTGGGTCATTAGACACTTTGTCCTTGCTCGACCAGACAATAAGATCATGGCTGATCTGATTGTGGTCTGCGCAGCACTTTTCAGTCTGTCCACAATTTTCCTACATTCACATGTCTGTCAAATGTTCCAAAACACAACTTTGAATAAATGCAAGCATCCAGGCACAATACTAGGGAACTGCACAAAGTCAAAGTACACAGGCAGCACAATTCTGGAAGGCAACAGGCATTTATCTATCAGTCTTGTTCCCAACCAATTAATGCTGTTGCAGTTTATAATTTTAGATTTGTTCATGGAATGTGGGTGTTGTTGATAGGCCAACATTAATGGACCATGTCTAATTACGCTGGAAGTGGTGGTGTTGAACTGCCATCTTGAGCTGAATCATCTGGGGAAGAGAATTCCCATTTGAACAGCCCGTGCGAATTTCTCATTTCTGCTCCGACAAATGTTGGAGGGTCACTGTGTCCTTTTCCAGCCCCACTTCTCCACTGGTTACAACAGGTTTGAAGTGTAACCTAGCCCAGTCTCTCAAAAAATGTGAATACACAGAGTCACACACGTACAGACACATACACAATCGCACATGTCTGAAGACGAAAATGAATAGGAAAAGGTTTCCAGAGTTTCATAATAGTTGAACTCATTTCAAATGGAAAAGAGATAATGCGTCCCAACTGATACACTGTCTCCAACGGTATTCTACTCAAACAAGCTGCTGGTATGTTACTTCTTCCTGGAACAGTTGGATTTGGCAGAATTTCCTTTCCTTCAATCAGTGGAGCGATTCCCATGAATCCTCAACAGGAATGCGCCAAGTTTTGTGAAGATGTCGCAGGGATTTTTACTCTCACATTTTGCGGTCAGACAGGGCAAAGTGAGAGAGAGTGGGCAATAGACAGTGGGTAATGACCATAAGATCATCGGATACAGGAACAGAAATTAGGCCATTCAGCCCATCGAGTCTGATCCACTATTCAATTACGGCTGACAAATTTCTCAAAATCATTCTCCTGCCTTCTCCCTGTAACCCTTGAACCCTTTGATACTCAAGAAGCTAACGACCTCTATCTTAAATATACACAATGAACTGACCTCCACTGCCTTCTGTGAAAATGAATTCCATTCGTTTTCCACTCTCTGGCTGAAAACGTTTCTCCTTACATCCGTTCTTAAAGGATTTCCCTTTACTGTAAGGTTGTATCCTTGGGTCCAAGAGTCTCCTACCAATGGAAGTCTTCTCACCATCCGCACTGTCCAGACCATTTAGTATTCTGTATGTTTCAATTAGATCCCCCCACATCCCTCTGAACTCAATCAAGAACTGACCCAGAGTCCTCAAACGTTCTCATATGTTAAACTTTTCATTCCTGGGAACATTCCCGTGTACGTCCTGTGAACCCATTCCAAGGTCAGCACATCCTTCCTGAGATATGGGGCTCAGAACAACGCACACTACTCCAAATATAGTCAGACAAGAGCCTTATAGAGCCTCAGAAGTACGTCCCTGCTTTTACATTCAAACCCTTTCAAAATAAATTCCATCACTGCATTTGCCTTCCTAACGACTGACACAACCTGCAAGTTTACATTGAGACCATCCTGGAGTAGAATTCCCAAGTCCCTTTGCACGTCAGACATCTGAATTTTCTCGGTAGTCCATGTTTTTTATTCTTCCTAACAAAGTGCATGTTCCCACAATTTCCCACGTTGTACTCCATCTGCCATTTCTTTGTTTATTATCCTAACCTATACAAATCCTTTGTGAGCCTCCCTGCCTCTTCGACGTTACCTGTCCCTATACCTATTTTTGCTTCATCTTCAAACGTAGATAGAATGCCTTCAGATCCTTCATCTGGATCGTTCATGTATAAAGTGAAAAGTTATGATCCCAACATTGAGCCTTATGGAACACCACTTGTCACCGACTGTCAACCGGAGAGGGACACTTTTATCGACACTGTTTGCTTCCTGCCAGACAGCCAAACTTCTATCCATGTTTGCACCTTGCCTCTAACTCCATGGGCCCTTGCCTTACTCAGTAGCCTCCTGTCAGCACATTGTCAAAGATCTTCTGGAAGTTCTGGTCGATGACATCCATTGGCTCTCCTTGATCTAAGCTGATTGGTACATCCTCAAGGTTTTCTAGCAGATTTTCCAGGCATGACCTCCCCTTGATGAAACCATGCTAACTTTGTCCTACTTTACCATCCACATCCAAGTATTCAGAAATTTCATCCTTCACAATGGATTCCAGGATCTTACGTACAGCCAAGTTTAGATTAGTCACTTTGTAATTTTCCGTTTTTTTGTTTACTTTTTTAAACGGTGGGATCACGCTCGCGATTTTCCAGTCCTCTGGGAATCTCCCTGATTCGAGAGATTCCTGAAAGATCTCCACCAACGCCTCCCCTGTCTCATCAGCTATCTGCCTTCGAAATCTGGAGTGGAGTCCATCTGGTCCAGGTGATTTACTTACCTTCAGGCCATTCAGTTTTCCCAACACCTTCTCCGAGGTGATGACCACCTTACTCAGGTCTGTCCACTAAGTCTTTTCAATGTTTGGGATATTACTCGTTTTTTCAACCGTGAAGACTGACACAAAATAATTTTTCAGCTCCTCAGTCGTTTCCTTGTTCCACATTACTATCTCTCCTGTGTCAATTTCTAGCGATCAGATGCCCAATTTTGCCTCTCTTTTGCCCTTTATGTCTCGAAAGAAGCTCTTACAGTCTTTCTTTACATAACTGGCTTGCTTATCCTCATATTTAACTTTCTCACTAATTTTTTTTTTCTCTCTGTTGGTCTTTGCAAGTATTACGATGTGGGGGTGAACACCTCTGTTAATGAAACCAAACACCCAGGAGAGCTCACCTCACCTCGTAATCTATTAGAATATGAGTGACAGAGAACTCCCAAATTCCACTATTTAAAGAAAATAACGTCAATTTATTTTTAACTGTAAAAGTGAACATTATGCCACAACTATTTACAACTTTAACCAACCCACCCCCCACAACTGCCCCCAAATCCCTAACAATATGCTGTTTCAATTAGACACTTATAAAGATTACATCAACTTAATTTCAAAACCACACAGCCACTGCCATCCTCTGTGATGTTACTCTCCTGGCTGATGAATTCCCTGGGTCGTCGTATTTCTGTTTACTGTGAATATGTTTCATATGAAAAAATATATATAACAGTGAGTATTTCCTAATTTCTTGCAGAGCAAGATGGTTGATCCCAGGCTTCTTCCGTCTCGATGGCATCTGTTCTCTCCCCAATTTTCAAAATGTCTGCATTTTATGTCCCCAGCATCAAACTGTCTCACTGTTTCAATGTTGGCAAAACAATAAGTTTAATCTCGATTTGCTTTCAGTGACAGAGAGAGTGAAGGAAAGAGAGTGTTGCATGCAATAGTGAGAGTAGTGGAACAAGAGCCTTGTTCGGGTGTAGGTGCTGTAACAGATATACAGAGAGTGTGAGGGAGTAGAGAGAATAGGAAGACCATTGTCCTGGCTGAACGGGGAAGGTTATTGATGCTTGTCCTGTATTGATGGGCATTTCTTCAGATCATCTCAGCATCGTGGTGAGCCTCCCCAATGTCTTGTCCACGTCTATCACTAATAACAGCACAGAGCACATCCCATAGCTTTTTCAGAATATGTTTGCATGGATCTTGCAAACACAAGGAAGAACACTCATTGGTGCCTTACATATCTAAACCAAAACTGCTGTGCAACTTTGCGCATCCGATTATCTGGAAATTAGATATGTAAATATCTTGAGTGATGCGGTAATACTGGATGATCTAAATTTGCATGTAAACTGCGTTAACTAAATGATTGCCAATGCTGTGAAAAATCTATTTCATGTGTATATGAGGTAGGTTGAAGAGTGTGTTGTGAACCAAAGTAGATAGCAGGTTATTTCGGGTGTGGTGTTGCGTGGTGAGAAGGACTAATTACTTACCGTGCTCTGAGGTAGCTTTTGGCCAATCGCATTAATATGTTGAATTTTACACGGCGCCTGCAAGCAATATAGAATTTTTGAACATTACACTCAAATATCATGGAAACCCGAATGCTAGAGGGTCAAGTGAATTGGAAAAATACAATATGACATTTAGTGTGAGACAAACAATGGCATTCAGTGATAGAAATGCTGTAAAGTCTGAAAAATACATACATATCACTAAGTTACAAACACCATCGAAAGGGAAGGTGACTCATCAACGGTTTACGTAAGAAAGCAAAGATTGCATTAAATCTAAGGAAGCAGCTTCAGAAGAATTCCAGATATTGTACAAACCTGAACATTCTGAGAGATTTACTTTTCCGATAATAAGGGTGAAGAAAGTTTTAAGGAAATCAAAAAGAACATGAAAACAAACAAACAGGAAACACACAGACTGCTTACATCTACAATCCATATACCAAAGAAAACAAAAGCAAGGTCAAATGTAGAAATTTGTAAGGTACAGAAGAATTTATTTATGGGGAACAAGGAAATGGCAGAGAAAATAACCAGCTACTTTGCATCTGTCTTCATGGAGAAAGCGCCAGGCAATCTATGTGTAAAGCAAGTGATCACATGGGACTTGTGGAACTAAAGACAGAAAGCCCATTCATATCAGCAACAAGGTAGTACTTGAAAATTGAGCGAGATTGATCATTGCTAAGTCTGATGCGCCAAATATACTTCATATCAAAATGTCAAAAATAAAACAGCATATTAATTGAACTGTCGGTGACTGTATGTTATTTACTTGCAGACTCTGCAAAGGCCATAGACATTGTAGATAACTGAAAGGTAGTAAACATGATCCATCTATGTACACAGGGAAGAAGAGATAATGTGGAGGACTGCAGACCAATTAATTTGACATATGTAGGGAAACAGTTGGAATCCATTATATAAGAAGTGATATAGGGTATGTAGAAATGAACAGCAAAATTGCAGAGAATCACAATGCATTGCTGTCAGAGAAATCTTGCCTGACAAACTTCGGAATTATTTGAAGTGCTTTCTTGCAGCATAGACCACGGACAGCCAGTGGAAGTAATGTATTTGGATTTCTGGAAGTCAGGGCAGGAAAAATTCCTAGCTGTAACAGCTGCTCCTTTTTTGAGGTATTTTAGGTGTTGGAGTTGATTTCCTCGAATTCCAGAAGCAGCAATTACTGTTTTGTAAGCTCTTGCATTGTTTTGGAACTTTGGGAAAAAAAAGTCAAAGCAACAGCAGCTTTAAGAGGGAAAAGAACAGACAAAGGAAGCACATGGTGAAGGGAAGAAACTGATAGGACAGCGTACCTGCTGAGTTCCTGCCTTTTGTATTTGCATTCATGTATCGCTGGATATCGGAGTGCGTCTAGGAAATTTAACAAACAGTGAAATTTACAACTGGTTTGGAGGAACTGTTTGGGCAAGGTTCCCTGCCAGATAAGTGAATTGTTTTATCTGTGTCCTACAGAAAGTCTGCAGAAGTAAGTCGAGTGGGTTCTTCGTTAATTATATGTTTTTGAGATATGTCTCTTGATTAATCTTAAAATATAAGCCATAAATATTAATTTTACTTTGAGCAGTGTTTTGTCGAGGAATAAGACAGTTTTGTTTTTCTGGGTCAGTAGATTGTGAAACAGCACAAATGGCCTTAGTAGAATCATATGCGCTTCTTGTCAAATGTGGGAGTTTAAAGAGGATTTAAGGCTTACTGCAGATTATATCTGCAATAAATGCTTCTGGTTGAGAATTCTGTCAGATCGAATGTATCGTTTTGAGAGACAGTTAAAGACAATGAAGAATTTGTAACAGCAACAGTATGTGATGGATGGCAGTTATAGGAAGGGGGGAGGTCTCAGATACAGTCACATAGATGGGTTAACTCCAAGTAAGGTAAAACAGTTAAGCAGGTAGTGCAGGAGTCTTCTGCGACTGTCCCCATTTCAAACAAATATGCTGTTTTGGAAAATGTAGCGGGTGATGGATTCACAGGGGAATGTAGCACGAACAGGCAAGTGTCTGGTATTGAGATTGGCTCTATTGCAACAAGGGATACGTCGGATTCCACGAGGTCAATTGTGTTAGGGGACTCCCTAGTCTGAGGAACAGACAGACGGTTCTGTGGCCAGCAGAGAAAAAAATGGTGGATGGTATGTTGCTTCCCTGGTGCCAGGATCAATGATGTCTCAGAAAGGGTGTAGAATGTTCTCACGGGGGAGAGGGGCCAGCAAGAGGTCATTGTCCAAATTGGAACCAACGACATAGGAAGGGAAAAGTTTGAGATTCTGGACGGAGATTGCAGGGTGTTAGGCAGAAATATTAAAAGGAGGTTCTCGAGAGTAGTAATATCTGGATTACTCTTGATGCTACGAGCTAGTGAGAACCGGAATAGAGGGATAGAGCAGATGAAGGCATGACTGTGGAGCTGGTGTATGGGAGAAGTATTCACATTTTTGGATCACTGGAATCTCTTTTGGGGTGGAAGGGACCTGTACAGAAGGACGGATTGTATCTAAATTGGAAGGGGGTGAATATACTGGCAGGGAGATTTGCTCCAGCTGCTCGAGTGGATTTAAACTAGTAAAGCGGGGGAGGGGGGAGTGGGCAGAGAGATAGTGAGGAACCAGATCAATCTGAAATTGGTACAATTGAGAAAAGAAACAAGTCAAATAGTCAGGGCAGACAGTGACAAGGTAGGACTAATAAAGTAAACTGCATTTATTTCAATGCAAGGGACCTAACAGGGAAGGCAGATGAACTCAGGGCATGGTTAGGAACATGGGACTGGGATATCATAGCAATTGCAGAAACTTGGCTCAGAGATGGGCAGGACAGGCAGCTAAATGTTCTAGGATACAAATGATACAGTAAAGATAGAAAGGGAGGCAGGAGAGGAGTGAGAGTGGCGATTTTGATTAGGGATAGCATTACAGCTGTACTGAGGGAGGATATTCCCGGAAATACATCCAGGGAAGTTATTTGGGTAGAACTGAGAAATAAGAACGGGATGATCACCTTATTGGGCTCGTATTATAGACCCCCTAATAGTCAGAGGGAAATTGAGAAACAAACTTCGAAGGAGATCTCAGCTAGGGTGTCAGAAAGTAGGGTGATTCGGTCGGAGATTTTAACTTTCCAAACATAGACTGGGGCTGCCATAGCTTTATGGGTCTAGATGGAGAGGAATTTGTTAAGTGTGTACAAGAAAATTTTCTGATTCAGTGTGTGGATGACCCTACAAGAGAAGGTGCAAACCTTGACCCACTTTGGGGAAATAAGTCAGTGGAGATGCACTATGGGGCCAGCTACCGTAATTCTATTAGATTTAAAATAATGATGGAAAAGGATAGACCAGATCTAAAAGTTCAAGTTCTAAATTGGAGAAAGGCCAATTTTGACGGTATTTGGTAAGAACGTTCAAAACCTGATTGGGGGCAGATATTCACAGACGGCTGGAAAATGGGAAGCCTTCATAAATGAGATAACAATAATCCAGAGAAAGTATATTCCTGTTAGAATGAAAGCAAAGTCTGGTAGGTATAGGGATTGCTGGCTAACTAGGGGGTTTGATTAATAAAAAGAATGAAGCATCTGTCAGGTATAGACAGGATAGATCGAGTGAATCCTCAGAAGGGTATAAAGGCAGTAGGAGTATACTTAAGAGGGAAGTCAGGAGGGCAAAATGGGGACATGAGAAAGCTTTACCAAGTAGAACTAAGGAGAATCCAAAGGGTTTTTCTTTACAAATACATTAAGGACAAAATCATAACTAGGGAGAGAATATGTCCCCGCAAAGTTCAGCAAGGCAGCGTTTGTGTGGAGCCGCAGAAAATGGGGGAGATACTAAACGAGTATTTTGCATCAGTATTTACTGTGGAAAAGGATATGGAAGACATAGAATGTCAGGAAATAGATGGTTATGTGTTGAAAAGTGTCCATATTACAGAGGAGGAAGCGTAGGATGTCTTGAAATGGTTAAAGGTGGACAAATCTCCAGGACCTGATCAGGTGCATCCGAGAACTCTGTGGAAAACTACAGATGTGATTGCTGGGCCTCTTGCTGAGATATTTGTATCATCGATGGTCACAGGTGAGGTGGCAGAAGACTGGAGGTTGGCTAACGTGGTGCCACTGTTTAAGAAGGGTGGTACGGACAAACCATGGAACTATAGGCCAGTGAGCCTGACGTCGGTGGGGGGCAAGTTATTGGAAAGAATCCTGAAGGACAGGATGTACATGCATTTGGAAAGACAAGAACTGATTAGGGATAGTCAACATGGCTTTGTGCATGGAAATCATATCTCACAATCCTGCCAGAGTTTTTTGAAGAAGTAACGAAGAGGGCAGAGCGGCAGATGTGATCTACATGGATGTGTTCGACAAGATTCTCTGTGGGAGACTGGTTAGCAAGTTTAGATCGCATAGAATACGGGGACAACGAGACATTTGGATAAAGAACTGGCTCAAAGTTGAAGACAGAGGGTGGAGGTGGACGGTTGTTTTTCAGACTGGAGGCCTGTGACCAGTGGAGTACCACAAGGATCAGTGCTGGGTCCTCTATTTTTTGTCATTTACATAAATGATTTGGATGCGAGCCTAAGAGGTATCGTTAGTACGTTCGCAGATGACAACAAAATTGGCGTGCAGTGGACAGCGAAGAAGGTTACCTCAGAGTACAACAGGATCTTGATCAGATGGGCCAATGGTCTGAGAAGTTTAATTCAGTTTACTTCATGGAGTTTAATTCAGATAAATGCGAGGTGCTGCATTTTGGGAAAGCAAATTTTAGCAGGACTTATACACTTAATGGCAATGTCCTGGGGAGTGTTGCTAAATAAAGAGAGCTTGGAGTGCAGGTTTATAGCTCCTTGAAAGTGGAGTGGCAGGTAGATAGGATAGTTAAGGCGGCGTTTGGTATGCTTTCCTTTATTGGTTAGAATACTGAGTATTGGAGTTGGGAGGTCATGTTGGGGCGATACGGGACACTGGTTCGGCCACTGTTGTAATATTGCATGGAATTCTGGTCTCCTTCCTATTGGAAATATGTTGTGAAAATTGAAAGGGTTCAGGAAAAATTTACAAGAACGTTGATGGGTTTGGAGCATTTGAGCTACAGGGAGAGGCTGTACAGGCTGGGGCTGTTTTTCATTGAGCGCTGGAGGCTGAGGGGTGACCTTATAGAGATGTATAAAATTATGAAGGGTATGGAGAGGATAAATGGACAAAGTCTTTTCCCTGGGGTCATGGAGTCCAGAACTAAAGGGCATAGGTTTAGGTTGAGAGGCAGAAGGTGTTGGGTGGCACGGTGGCACGGTGGCACAGTGGTTAGCAATGCTGCTGCATAATGCTAGAGACTCAGGTTCAATTCCTGCCTCAGGCTTTGTGGATTTTCTGTGTGGAGTATGCATATTCTCCCTGTGTCTGCGTGGGTTTCCTCCCACAATCCAAAAATGTGCAGGCTAGTTGAATTGGCCAGACTAAATTGACTGTGGTGTTAGGTGAAGGGATGAATGTAGGAGAATGGGTCTGGGGGGGTTGTGCTTCTGCGGGTTGTTGTGGACTTGTTCCCACACTGTAAGTAATTAAACGTAAAGGACCTAAGGGGCAACTTTTTCACACACACAGTGGTACGTGTATGGAATGAGCTGCCAGAGGATGTAGTAGAGGCTGGTACAATTGCAGCATTTAAAAGACGTTTGGATGGTTATATGAATAGGAAGGGTTTGGAGGGATATGGTCCGGGTGCAGGCAGGTGAGACTAGATAGGGTTGGGATATCTGCTCGACATGGACGGGTTGGACTGAAGGGTCTGTTTCCATGCTGTACATCTCTATGCCTTTTTAACTCATACAGTGAGTTCGTAAATGCAAATAGCGTGAATGGTATTTGGAGGAATACATGTAATTGGAAAGTTAAAGTTAGGTTGGAGATTGTTCAAGGGAATTGAAAAAAAGAGGTAAAGGCATCATGAAGCAGTGGCATAGAATGTTGGTGAGAGTGTACCTGAGGTATTGAGTGCAGCGTTGGTGATCTAATCTAAGAAAGATTACACTGATCACAGAGGACGTGCAATGGACATTCTCCAGATTAATTCCTGAGATGGCAAGAGTTTCTGATGGGGAGATTTGTCCTGCGACCTCTCCAGTTTCAAAGCATGAGAGGTGATCGCAGTGAAATTTCAAAAATCTATGATTCATGTGATGTGGTGGAAATAAACAGGATGTTTCTCTAGCTGTCTACTCTATATTTAAGGCAAATAATGACAGGATAAGGGATTTGCCATTTAAGACCGTAATAAGGAGGACATTCTTCCCTTGGAGGGGACACGAACACAGGGGCGTGGAAGCCTGTTGGCAGGGCAAGATTAAGGAGAATCCCAGATATTCTTCACGTATATCAGGTGGAACAGAACAACCAGGGAACATGTAGGGCCTATTAGTGACTTGGCAAGTTGTATCCAAACTCAACTTCATGGTAGAAGGTTGTTTGTGTGACTGGAGCCCAATTTCCCCGGTGCACCCGGTAGAGATCAGTGCTGTGTTCCGTATTATTTGTGGTATTCATAAGTGATGTGAATGTGAAGTGGGTAGGGGGAGTGTGATACGTACGTTTGTGTTTGACACAAAGATTGGCCGGGTGGTTGGCAGTGAGGAGGGAGGTCTTATGTTACAGGAAGATACAGATAGAATGGTCAGATGGACAGAACAATGGCAGATGGAATGTAACCCTGATAAATAGGGGATAAAGTTTGGAAGAAGGAACCAGACAAGGGAGTACCCAAAGAATGGCATCACACTAGGAAGCTCAGAGCGTGCTTCTCCACACATTCCTGAATGTGACTGGATATGATAATTGATGAGTTCAGCATGACTGTAGGTAAAGCCTTTATTCATTTACCCAAAGATTATCCGAGTTTTATATAGCACATCGGTAAGGCCAAATGAAATATTGTGTGCAGTTCTGGGAGCCGCATTACAGGAAGGATGTGATTGTACTGGATGAGGTGAAAAGAAGAGATTCACCAGGATGCTCCCTGGGATGGACCATATGAGCTGTGGAGAGAGGCCGGGTAAGCTCGAGTTACTTATTTTGGAGCAGAGGAAGTTGAGCGGATAAGTCATTCAGGTTTAAGATTACAAGGGGCATGGACAGGGTGAATAGACAACAGGTGTTCTTTTTAGTCAAAGTTTCAGCTTCTTTACAGAGTGAAACCAGGGAATGGAGAATGGAGAACAGAGAAACATGACACAGCTACTTCACTTCTGTCTTCACAGAAAAATACATAAACAAAGCCTTCCCAGCAATAGGAGAAAACCTGAGTCTGATGAGAAAATGATGTGGAATGAAACTAGCAAATAAACTAATTTGGAGAAATTATTGGAACTGAAAATAATGGGCATAGAAAAAATAACAACACAGATTGATGAAATGGGAAACATATTTGAGAAACTGACTGGTAGATCAATTACAGAAAATACAACAGAGGCATTGAACTTGGATTTTCAGCAAGAATTTTAATAGAGTCCCAAGCCTAGTGTGCAAAGTAAAAGCACATGGGATGGGGGGTAATATATGAACATGGTGTTAAAATTGGAGTGTTGAGAGGAAGCAATGAGGAGGAATAAATGGATGGTTTTCAGTTTGGAAGGCTCATGAGGCATCGTAATGATTGGTGCCGGGGCACCAGGTATTCTCAATACATCTCAAACATCTCGTTGAGGGAATCAAATGCCAAGTTTCTAAGTCTGCTGATGGAACTAGGATTTTGAAAGCGAGGAGGATGTGAAAAAACATAAAGGTGATTGTAACAAATGGAGTGAATGAGTAAACATGTGGCAGATGAAGAGCAGTGTGGATAGATGTGATGTTGTCTACTTTGTTGGGAAACACTTAAATTCCAGGCAACCATTGGAAAAGGGAGTGGTTGAGAAATGTCCATCTATGAAGGGAATTGCACTTTTCTTCTGTTATTGTTTGGACAGGCATCTGAGTTCCATGCAGAGCAGTGAGTTCTGAAGACAGAAGCCAATACAGGGAATACATTGGCACACAGACCAGTTTACACAGACCCATCATGTGGGGAGCTTTAACATTGAAAATATTCTGGGATTTCCCTGTACACCAGTCACTGAAAGCAATATTGCAGAAAGCAGTCAGGAAGATAAATGGGGTGTTGACCCTTATTTCAGGTTGGCTTGAGTCCAGGAGTCAGGGTGTCTCAGTGCAGCTGTACAGGCCCTTGGTTAGACCTCAACTCGAACATTGTGCAGTATTGTGTGCAGTTTTGGTGTCCGTACCGAATAAAGGACAAACCTGACATTGAGGGAGAGCAGTGAAGGATGAACAGACTGATCTCTGGAATGGCAGACTTTTTGTGGAGCAGAGTTTGGGACAACTGAGCCTGTATTCCATGGGGTTTAGGAAAATGAGTGGAGATCTCAGTGAGATATATAAAAACCTGACAGGGTTAGGTAGATTGGAAGCAGTGTTGATAATTCCCTTGGCTGGGAAGTCTAAAACAAGAGGCCACAGTATTAAATACAGATGGGTCACATTGCATTTAGATACGAATAAATGTCTGCACTCAGAGACTGGTGAACCTGGGAATTCTCTCTCACATAAGGCTGTGGAAGACAAGGCACTAAAGACTAATAAGGATGTCTAGACACCGAAAGGATGGGGGAGAGAGCAGGAGTATGTCGTAGAAATAAAGGGTCAGCCATCATTATATTGAATTGGATAGCAAACTCGACAGACCAAGGGGACAACTGCAGTTCCTATTTTATAGCTTCACAAGGTTAATCACATTAAGGCATGTGTATAGTGTGTGGGGAAAGTGCATTGAGGAGATGTTCAGACATGAACTAGAATGGGGCAGGCTCAATGTGCTGTATGGCCTATTCCACTCCCGATGTTTCTGTGCGGTCTGTAGGAAAGCTCTGTAAATGTTGTCACAAGTTCGCAGATGTTAGGAAGGGGGTCTCTGCAGGGTCAACAGGACATTCTTTCCAGTTCCCTTTCCCATACTGAGGCTGAGGCTGGGTGTTCTGTCCGGTTTTATCCTTTAAGACCTTGGAGCAGTTTGATACAATAGAGTATCTTACTTGGCTTTTTCAGAGACCATTGAAGAGTTGATACATGTCTGTGTGTCTGGAGTCAGATTTAGGCCAAACCAGGAAAGCACGGGAGAATCACTTCCTGATAGTTCATTGGAAAAACAAATTGGTGTTTACAATCGACATTGACTTCAAGGCCACTGTTACTGACACCAGATTTGAGATCTCGATATTTTATTAATTGTTTTTAACTTCCACCAGCTGCCAGAGCATTAGCCTGGTCTGGATTATTTATCCAGTGTCTTTTCCAAAACAGCACCATCTCCATATGGGGACTGATCGGAAACCACACTGAGCAAGTTTATGTCTGTGCTGCTTGACAGCTCTATCAAAACGAACTCTCAATTTGACTATCGTGATGAGACTGAGAGGGTTGTAATTGGTCAGATTGTAATTATTCCCCGACACTGAGTAATTATCCACATTGCCAGGGAGATGTCAGAGTTGGAGCTGGAAGGAAACCGCTTCCCCAGGGGCACGGCTTGTTGTACAGCACAAGTCTTCAGTCCTATTGCAGGAATGGTGTCAGGACCCATTGCCTTTGCCGTCTCAACTGTGTTCAGCTGTTTCTTTATGTCACGTGCAGCAAATCGAATTGGTTGAAGACTGATCTGTCATTCTGTGGGCATCATGATGACAGTGAGTTGAATCATCGACTCAACACCCCTGGCTAGGATGGTACAGATACTATTTCCTTGTTTTTTACACTGATGTGCAGAGCTGATCCATTGATAGAATGGGAATAATTTTGGAGCCCTCTCCATCAGTCAGTTGTTTAATCGTCTATCAAGATTTTTGGCCGGATGTGGCAGACTGCAGAATTCGATCTGGGTGTATTGACCTTGTGACAATTTCTCTCTCTCTATCATTAGATTTGGGTTCATTTGATTTGATAGAAATCATTGTCGTATGTATCTAAGTGGAGTGAAACTCTTTGTTTATACACAGTTCTGGCAGATCATAGTGAGAGTTGGAGCTGCCTTTTTTTAGAGACATGGAGTGGCCAAAATTTAAAAGTCTACATCAACTGTCTGTTTTTGAAGAGGCACAAAATAGCCAGAAATTAAAATAGGTTGCTTCAGCATTAGTGAAAAAAGGACCTTTGAGAAGGGAATTATTCCAAAGGAAAATAAAGGATAATCTGATTCATAAGATTCTGAAACATGCCAACATAGTGATAAAGAAAGTTCTTTTTTAAAGAATCGATTATTTTTAACAGAACACAGATGAAATAATGAAATTGTAGCACAAAAACTTTGAAGACTCATTACAAAAGGTAACTTATTCTGATCTCAGTAAGGATTCTTTTCATCCACAAAAACAGCAACTCAAGTTATCTTTCAGAAGCTCGCTGTGCCTTTGAAACTGTTTACAATAGTAAAAAGTTCTAGTTAAATATTTGGTAAATAATCATGGACACAGATTTCAACGTAATTCTAAAAGCTTAAAGAGATGCCTGGCATGTCTTGTCTAATTCACTAAGAAAAATTGTTAACAGTAGAAATAATAATAACAATACGAATTTTGTAACAGAATCAACTTTTTAATGTAAAATGTGATCTCGGAATTTGATAAGAGATAGCTTGCCCATTGGAGAATAGAATTTATGCAACCCTTCAAGATAAACAATGAGGGATATGACTAAAAGGAGCACAGCCACGAACTTTGGAATGCATTATAGAAAGATTGCAAGGCCTAGAGATAACAACAATCGTTAAACTTCCGAAACAAATAAGAACCTCGGGCTGTCCATGGGAGTGTCCATCATTGATCAGTTGTTTAACAAGATTGGTTCTGCAGTCGGGGAGTGGAGGGTACACTGACAAAGTTGTGTATGATCATTGCAACACAGAACGTATAAAAATACTGTATTTTTACTGTAAACTCGAAGTGTGTCATTGATTTGCCGTCTGATCTGATCTAAAGATTAAGGAAACGATTGTCTTCTCATGTCAAAGCCAGATTCGAGGAAGATCCTTTGGTATTCTCCCAGCATTAACCAGGTTTTGCTTGAATTAAAGTCCATTCCGTGCCTGTGTCCTGTCTGCCTCCAGAGTCTTTGTCCCTAGCTGGGGAATCTCACTCCAACAATAAGCAAGGACATACAGATCATAGGGTAAAGGAAAAACTTAGACTGAGACATACAGGCTACACCAGAAAGGGCATGCAATAGGCAACATCAATGTGAGCAAGATCAGCATAATTTGAAGTTAGAGAATCCATTCCTCAGTTTAATAATGGCTGGGAAGAGGCTATCCGGGAGCTGCTGGTTTGTGTGTTCAAGCTTCTGTATTGTCTGCATGATGGAAGAGATTGTAGGATATCCAGGATTCGATGGGTGTTTGATCATGTTATCAGCCTTTCCACGGCAGTGAGCTGTGTAAATGGAGACAATGGATAGGACGTTGGTTTCCGTGATGGCATGGGCTGTGCACACAACCTTCTGTCATTTCGCTTCCTTTCCTGGGCATGTCCCAGTTTATCCAACCTCTCCGTATGACTCAGACCCTTGAGTCCTGGCAACATCCTTGTAAAGTTTCAGTTTAATACCATCCTTCCTATAGCAAGGTGACCAAAACTGAACACAATGCTGAACTGGGAAATATTTGGAACTATATGTTTCACTCCGCTGCCAATTATTATGCTGCTGTGATATTGCTTTATTTTTTGTGTTATTCTGAAACCTTAATATTCATTGAATCCTCTGACGGTAATCCCCTCGGGTGAACGTCCTCCTGACTGCTTGAATGTGAATCAATCTATTTGTGTGGACTGATATTTTGAGGCCGCTGTATATCAGAGAACAGGAAGGGATGATGGATGATTGTGCGGTGTGTGTCCTTTACTGGACCAGCTTGTCTCTCCAGGCACCTAAAGCTTTTATTGGGGACCAGAGTACCTCAGAATCGTTACATCACAGAAGAAAGCTACTTAGCCCATTGTAGGTCTCTGCACAAAGAACATTACAGCTAAGTTCCTACAACATCCTTCAGCACTGCCGACAGATCCACCGACCCTACTGTCAACCGTAAATTTACTAAATCATCCTTCTATATCCTCATTAAGGTCATTTTCAAAAGTACAAACAACAGTCACACTAAAGCAGATCCTTGCAGTATACCCCTAGCAACTAAACTGCAGGATAATCATTCCCCATCAACTATCACCTTCTGTCTGCTTTCAGCTGGCCGATTTGTGATCCAAACGCTAAATCACTCACAATTCCACGTCTCCATATTTTCTGGGAGAAAGTAAAGACTGCAGATATTTGAGATCAGAGTCGAGAGTGTGGTGCTGGAAAAGCACAGCGGGTCAGGCAATATCCGAGGAGCGAGGAGAAAATGAAGACTGCAGATGCTGCAGACCAGAAAACTGATTCCTGATGAAAGCCTTACAAGAGAAACATCAACTTGCATGCATCTTGGACGCTGCCTCATCTGTTCGGCTTTTCCAACACCACGCTCTCCATATTTTCTTCAATAGCCTACCATGAGGGACCTTATAAAACGCTTCACTGAAATCCACATACCTCACTTTACCCTCACCCACCTGTTTGGTCACCTTCTCAATGAACTCGGTAAGATTTGTGAGGCATGACATACCTTTCACAAAACCTTGTTGACTATTCCTAATCAAATGATTCCTTTCTAGACGATAGTAAAACCTATCTCTTATAATCCTTTCCAACACCTTACCCATAACCAAAGTAAGCCTGGTATCTAATTAACAGGGTTGTCCCTTCTCCATTTCTTGAGCAAGGGAACAACGTTTGCTGTCCTCCAGTCTTCTGGCGCTATTCCTGTAGACAATGGCGATGTAAAAATCCGAACAGATGTTTGTGTAAACTCCTCCATAGCTTCTCAGAGAATCCTAGGATAAATCCCATCTGGCCCAGGGGACTTATCTATTTTCACACTCTCCAGAACTGCTAACATCTCCACGTTACGAACTTCAATCCTGTCTCGTCTAATCGCCTGTATCTCAGTATTGGCCTCGACAGCATTTTCTTTTTCCATTGTGAATACTGATTCAAATATTAATTACAGCCTGTCCTATCTCCTCAGACTCCAAACACAACTTAACACTACTGTCCTTGATTGCCATTAATCTTCATTTGTTCATTCTATTATTCATGACGTACTGATAGAAAGCGTGAGGGTTTTCCGCGATCCAACTTGCCAAAGACTTCTCATGCTCTATCCTGGCTATCTTAGCTCTTTTTGTAAGACCTTCCAGGCTAACTTGTAACTCTCAAGCATCCTAACTGAGCCTTCACGTTTCATCTTAAAATAAGCCTCCTTCTTCCTCTTGACAAGCGATTCAACTGCTTCAGAAAACCACAGCAGCCTCCCTCGACCACTTCCTCCTTTCCTGACAGGGATAAACGTATCAAGGACACACAGTAGCTGTTGTTTGAAAAAGCTCCACTCTTAAATTGTACCCATCCTCTGCAGTTTCCTTCCCCATCCTATGTATCCTAAAACCTTTCCTAATCGCATCATAATTGCCTTTTCCCCAGCTATAACTCTTGCCCTGCGGTATACACCTGTCCCTTTCCATCGCTAAGGTAAACATAACTGAATTGTGGTCACTATCAGCAAAGTGTTCACCTACCTCCATATCTAACACCTGGTCTGGTTCATTACTCTGAACCAAATCCAATTTGGCCTCGGCCCTTGTTGGCCTATCTACATACTGTGTCAGGAAACCATTCTGCACACATTGGACAAAAACTGACCCATATAAAGTAATTCAGCTGCAGCATTTCGAGTCAATATTTGGAAAGTTAAACTCTTACATAACAACTACTCTGTTATTTTCGCTCCTATCCAGTATCATCTTTGTAATCCTTTCCTCTACATCGCTGGAACTTTTCAGACGGCAATAGAGAACTTTCAGCAGAGACCTCTCCGTGTTCGTATCTCACCTCTTCCCATACGACCTCACTAGACGAGTCCTTATCAAACATCCTTTCTACTAACGTAATGCTGTCTTTGATTTTCAATGACACCTCACCCTCCCCCACCCCAACCACCACCCCCGCCCCACTTTTAGTACCTTCCTTGTTCTTATTAAAGCATCTAAACCCGGACCCTACAACAATCAGTCCTTTCCCTGATCTGTCC
The DNA here is from genome assembly GCF_047496795.1 of Chiloscyllium punctatum. NCBI lineage: Eukaryota > Metazoa > Chordata > Chondrichthyes > Orectolobiformes > Hemiscylliidae > Chiloscyllium > Chiloscyllium punctatum. Next base: position 58,357,803 of record NC_092769.1, read on the forward strand.
ATTTCTCCAAAATGGCCAAAACATCAAGATGTACAACTGCACAATTTGGAAACAGGGAGTGATTGGAGGGATGTTAAACGAGGGTGAGTTGGATAGATCAGAAGAAAGCATGAGGGGTGATAGACAGGAACGAACAGAAAATGGAAGTTTTATTTAGAAATTCTCACGGATGGCAAGGTCTTTATCTATTGCCATACCGTTTGAGCACTGTGCGGATACTGGCTGTGGTCCCAGAGCATTTATCGCCAATAATATCACAGAGCTGAGTTGCTGACAGTTAAACAGAGTCCAAAATGCCGAGTGATCTTTTTTTTCTCTACAGTGAGAAGGTGATGTAATATAAATAGACTGGATGAACAGCAGGAGGAACTGAGAATCGTACTCGATACTGACATACTGCACCAGAGAATCTCAATGAGGTGGATCACTGACAGAGGGGAAATCAGCATCTCAGCTGTGAGCCAAATAATGATTGATAAAGATTACACACCACTTACGTGGCTTTGTAATACACATTTCAATTTATGAAACTCAATATCATGAGTGTATCTTATTTCTTTGTTCTTCCCATAGTTTAGTACGGACAGAAAATTATTTTGTCACCGTATTTTGTGTTCAATAAACAAATTTTTACTCCGCATTCCTCACTTTAGATGTATCCTTGAATCTGTTCTACAAATGAGTTATAAAGAGTAACATTCCAATACTGATGACTGAGGAATATTATTGTCCCTCCCTCCAATCTGAACTGCCATGTCCCACAATTCTCTGTTTTCTGTCTCCTCCACAATACCATAATCACACTGTAATTGAAGTCCAGTAAATAACATTTCATCACAGTTCACTAACATCGATAACATCAATAGCACAGGCCTCATCTGCATCTCCCTAAACCTGGAATAACAATCTGAATTGTATTCGCCACGTTCAATTCTCTGTTAACATATCCATGCCATTTGTCTGTTACAATCCCACGTTTCTCAGACACGCATTCGCCTCAGATCATGAATTATATAAATTGTTTCAATGTTTAATTGAAATTATGATGCTTGATCAATAGTTCCAGGATGTATGTTTCCATTTATAATCAGAGACACGTGTTTACGTTCTGATAAACTTATGGCATTACTCCTGCATCCAAGAAGATTGAATGGTTACACTCAATTGATCTACCGGCCTCAAGATTTGTTCCATCAGTCACCCTCACATCGCCCATCCAGAAAATGACAGTTTGAATCATTGTTTTGAATTTGAATAAAACAATATTGAATTGAAAGGCGTTGGCTGGAGCTATTTGTTCAGTGACTGGGATTGATATCAGTCTCCGTGGATCCGAGATGTGTCACTGGAGGGTTTGCCTCTTCTATTAATTAAGGACTCGGTTCAATGTGTTATCCCAGTATGGGCAGGAGCATCAATGACTGGACTAACAGGGATCAGCAGCTCGAGTGACAGGGGAGGATAGATAAGAATCTGAGAACATTACACTGGAATAATACAATAACAGACAGGAGTTTATCCTGAGGTCTTTTCTACCTTTCTCAGCCTTGGATATCATTAGCCTCACGGATCGAAGATATCCTTTGGATTATTCAAGGTGGTTACTATCCTATCCTCGCTATAGTTGGTGTTCCTGGTAAGTCATTCCATCTGACCATTAAGCTGAGTTGTACTGAATTGCTGTTCATATTCAAATTTTAAAATTTGCAAGCCATCATTTTCAGGTCCAGACAAAAATTTTATTCCTTACTGATTATAACTAGCAAATTACTATTCACAGCTTACTCAATAATACACGAGGAGAAACCAGACTGTTCCTAATTTCCATTATCTTTTTTCTTCATTCATATTTACATTTCTACATATTCTCCCCATTCACCAATCCTGCCCAAGACCACTATCAGGATATTTCAGTCACCTTCTCAGCCTCAATGCAGCTGCTGAATAATCCATCGTTTGTGCCTTTGGTAAATTCAGATATAACCGTTTCAAGTCCCTTCTAACTATGCTTACGTCACTTGAGCTGGTTAATTTGTCCTCTCCACAGAATCTGTCAGATGGACAGACAGTGCATGGTGGTCAAGTCATTTACTCATTATCAAGCGTACAGAATAACAATGTTTTGGTGTCTCATGAAGGAAGTTGATGGAATGCAAATGAAATCATCACCACTAGTTTTAAACAGGTGCATATCTGTTTGCCTCATGTCCTTTAGAGAAGGCAATGAGTTATGCTTTCATGATCAGGTCTCTGTGTGACTGCAAACCAGCAGCAATGTGGTTTACTCTTTATTATCCTGTACAACAGCTGAATCAGCCACTCAGTTCAAGATCAGAATATCACGCTGGCCTGACCAGGGCTGCACACATCCCGTGAGGGAAGAACAAAAGGAAAGAAAACTCCCTTTCTCTGCCTGATTTCCATTTTCCTGCAAGTCATTTCCATTCAGGTAGGTGACCATTCCCTGTTTCAATTGAATTCTTTCTGATTGAGTCTCCCTCTGAACGTGATATTCATTGACACCTCTCATGACTGACCTACAGATGTAAGAAACTTCAAAATTCCACAACATTCGCAGTGCAGAGAGAAGGAATGGCTTTTTATACCACAGGAAAGAAGCTGAGACAGCTAAGTGAGGGAACAGAATTGCTGTGATCAACCTTAGAGTGTTGTTGAGATAGTATTTGGGGTATTGTGCATAGATTTTCTCTCCTTTGTAAGGAATAATCCTCTTGGCAGAAAGAGAATAAAGGAGTTTTACCAGACTAATTGTTGGGATGATTGTACCATCGGGCGTGCATGAGGATTTGTAGGGCTTTGAAGAATAAGAGGTGATTGCATTGAAACTTAAGGTGATGGACAGTCACTCATTATATTCCAAACAGAACTAATACGGTGATAAATTCCATGTTTTTTTAAATTGGTTTACATAATTCTCAATGGCTTAAAAGACTCTGAGAATGTTCCTCTCACTCCACGCCACTCCCCATTTCGATTGAGAGAGAGAGAGCCAATCTTTAACCAAACTCTTCCAACATTAATCCAGTGCATTTGGTGTGTGATCATACATAGAACTTCACATTATCCTCCATCGCGACAGGAGCCAAAACACCTTCATTCTAAAACAGTTAACTGTCCCCACCAGCTTCTGACCCCCACGGAGAACATGAGTCTGTCTTCTTAGAGATGGAAGATGCCTCCTTGAGGCTTGGCACAAAACATTTGGCTTCCTTCCTCACTGCCGGAAATACATGTTAAAGTATCATTTGTTCCACAGGCAATGGAGCCACGAGGAGCAATGTGAGCAGTCTAAAAGTGCAGTCTCTGCTCTATTCGTTTTCCAGGTTGGAGCATCAATGACACCCTCCTATTCCTGTATAAGTGTCTCGAGGGGTGAATGATCTCCTCCTGGTTCCATAGAACAGGTTTAGGGGTCTTACTGAACTCTGCCTGTTCCTGTTTAACAGTTCAATGTACTGACCAGAAGCCTCCTCTTCCTGTGGAACAGGCAGGAGGATTGAATGGGCTGTCCCTCTTCTTGATTAGTCATTTAGATGCGCTGAATAGCTTCCACATATCCAGGTGTATCCAGCTTGAGGTGCTGAATGAGCTCCTCTTTTAACTGTGGAAATGTGCAGTGCCTGGCCGTTCTGTTACATGAATGTTACCGACACTTTAACAGCACAAACGTGAATGTTGTTTGGGTCTTGCTGAATATGGACACAGACCTGTTCAGGAGCTGAGTGGGGACAAAATGTTCTGAATATTGTGTGATCTTCAGTGATCACTCCACTTCTGATCTTGGGATAGATGGGGGGTGCCGGGAAAGGGGGCACATAGACGTTGACGAAGGAGCTGAAGATGTTTGTGCAGAGGAAGTTAATCTGAGGATCTCCTGAAGAGATGTCCCGGGACTTAGAGGATTGTTGGCCACCGACCACAAACATCTTCCTTTGTGCTCTGAAAGACCCCAACTAGTGAGGAGGTTAGACCTGATTCTCATTAAGCTCAAAAAATTAGGTGGTCCCGATGAAATCCTCAGTCAACTACTGCCTTGATATCAAGGCCATTCGTTCTTTCCTGAGCCCCTGTGTTCACCTCTTGTTCAAATCAACAGGTGACGGTGTATGTGTAGAGAGTGTTTTCCTCTCACAGAGGGTAATCAATGTCAGGAATTATCTGGACTAGAGAGTTAGGGGAGCTACATCACTGAAGGTATTTAAAGAGGTGGTACATGAATCTTTGACCTGTCAGAGAGCTGTGGAATGTGAAGAACTGGGCATTATGGAGGAGTTAATGCTAACAGTAGATCAGCCATGATCATACACAATGGCTTGACCATCCGAATTACCTATTCCTGTTCCCTATGTTTTCATTTTCTGTAATTTCAAAGTAAACGGCTGTAATTTTCCTGGATGTACTATATTTGTATGTTGTAATCAGAGAGAGCAAAGCATTTTTGAGTCATCTCTGAGTGAGGTATGGAGCTTTATTCATAACGAATCCTGGTCCAGACCAAGACCAATAAATGAAGCACAAGGTGTAGAGAGGGGGCGCTCTATAAACATACCAGAGGCGTCTTTCAAAACCAGCGTGGATTTCCAAATAACATTTTCCAATCCATCTCAATCTGAGTGTGCCAGTTGTGAGGGATTAAATGAAATCCTGTGTTACTGTGGAGCATTGGCCCCCATCTGCACCTTGCAGGAGCTGTGAGAGGCTGAATGCACCATGGTAACACGGGACAGTGGAGCAAGAGTGGGTCATCAGACACTTTGTCACGGCTCTAACATGCACTATGATCTGATTAAGGTCTCAGCAGCACTTTTCTGTCAGTACCATTTCCCTACATTCATTTATCTTTCAAATGTCTTACATAGACAATTTTGAACAAATGGAAATATCCAAGCATCACAATCTTCTGTGGAAGGGAATTCACACCTTAAAAACCTTTTGAGAATCTCTTGTTCGTGTTCTGACCAATGTTGGAGGGTCTCTCATGTCTTTTCCCACTCCTCTATTGGTGAAAGCAAATTTTAAATGTAACCAGTGCTGTGCCCAATGATGTAGGTATCGGACTGGGTAATTTTCTAGAAAAATCTGAGACACAGAAAGTTGAACTGTGAACAAATGGTAAAACGATAGAGTGTCTCAAATATGTTTCTGACTTTCAATTTATTCTGCTCACACTAATGTCTGTGAATGCGGATTTCTTCCCAGAACAGTTGGATTTGGCTTTGTCTGAATTCCCTTTGCTTCGAGCTGTACAGAGATTCCTATGAATCCTCATCAGGAATCCACCACGAATGGTAAAGATGACTCAGGATTTTTCTGCTCTCACGCCTTGTTTTCAGGCAGAACAAAGTAAGGGAAAGAGACCAATTGGCTGCTGCTTCTGAAGCAAGTAATATTTTTCTCCGTCTCTGTGTGGAAAAATACAAGAATGTCAACTGAACATCAAACTGGACCATGTGCACTCTCCATGTACATTCTCTGGAATGGATGATAATAGACTGTATGCAGCATCATTGCTGTTGTTGGTGCACAGTGCCTTTCATTAGCAAATGAAAATAATGTGCCCGTTTTATGATTTGATGGAATGTTTAATTGCATCAGCGTACTTTTTAAAAATGGGTTTATATCTTCATAATATTTGTGTTAATACCAATGCATCTCATTCAAAAAGAAATCTAGCTTTAGTCTTCTTAACAAGAGAAAATATGTATCCAGCTGAAAGACTTCTCTGAAAATCATGGTTCAGTAAGATTTCTCATCTAAGATCTAAACAGATAATCCCCGATAACAAAAGGCCTTCATTTCAGGAATGAGTAAAGGGAAGCATCTTTGAACATCTTTGAAACGAATTGAATCCTTTTTATTGGTTTAGAGGATCAGAACTGCACCCAATGTATCCGATGTGGTCTCAGCAATCCTTGCACAGATACAGTGAAATATTCCTAATTAAACCCAATACACATTGCCACAAGCAGCATCATTCCACTTACCTTCCGAATCACTTGCTGCATCTGCAGACAGACTTCATATGATTCATGTACCAAGAATATGAAAAACATCTGCATCACAGAGTCTCCATTTAAATTGTTCCTGACTGCAATAAACAACTCACATTATATTGTTACTGTTGAGGATACGCTCACTAACCTTCCCTGTCTACATCATAATGCAGATTCACTCCCTCCATTTGAAGATCTATTGAATGATCATTTTGGTGTACAAGGTAGTTCAGCTTTGATCCATTCAGTCCCTTCATCCAGGTATTTTACATAGATTATTAATCATTGATGACCCTAGAGTGATCTCTGTGTCAAAACTAGTTACAGTTTTATTTTTAAAAATCATATATCTCCACTGTCTATTTCCTGTTAGTGACAGCATCCCTGTTCCTGTGCAGCAGTTCAGGCAGGTTTAATGGCCTCGTCCTGGGCTGTGTAATGTACTCAACGAACTGAATTATTCATCCTATAGTCCTGTGTAATTCCTTCGATGGGCAGAATGGGCTCCTCCCGTCTCATTGTAACGATTCGGTCTGGCTGAATGGGATGGTCCTCTACCCTGTAATCGCACTGAGGGGTGGATTGGGGTAGGGTCAGCAGTATATCTCTGTAACTGCTTTGAGGGGTGGATTGAGGGAACAAATCGTGAGGTAGGGACAGCAGTATATCTCTGTAACAGCATCGATGAGTGGATTGAGGGAACAACACATGGGGTAAGGGCAGTAGTCTATCTCTGTAACGGCCGGGAGCGTAGATTGAGGGAACAACACATGGGATAAGGGCAGCACTATATTCCTGTAACGGCCGGGAGGGTGGATTGAGGGAACAACACAAGGAACAGTGGCAGCAGTATATTCCTGTAACGGCCGGGAGGGTGGATTGAGGGAACAACGCATTGGAAAGGGGCAGCAGTTGGCCATTCAGAAGGCTCATGGATGATCCGAGTGTGTCTGACCATCCGTCTCCTGTCTGTTCCCAATAAACATTGACTCTTCTGTCCGGCAAAGATCAGTCAAGCTCAAACTAAAATACCTAAATTAACCGAGTCTTCACTGCTCCCTGAGGATGAGGACACCACAGTTAGCACAACAGTAAAGAGAAAGGGACATCCTTCTTTCATTGTGGGAAACATTTTTTTAAAAACTGTGTTAACCTCATATCAAATCACTGCCCCTTTTCGGATATAGTGGTACAATAACTAGGAATAGACATTAACCATTCTGCCCTCCAATCTTTTCCCATATTACCACTGACTGTTTCCAATCAAATATGATGCTACTGCTGTCTCAGGAAGAGAATACCTGAGAGCATAACACCAGATGAGTGTTAGAAAAGGAGCAGAATTAGAACATTTGGCCTATCGAGTCTGATATTCCATTCAGTCATTTCTAATATGTTCCTCAACATCATTCTCCTACCTTCTCCCTAGAATCCTTGATCTCCTTATATATCAAAAAATTTATTTATTTGTGTCTTAATGACACTCGCGTCTGTGTCTTAATGTGTATTTATGTGTGTGTGTGTCCATGTGCTTATGACTTTTGTATTTGTGTGACTGTGTCTGTCTGTCTTTGTATCAGCCTGTGTGTTTCTATCTGTGTTTGTGTCTGTTTGTGCGTGACTGTTTATGTCTTTGTGTGCTTCTCCGTGTGTGCATGCTTATCTCCTTGTATGCATTGTTTATGTTAGTGCATTGGGGTATTTACCAATACATCTGTGTATTTCAATACCTGCATCTCTGTGCAATGGAGTATCTGTTCTTCTGCGAGTGAGACAGATGAGGTTGGAACTGACAGTAGGTTTGAATTGAGAATTGCTCTTTACTGAACACTGCTCCTTATTCGGTGGGTGGGACGTGGATGTTTCAGAACCTCCACACAAGGCCTCCTGGTCCTCTCCGGAGCTCTCCAGGATCCTCTCCACATATCAGGGTAGGGGGATGAGGGAACGGATATCCAGCCCTCCACCACCCGGGTTGGCCCTTTCTGTCCTATTTCAGACTGCTTCTCCTGGAATGGGAGAAAGGGAGGGAATGAGTGCGAGTGGGAGTGGATGGCCCTTCTGTTAGTGCTGGACTAGGTGAGGTGTGACATGGTGAGGTGGCCAGAGGGAGTCTGTCCATAGTGTTGTATCCATATAGTGCTATTAGTGTGCGGGGCTATTGCATCAGGGGCAGAAAATGTGGGGGAGGGAAGGTGCTGAATGCAACAGTGAGAGTGGTCGTGCTTGAGCCTTACCTGGAGATAGAGTGTGAGCCTTGGTCAAGGATAGGTGCTGTAAGAGACATACAGTGATTGTGAGGGAGCAGTGAGAATATACGGTGACACTTATCCTGACAGACAGGGGTGGATATTGATGCTTGTCCTGTATTACTGGACATGTCTTCACATAATCTCAGCATCCCCGAATGTCTTATTCAAGTCTATCACTAATAACGACACAGACTCTGTCCCTCAGATTCCACATAATCAGATTGGGTGGGTCTTACAAATAGCAAGGAGAAACAAACTTGATGTGTTATATATCTGAACCAAAACTGACGCGCAAATATTTTACATCATATGCTCTGGAAATTATATATGCAACTATATGCAAAGGGAAGCTATGACATACTGATATTATCGTTGGGCTCTTAACCCAGAGACCCAGGTAATGTTCTGGGGACATGGTATCAAATCCTGCCATGGCAGATTGTGATATTTGAGTTCAATAAGTATCTGGAATCAAGGGTTTATGATGATCAGGAATCCATTCCTGATTGTTGGAAAAACTCATCTGGTTCACTGATGTCCTTTAGGGAAGGAAACGGCTGTTCTTATCTGGTCTGGCCTGCATGTCACTCCAGATCCAAGGCAACGCTGTTGACTCATAACTGCCGTCTGGTATGGCCAGTAAATGCTAGGTATCCAGCTAAGCCCTCATCCTGTGAATGAGTAACAAATACTCGTGGGTTCTGCAGTAATAATGGGTGGTGTCAAGTTGCATCGAAACTGAGTTGACGAAGTGACTGCTAATGTTGTGAAAAATAAATTCCATAAGTGAATATCAGAGAGGTTGAAGAGTATGTTGTGAACCAAACTAGAGAGCAGATTATTTCGGATTTGGTGTTGTGTGATACTGATTAAGGATGATCAGCCATGATCATATTGAATGGTGGTGCAAGCTCGAAGGTCAGAATGGCCTACTCCTGCACCTATTGTCTATTGTCTCTTGTCTATTGTGTAGTCGGAAGGACTAATTACTAACCTTGCTCTGAAGCAGCTTTAGAGGGATAGTGACATTAATATGTTGTATTTTACACGGCGTCTGCATTCAATGTGGAATGTTTGAACACTCTGGTCAAACATCATGGAAGCCCAGAGGTTAGAGGGTCAAGTTCACTCCAGTGAATTGGGAAAGTACAATATAACATTCAGTAGGAGAACAATGGTTGTTAGACCCATATAGTCTTACAGCACGGAGACAGGCCATTCGGCCCAAACTGGTCCATCCCAAAAAGAATGTCCATTCAGACTAACCCCATTTCCCTGCCATTTCCCTGTATCCTTCTAATCCTTTTCTACCTGTGTATTTGTCCAAATGTATTTTAAATTTTGTGAATGTACCCGTCTCAAACACTTCTGCGGGCGGCTCATCCCATATGCATACCACCCTGTGTTTAAAAGAAATTGCCCCTCACGTTCCCTTTTACTCTTTCCCCTCTGACGTTAAATTGAAGCCCTCTAGACCGTGATTGCCCAATCCTAGGGAAAAAAAGACTGAGTGAATCGATGCCACCCATGATCTTATACACTACTATCAGATCCCCCTCAGCCTCATGCATTCTAAAGTAAAAAAAATCCTAGCTTGTTCAACCTCTCACTATAACTCAGACCATTGAGTCTTGGCAACATCCTTGTAAATTTCTTCTGCACTCTTTCCAGTTTAATAACATCCTTCCTCGAGCAAAGTGAACAAAACTGAACATGACGCTACAAGTGTGGACTCGCCAACATCTTGTATAACTGCAACATTACTCCCTAATTTCGATACTCAATGCTCTAACTGATGAAGGACAGTGAGTCAAAAGCCTTTTTCAGTGCCTTGTCTACCGAGGAATCCACTTACAGAAAACGGTGCACCTGAATTCCAACGTCACTCTGTTCCACTGCAATCCTTAAGGCCCTGCCAGTCACCATGAAACTCCTGCCTTGATTTGATTTTCTAAAATGCAAGAACTTACACTTATCTGAATTAAATTCCATTTGCCATTTCTCGGCCCAATTCCCCACCTGATCAAGGTACTGCTGTAATTTCTGAAATTTCTGATAACCTTCCTCGCTGTCCACTATACAACCTATTTTAGTGTCACCTTTAAACTTACAAATCATGCCTGTACATTCTCATCTAAATCATAGATATATGTAATATATGAATATATGGTCACAGCACCGACCCCTGAGGCATTCCACTCTCACAGGCCTCCAGTCTGACCAGCATCCTTCCATGATTACCCTCTTCCTCCTATCATCAATCCAATTTTCGACCTAATTTGCCAGCTCCCCCTCAATTCCATGTGATCTAACCTTCCAGAGCAGCGTACCATGGGGAACCTTATTGAAGGCTTTACTGCAATCCATATAGACTATATATACGACCATGCCCTTACCAAAGTTACTGGTCACTTTATCAAAGCACTCTAGCAAATGTGTGAGCCATAATCCCCCATTCACAAGGCCCTGTCTTTCCAAATGCATGTATATCTTCTCCCTCAGAATCTCCTCAAGTAATTTACCTGCTACAGATTTTAGGTTTACTGGTCTATAGTTCCCCGGTTTTTTCTTTGTAGCCCTTCTTGAATAAGGGCACAGCATTCACTACCTTCCAGTCCTCCAGGACTTCACCCGTTGGCGACTGATGATGCAAAAGTACCATCCACGGCCCCCGCTATTTCTTTCCTTTCCTCCTGCAGTGTTCCTGAATATATCTGGTCAGTACCAGGATATTTATAGAAATACTACAAAGTCTGAAAAATATCTTTATTTATTTCAGGTAAAACACCCAAGAGTGAGAAAGTGAGTTAACAATGATTAGCATAATAAATTAAGATTATATTAATCACAGGAAGTGACTTCAGAAGAATTCCACACATTGTGGAATCCTGAGAATTCTCAGAAATTTACGATCCAGAAATACAGGGCCATGAAACGGGTAAGGAAATCAAAAAGGGCACATGCATGCAAACAAACAGGAACACAAAGACTGCATAAATCTATGGTCTATATTTCAAAGGAAAGAGAGAAGCATAGTCAAATGTGGAAATCTGCAATCAGGAGAGACGAGCTTATTATGGATAACTGGGAAATGGCCAAGCAAATAACCAGTTACCTCGCATCTGTCTTCATGGAGGAAGATCCAGAAAATCACCCAGAATTACAACGTCATTATATAGGACTTATGGATCAAAAGACAAAAAGTCAATTTATATCAGTAACAAGGCTCTACTTGAACATACAGCTGGATTGAGCATTGCTAACCTTGACAAACCAGATGTTGTTCATACCAAAATCTTCAGAAATAAACCACTAATAGAAGTATTAGTTGCACTGTCGATGACTGTGTTCTATTACCCAGTGCATTCTGCATCGTCTGGAAGCCGTTGCAGATAAATGGACATTAGTAAACGTGATCCAAGCACTACAGATGAACGGTAGTGATTCAAGCATCTACAAAGGAAAGAAGAGATAGTGTGGAGAACTGCAGACCAATTAACTGGACATTTGTGGGGAAACTGTTGGAGTCTATTATATAGGATGTGATATTCGTTATTTAGAAATTAACAGCAACATTGGAGAGAATCAGTCTGCATTTCTGAAAAGGAAATCATACTTGACAAGCTTTGGAATTGTTTGAACTTGATTCCTACAGCATAGATAATGGGGAACCGGTACAATTGGCATATTTTAGATTATCAGAAGGCTTTCTATAAGAACTCACGCAATGGGTTCATAAATACAATGAATGTGAAAGGTATTTGGAGGAATATATGCAAGTGGTAAGTTAAAGTTTGGATTGCCTTCCTTTAAGGGAGTCAGAATATAGATGTAAAGACATTTTGAAGCAGTTTAACAGCGTGTTGGTGAGTACTGTACCTGGAATATTGAGTACACTTTTGGTCACCAAATCTGAGAAAGAATATACCGACCACAGAGAAAGTTCAATGGACATTCTCCAGATTAATCCCTCAATTGGCGAGATTGCGTGATAATGAAACTCGGCCTGTGTTCTCTAGAGTTTCAAAGAATTAGAGATGGGTCACTGTGAAATGCATAAAATTCACAAAACATGTGACAAGTTGGAAATTAACAGGATGTTTCTCCGGCTGCCTAATACACAATCAAGGGAAATAATGGCAGGATAAAGGACAGATCATTTAAGACTTCAATAAGGAGTAAATTCTGCACGGGTAGGGGACTAACTAACACGGGGCATGGAAACCTGCTGGCAGGGCAAGATTAGGGAGAATTCCCAGATAATATACAAGTGTGCCCAGCGGAACAGAATAACCAGGGAACAGGTAGGTCTCATTAGTGACTTGCCAAACTGCATCCAAATGAAGTTTAGTGGTAGGAGACACAAGGTGGTGGTTGACTGCTTGTGTGACTGGAGGCCAGTGTCCAATGGTGTACCACAGGGATTAGTGCTGTATCTCTTATTGTTTGTGATTCGGAGGTGCTGGTGTTGGACTGGGTGGACAATGCTGTAAATCTCATAACACCAGGTTAAATCCAACAGGTTTATTCAGCGGCACTAGCTTTCGAAGTGCTGCTTCTTCATCAAAGCGCACAATCACCTGATGAAGAAGTAGTGCTTCAAAAGCTAGTGCCTCTGAATAAACCTGTTGGACTGTAACCTGATGTGTGATGTTCAACTTTAATATTTGTGGTAATCATAAATGATGTAGCTGTGAATATGGATGAGAGGTGGGGAGTGTGAGAAGTAAGTTTGTGTTTGATACGCAGATTGGCTGTTGGCTGGCATTGAGGAGGACGGCCTTAAGTTAGGGGAAGATACAGATGGAATGGTCAGCTGGGAAGATCAATGGCAGATTGAATGTAACCCTGATAAATAGGAGTGGATACACTTTGGAAGAAGGAACCAGACAGGAGAGGACTCAATGAATTGTAGCACACTAGGAAGGTCAGAGGGTGCATCTCCACATATCCCTGAATGTGAGTGGACAGGTTCATACACAATTTGGGAAAGTATAAGGGACTGTAAACATTGAGGCGAAGATTATAAGAGCTATGCGGAACTTTGGTGAGGCCAAGATGGAATACTGTGTATAGTTCCGGGGAACATATTACAGGAAGGATGTGACTGCATGGGAGGGTTTGCAGAGGGGATTCACCAGAATGTTCCCTGGGATGGAGCATATCAGCTATGGAGAGAGGCTGGATAAGCTTGAGTTGTTTAGTTTGGAGGAGAGGAGGCTGAGGGGGACGTGATTCTGAAGGATAGGATTACGAGGAGCAAGGACAGGGTGGATGGGCAGCAGTTGTTCCTTTTAGTCAGGGGGGGCACACTTTTAAAGTGAAGGGTTTGCGGTTTTGTGAGGATTTGAGGATTGCTTTTCAGCCAGTGTGTATTGGGGTCTGAAGTACACTTCTTGAGAGGGGAGATATCATGGCAAAGTCAAAACTATTAAAAGATACATGGTTGTGCACTTGAAATGCCTTAAGATTCACAGCTAGGCGTATTGTGTCGGAAAGTGGGCCTTATGTAGACCATGCTGTATTTCTGATAGTACAGAGTCTTTGCTTCTGTGATTGTATGGCTGTAGAAGGCCAATCAGTGAGTTCCTTAAAATAGGATTTGATAGGTTTCTGAAGAATGTCTTAACAAAGTTTATAAGACAGAACTTGTGATATTTTCGGAAAATATGTTAATGGCAAAATTAAGAGAAAGAAATGTGCAGCTTTCTTACAGTTTGATGTCAGAGAATTGAGGACCGGGTAATGGTAGAACTATGGAACAAAAGTTTCAGTTATGCCTTCACAGAGGAAACCAAAATAAAAAAGAAAACTTCCTAGCAATGCTAGGGATCTTTAGTCTGGTGAGAAAAATGGAATAGAATGAAATTAGCAACTAAACAGTTTAGTGAAAGTATCGGAATGAAATTAATGGACATAGACAAAGTCAACAGAGATTTATGAAATGGGAATCATATTTGTTAAAGTGGCTTTTAGCAACATTATGGAGAAGGTAGCAATGTAATACGAGGGGAATCTCAGAAAGATTTTTGATAATGCCCCAAGCATATTGTGCGAATTCGAATCCTGAGGGACTCGGTCTAACGTATGGTCATGGTTTTAGAATGGGAGAGCTGGCAGGAAACAGTGCGCAGGAATAAAACAACATTTTTTTAAAAATGGAAGTCTAGGAGGATATAGCAAGGATCGTGTCTTGGGCCCCAGCTATTCCCAATACACATCATATATTTGGTTGACGGGGTCAAATGCAATATTCCCAAGTCTGCTGACAGCACTAAATGATGTCAGCATGTGAGTTGTGAGGAAGATGTTAAAAAGCTCCAAAGTGACTGAGACAAGTGAAATTCCTGGGAAAATACGTGGCAGATGGAGAGTAATGGCAGAGATGAGATGTTGTGTACTTTGATGGGAACAATTAATTTGGCAGCCTCTCATTTGAAAAGGGAATGTTTGAAACATGTTGTTCTATAAAGGAACTTAAGCTGCATTTTCGTTTATTTCTGTGCAGCCCTCTGAGTACATGTGACAGTGAATCTGAAGCCAGAAGTCAATACTGGGAATGGCATTGACACGCTGACCAGTGCATATAGACCCAGCAAGTGGGGAGCTGTAACATTGAAAAGAATCTGGATCACCTTGTACACCAGTCACTAAAGCAATATTGTAGGAACAGAAAGCAGGTAGACAGATAAATGATGTATTCACCTTCATTTCAGGGGAAATGAGTGCAGGAGTAAGAGTATCCTCCTGCAGCTGTACAGGGCCTTAGTGAGACCCCATCTCGAACATTGTACAGTATTGTGTGCAGTTTTGGTCTCCTTACCCAGTAAAGGACAAACCTGACATTGAGGGAGAGCAGGGAAGGATGACCAGACTGATCTCTGGGATGAAAGGCTTGTTATGGGAGCAGAGTTTTGGGCGACTGGACCTGTATTCCATGGGATTTAGGAAAATGAGTGGTGATCAGGGTGAAATATATAAAACTCTGACAGGGCGAGACAGATTGGAAGTTGGCTTGGACGCCTGAATCAAGGGGCCACAGCATTAAGTACAGACAGCCCACTTTGCATTGAGATGAGAATAAATGTCTTCACTCAGTGACTGGCGAACCAGGAGTACTCTCTCCCAGCTCGGGCTGTGGAAACCTAGGCACTGAATATAAATAAGGATTTCTGGAAATTAAAAGGATTGGGAGAGAGGTTGTTCTCCAATAACTCAGTAGTTGTGTTCCTGTGCAACACCGTATTGTGTAAAATCATGCAATATTAATAATGGGGTCTATGGGAAAATGAGGGTAAGGGGCAAACCCCCAAAAATATTAGTAAAGCCAAAAATTTAATTTCGACTAACGCACATACTAGCACAGTCTAAATAAATCTTTAAGTCCCATATTGTAATAAAACAGTGATGTAAATGTAATACTTTCAAAATACAGGTCACTGACTACAGCAGTGTACCTTTCACCACACTCTTCACCAGAAAGCGCGGAGGCTGACAGAACACGTGATTCCGATGGGGAAACTCCAGTTCTCCTCAAGAATCTCCCCACAGTTGGAAATAAAGTTCTTTCTAAGTGGATACTACAACTCCCCGTCTCAGGCTCAGTTTCAAGGCTTCCAGATCGGATTCGTTTAATTTTGTTACTTGTGGTTGAGTAAATCAAAAGTAGGGAAATGGCTTTTAACATTACTAAAGAGGTTCCCAAATTTTCCAAGGAAGTTTAGAAAGACAGAAGGAGGACATTGTTTAGAATTAACAAATAGGTTGCAATTGGGTTTAACCAGGGAGAAAAGGGAAGCTGAAATTGTAATGGAGTTGGTTAAGCACTTTGATGTATCAGAGAAATAGGAAACTGCAGTGGAGTTAGAAAAAACTTAAATTGCAAATGTGGCAACTGGAGATAGAAGATAACTAAAGGGAAGGAAATAGCGAGAAGAAAGAGAAAGAGAAGAAAAAGAAAGAGAGAGAGGATTTGAAATGCAGAGGTTGGGAATTAGACAAGCAAGTTAAGTTAACAGGATGGAGATGAAGGGAGAACATAGGGATGTATACAACTATGTTACTAACTTGCCATATTTCGGTGACAAAAATGTCAAAACCTTTTTTATTTCTTTTGAAAAAATGGCTAGGCAGATGACGTGTCCTGTGAACTTGTGGGTAATGCTAGTTCAGACTAAGCTGGTGGGCACAGCTGGTGAGGTATGTGCAGCGCTGTCAGATGAGGGGTCAAGAGATTATCAAGATGTCAAATTGGCTATTTTGATTAGTTATGAATTGGTACTAGAAGCATATAGACAGAAGTTCAGAAAAATAGAGACGGAACCAGGTCAGACTTATATTGAGTTTGAAAGAAGTAACCAGTCATTTTGACAGGTGGGTGCTGGCCTTAAAAATGGATAAGACCTGTGAGGCTTGAAGGGAGATTAATTTGCTGGAGAAGTTAAAAGACTCACTTCCAGAGATAGTAAGAATTCATGTGAATGTACCGAAAATTCAAGAAGTGAGAAGCACGGCAGAAAGGGCAGGTAAATATGCACTGGGGCATGAGATGATATTTAGCTTCTGGCAGGAGTTGCATCCTGTGAGGGATAGAAATTGGGAGAAGGGAAGTTCACACATTACAAAGAGAACGGTAGCGCACAGTACTTTACCACAGGTGAAGAAAGAAGCCCAAGGGGGTTGTAAGGTGGTGAAAGGCCTCAGGTGTTCTCACTATAAGGGAGTGGAAAACATAAAATGACAGTGCTGATGATTTAAGAAGGGCACTGGGAAAAATTGGTTTCACTGCAGTAAGCTGGGACACACCGTGATGGGCGTTGAATGAAGGCACTTTGGGGAAAGCTGTGGCAGAAGAGGTTAAGCCCAGTGGCATTAGTGAAACTGGTAAAGGAGACCCCAAGTAGAGCCGAAGAGCTGCAGGAGAGTGCACAGCCTAGGCAAGGGCTGGGTATGGAGGCAGTGCCTGATCTCTGAAAGAATTCATCTCTGTAGATAAAGTTTACTCAGAAAGAACAGGGGGATAAGGACAAGAAGTGATAATTTTGTGAGGTACGGGATCTGCTCAGTCTGTAATAGTTGAGAAGTGAGGCGCCAGAAAAGCACAACAGATCAGGCAGCATCTGAACAGCAGGACAATCGAATATCAGGCAGAAACCCATCGTCAGGAATGTGGTTGGGGGACAATGGGACTGAAACATAAATACGAGGGTAGTAGTTGTGCTGGTGGGAGGGTCACTGGGAAGACAATAAGAAGATGTAGGTGGGAGTAATAGTGATATGTCGGAGGGTAGGGTGGAGTCGATAGGTGGGAAGGAAGAGGTCTAGTTAGGGCGGTTCAAGAGGGCAGTGCTAGGTTGTACGGTTGGATCTGGGAGAGGTTGGTGGAGGGGAGATTTGGAATTTGGTGAAGTCAACTTTGATGCTGTACAGTTTGAGGGTTCCAGCTGTCCTCCCACCGATAGGTGTCCTATCACCCTCCTGTCCGACCTATCACCATCACACCCCACCTGCATCTACCTATTGCCTTCCAAGCTCCCTTCCACCCAGCTCCACCCCACCCTTCTATTTATTTCTCAACCTCCTTCTCCCTCCCTTACCCCCCACTTTCCTGATGAAGGATTTATACCTGAAACGTTCACTCTCCTGCCCCTCAGATGCTTCCGACGTGTTGTGCTTTTCCAGCCCCACACTTTACAACTCTCATCTCCAGCATCTGCAGCCCTCACTTTCTCTCACTCTCTAATAGTAAGAGATGAAAGATTTTTTCACTCTTTCTGGCATGTTAATCGAGAGTGTGTTAATTTATGGAATGGGGACAGAAATTAAGCATTCCCTTGTGTTACATCAGGATGGAATGCCAAATCAAGATTAGGGAAGTAACAGTGACAGTGAGTAACAGAGTGTCAGTTCCAGGAATACAGTTTGTTCTTGTGAACGATTTAGCAGGAGGCGAGGAGTGAGACGCACCACTTGTGGTGGAGAAGCCAACAGAAGTCTACGGAATTGGGATGTTAAAAGAAAAATACCGAGGAATCTTTCCAGACTGTGTAGTAACAAGATCCCACTGTCATAAGTTACAGCAGGAAGTAAAACCGAAAGAAAAAGACAAATGAATTGATGCTCAGTGAACTGACCCCCGTTTGATGTAACGGTGCAGGAAAAACCTGAACAGGCAGAGGATCAGGCAGAGGGGTTTAGTCCAGAAAGGCTAATGGACTTACAACAGATATATACACACACACAGAAAAGGAATCAGAATATATTGTTGAACATTATTAACTTAAAGATAGAATCCTAAAATTAAAATGGAGACCCCGATAGGTTACTGCAGAAGGGAAATGTGCCGAAGTGCACCAGATTGTGTTAGCAGTAACGTACAGTGTTATGGCTAGCACATAAACTAATTGCAGGCGGTCACTTAGGTGTACAGAAGACTCAGGCTAAGGTACAGAAGCATTTCCACTGGCCTAGAATGCACAAGGACGTGGTTTTTATTGTACATGATATACATCCCAAATGGTAGGTAAGTAACAGGCAGGAATAAAACCAGCACCTTTCGTGCCAATTACTGCATTCGAAGAACATTTCACGTGGGTTATGATTAATTGTGTAGCTCCACTTCCTAAAATAGAAGTGGAAAACTATATTTGCTGACCATAATGAATATGTCCACCAGATTTCCAGAGGCAATTCCATTACGGAATGTTAAGATAAAAAGGGAGGTGGAGGTGTTGGTAGCTTTCTTTACTCGCTGTGGGCTAGGCAGTAAGATTGAGTCAGACGAAAGATCTCATTTTACCGCTCAGCTGTTAAAGGAAGTCATGGATAGCTTTGGTATGCAGCAGTTTAAATCAAGTGCGTCCCATCCTGAATCCCAGGGAGTCTTGGAAAGTTAGCATCAGACGCTGAAGACCATGTTCACAGCGTACTGTTATGATGACCCGAATGATTGGAATAAAGGTGTCCCATTATATTGTTTGCCATTAGAGATGCCCCAAATAAATCTACTCACTTTACTTCCTTTGAGTTAATATTTGTACATGAAGTGAGAGGTCCGTTGAAATTAATAAAATATAAATTGACAGGACCGAAGTCGGAAATCTCACACTTGGATTCTGTGTGTGAGGTGAAGGAGAGAGTAGATGGAGTAGGTGAGTTTGCTAAATACTATATCTGAATAGTATCTGAAGAGCACAACGTAGAGTGAAGCAGGTGGCAGATAAAAACTCTGAAACTCTGCGGATTTCCCGTGGGGATGACGTATTAGTATTGCCACCAGGGGTAGGTAATCACTTCAAAGCCAGGTTTAGCGGCCCCTTTCAAATTACAAAAAATGTGGAGTCAGTTCAGCTATCTAGTAAAGATACTGGAGATGACAAAAATTTAATCGAGTATTTTATATGGATGAATAATGCTCCAGCCACATTTATGACTCAGGAACAGAGCTGTGGCCAGATGAACAAATTGTGTAGTTTATCTGTATGATGTGGTGATATTTAGCAAGTGATTAAAAACTCACATGTTACAGTTGACAGATCATGTTGAACAAGAAGCAAACTTGGTAATAAACTTAAAGAAAACAGAATTCGCGAAGGCAGAGGTGACGTTCTTGGGACATTACATTGGACATGGGAGGTTGACCCCATGGAACACAAAGTCGAAGGGCTTTGAGGAATTTCCACAACCACCCTCGAAGAAAGAGATGCTTCGATTTTTGGAACTGAGTGGATTCTATCAGAAGTTTGTTCCAAACTCCAGCACCACTGATGGATCTACGAAAGAAGAACACAGAATTGTGGTGGACAGAACAATGCCGGGAGGCATTTGAGAATTTTAAATCAGGATGAATCACCACACCCGTTTTAGCTCCACCAAATATTCTGAAACCCTTTGAAAATTGTGTTTGATGCTCGGGATATTGGGGTCGGAGATGTATTGATACAGAAAGATGATGATGGAACTGAATGGCTATTTGGCTACTTGTCGAAAAAACTCAATATCCACCAGAACAAAGATACAAAATCTCCATTATTGAACAAGAATGATTATGTTTCGCACTGGCCTGACAATATTTTAACGTGTATATGACAAACAAATTGTCGGAGATGGTTTTGGACAATGACAAATCTCTCGCATTTTTTGGAATATTTAAAGTCCAGAATATGAGACTATTTCATTGGAGTTTTACCTTCCTGACTTTAAACTTACAAAAGGTACATGCTGCGGCTCCTACAATGTGATAGCAGATGTGTTATCGCGGATTTAAAGGAAAAAGTGTAGATAAGATTTAGTGTTATTCCAGTGTTATAATGGTGTGCAGAATTAATATGAATGGTATAACTGAGATAAATACTTTTGTATTTCATAAAATTGAGATTTAAAATTAGAGGAGAAGAAATGTAGTCATCTTTTCATTCTGCTGGTTCACTTTATTTTCTGATTCGGGGAGATGTTGTGAAGCCAAAAACATGTGGAGTACTTTAAAACAGAACGGGTTTTGCCGAATAGAAATTAAAGCCACTGATTCCAGCTAAAGGTCAAACTGTTCCACATGTTACCATTAGCTGAGAAATGGATACCTGAGTTTTGGTTGCTGTTTTGACAGCCATTCAAATGCAACCAGAGAGTTTAAATAACGCTCAGTAAACCAGAAGCCAATGGAATTTGAATATTATTGTTTGGACACCTGGTAAGCAACCAAATTATGGGAATTACTATATCATGGGGAGTATACATACCCAGCATTTTGAACACTACAGGGAGAGCTACTGCCATCCAACAGCACAGCAAGTGCTGGAGAGCAGCAGTGCTAACTGGCCATCCCAAACACTCTCTATCAAAGATACATGTTCATCTAAACCTACATGCAATAATAAAATGACCCGGGGAGATCAGCAGCTGAATGAGTGAGCACAGTGGGGAAGATAGAGACTGTGTGCTCTCGAGATTGTAATGTTTTATATGTGGGCTGTTGGGACAGCATATATTTACAGAGTTGGAGTCAGATATTAAGTAGCTAAGAAAAGAGGGGCTTGTATTTGTCAATAGTTGTTGTTTAGTGTTCACTATTAAAGTTAAGAAACAAACTTGTCAATTTTTGTTTAAATAGTGGAATATAGGAGATCGGTGTCACTCATATTTTAACAGATTACGAGGTGAGGCGAGCTTTTCTGGGTGTTTGGTTTTAATTAACAGAGGGGTTCATCTTCACCTTGTAAATGTCCATCCACGATAGCCCCAATTCCCTGCCGTTGGCCCATATCCTTCCAGTCCTTTCCTGTCGACATATTTATCCAAATGCATTGAAATGTTGTTAATGTTGTTAATGTACACCCCCCCCCCCCGCACCACCACCAACCACATCTGCTGGCAGCTCATCCATATACCAGCCCTCTGTGTAAAGATGTGGCCACTCAGGTTCCCTTTTATTCCTTCCCCTCTATCCTTAAACTGATCCCCTCTAATCCTCGATTCTGTACACCTTGGAAAAAGACTAAGAGCATTAACTCTATCCATACCCCTCATGATTTTATACAGCTCTATAAGGACTCCCTCAGTCTCTTACACATAAAAGAAAAGGTCCTAGCTTGTCCAACCTCTCCCTATAACTTAGACCATTGGGTCCTGGCAACCTCTTTGTAAATTTCTTCTGCACTCTTTCTAATTTCATAACATCCTCCCTATAACAAGGTGATAAAAACTGAATACAATACAATACAAAGTCCTGTGTAACTGCAACATAAATTCCCAACTTCTATCCTCAATATCCTGCCTGATGAAGGCCAATGTGCCAAAAGCCTTCTTCACTGCCCTGTCAACCTGTGACTCTACTCTTAGAGAACCGTGCCCGTGAAAACCAAGGTCTCTCTGCCCACTGCACCCCTTAAGACCCTCCCATTCACCGTGAAACTCCTACCTGGATTTGAGTTTCCAAAATGCAAGACCTCACACATCTATATTAAATTCCATTTGCCATTTCTCGGCCCACTTCCCCACCTGATTAAGGTCCTGCTGCAATTTCTGATAAACTTCCTCACTGATCACGCTACCACTTATTTTAGTATCATCTGCAAACTTACTAATCATGCCTTGTACATTCTCAACCAAATCATAGATAACAAACAGCAATGGACACAGTCTTCAGTCTGACCATCATCCTTCCACTAAACCCTCTGCTTCCGACGATCAACCCAACTGTGTATCCGATTGGACAGTTCCCCCAGCATTCCACGTGATGGAACCTTCCAGAGCAGCCTGCCATATGGAACCTTATCAAAGGCCTTACTGAAATCCATAGAGACAAAATTTACAGCTCTGTCCTCGTAAACCTTCTTAGTCACTTCATCAAAGAACTCTAACAAATTTGGGAAGCATGATCTCCCACTCACAAGTCTATGCTGACTGCTCTGAATCAAACCCTGTGTAAGTAATGGGTGCAGTCAATGTTATGTGTCCTTCATTGTAAGATGATTCGAGTACATAAGTAAAGCCATCTTCCTGCTGTTGTAGAGCCTTGCTGAGAGAGCATTTGGGGCGCTCTCTACAGATTTGATCTCCTTTGTAAGGAATGATCTCCTTACCACAGACACAGATGGCAGTATCATGAGGGTAGAGTGAAGAACCTGAGAGTTTAATCTGCAGAGCTGTAAAATCTGAAATGGTGACGCTGAAACACGAGGTGTAGCAGGTATATTTCCAAAAGACACAATGATAGGGTGAGAAATTCCATACTTTACTCAGGATTGATTGATCTGATTTATTGTCACGTGTACCTCAGTACAGGGAAACACTTTATTTATGAGCAGTGGAGGCAGATCATAGTAAGCATGGCCAGGCAGATCATAGTGTGGAAATAGACTTGGACAGAGTAAGGCACACAGGTTACACTGAACAGGACGTGCACTCGACAAGATCAACATGAGAAAGATCAGCATTATTTGAACACAGAGAGTCGATTCATCAGTCTAACGTGACTTTCCTAATAGTTTATATGCCTAAATTAACTCTCCCCATGTTATTGTGCTGTTGGCGTGTGAACCCGTACTGAACGCCATGTTGTTCACAATCCCCAACATCAGCCACAATACCTTCGATCTGAAACAGGTAACCATTCCCACCAGCTTCCACCCTGCATAGAGAAAGGCTGGCTTCTCAGAGATGGAAGGTGCCTTCTTGAGACTTCACACAAGACATATGGCTTCCCTCCTCAACACGAGAAAACCACGTTAAAGTCCCACGTGTGTATCATGAGCAACGGAGCCAGGAGGAACAACGTGGAGCAGTCCGTCTGTGCAGCCTCTGCCCCACATGTTCATCATATTGGAGCATCAATCGGGAGACAGTGAGGAATGCCGATGCTGGAGATTGTAGTAGACAGTAGATTGCTGGAAAAGCACAGGTGGTCAGGCAGCTCCGAGGAGCAGGAGAATCCACGTTTTGGGCATAAGCCATTCATCAGGAATCAGCATCAATTACCTCATTCTGTCCCTTTGCAAGTGCGTTGAGGGGGGAATGGCCTCCTCCTGCTCCTGTGTAAGAGACTGAAGGAGCTGAATGGCCTCATCCTGTTGCTGTGGAAGTGGCTTTAGGGGCTGAATGGCCTCCTCCTGTTCCTTTGTAAGAGACTCAAGGGTCTGAATGGCTTCTTCCTCTTCCGATTGGACAGGACCTAGGGCCTGACTGGGTTACCCCTGGTTCCTGTTTGACAGCTCGATGTACTGACAAGTGTGATGACGCTGCAGGCTTTGGGAGGTTATTTTTATCCTGGTTTCTTTTAAGAGAGAGATTGAATGATCGTTACCAAACTGGTTAGTTAAGACCACTTGAGTAAACAGCAAGGGAGGCCTTGGGTTTATTTTAATGCAGCCTGAATGGGTGTGGCCAGCTCTCACAAGTTAGGATCTCTGGGTTTTGGTTTCTCAGTAACATCAGAAACTATTGGGGTCTGCACAGAGTTGGAATCTTCAGTGACTATCACCTGGGTGCTACTCTCTCTGAATTTTCTCTTGGTACTGTTTTTAATTCCCGTATTAGAGAAATGTTTGTGACGATCTGTGTGTGAATTTTCCTTTCTGCAAGGGGCTGTGTTTTTGGGATTTTCCTATATTGGTACAGTTCATTAGTAATAGTTCCTTGATTTGTTATTCTGTTAACTTGTCTAATGGAATTATGATTTTCTAAATTCCTCTTTCTTTGCTTTCATTTTATCTTTCCCGTTTCAATAAATAGTGTTTAGCTTCACACCGAGTAGTTTGACCTGTCACATTGCATCTGGAACAGTCACTTTATATTCCCTTTAAAATAAAAAAAAAATAGAGTCTAGGAGACCGCCTTCAAATATTTTCGAGGGGCTCTGGTGTGGTCTATCACACTAGACTCCTTCTCTTCCTGAGTAATAGGCTGAAGGCACTGAATGGGCTGTCCCTGTTCATCTCCAATAGTGTCAATGGGCTGAATGGCTTCCTCATATTCCTGTGAAACTAGCGTGAGGTGCTGAATGAACTCTTGTTTTACTGTGGCAATGTGCAGTGACAGGCAGTGCTGGTAGATGAATGTTACAGACCATTTAACAGCACAAGTCTCAATGGAGTCTGGGTCTTGCTGCACACGGACACAGACCAGCTCAGGAGCTGAGGGGGGAACAAAATGTTCTGAATATTGTGGAATGTTCGGTGACCATCCCAACTTCTGATCTTATGGTGGGGAGGGTGGGGAGGGGAGACATTGATGAAGCAGCTGAAGCTGTTTGTGAAGAGGAAGCTACCCTGAGGATCTCCCACAGAGGTGACCCAGGACTGAGATGATGAACATCTTCCTTTGTGCCATGTTTGACACCAAAAACTGGAGAGTTTACTCTGATTCCCATTAAGTCCAGTTTTGTTAAGATCCTTGATGTCAACAGAAGGCAACCACTGCCTTGATATCAGGGCCAGTCATTTTTACCTGAACCCTTGTCTCAACCTCTTGTGTTCGCATCAATAAGCCATGATATAGGAGCAGCAAGAGTTTTCTTCAAACAGGTGGCATTGAATGTCAGGATGTCTGTTCTCAAGAGTGTTCGGGAAGCTAGATGACTGAAAGTATTTGAAGAGGAGGGAGATGGATATTGACCGGACAGAGAAGTGAGGGCTATGAAGAATTGGATTTGAAAGAGAATTTGAGACCAAGAGCAGATCAGTCATGATCTTAGTGAAGGGCAAGGCAGGCTTGGGGGGCGAACGATCTGTTCCTGTTCCTGATGTTCTCCCATTCTGTTATTGGAGAGTTAGTGGGTGTTATTTTCATGAATGTGCAATTACTGAATTTTGCAGTCAGGGAGACCAGAGGATTTTGTGAGCCAACTCTGGTTGAGGTATGGGGGCTGTATTCACAGTGAATCTGGGTGTACAACATGACCAACAAATGAAGCACAAGTTGCAGAGAGGAGAAGCTCTGTGAAGAGAGATGAGGGGCCTCTTTCATACCTGTGCCTGGGCTTCCCAATTACATTTCCCAAATCACTTCAAAGCATGTGGGACAGTATTGAGAGGCTGAATGGTCTCCTCTGTTTCTGTGCACCAGATTATAGGAGTAAGTAGCCTCCAACTGCTCCTGTCTAGCAGGTATGAGGGGCTGAATGGAACACAGGAACATGGGACTGAGGAGCAGGAGTGGGTCATTAGACACTTTGAGCCTTCTCCACCTGGCAGTAAGATTGTGGCTGATCAGGTTGGGGTCTCAGCCCCACTTTCCTGTCTATATCCCAATATCCGTGACTCACTTCTCTGTCAAATATTTAACTGATGCAGCTTTCAATCAATGTGAACATAGAGGCACGATAAACTTCCAGTGAAGATAATTCCCACTTGAAAGGTCCTTTCAGAATTGTTCAACATCCTTCTTATAGAATCAGACAGTCATGCAGAATGGAAACAGACCCCTTTGTCCAATCTGTTCACTCCGATCAGATATCAAATCTGATTTAGTCCCATTTGCCAGCATTTGGTAAATATCTCTCCTCTTTCAGATACTTTTTAAATGTGTGATTGTAACCGCCTTCAGCACTTCCTCTGACAGCACTTTCTGTACACACACCACTCTCTGTGTGAAACATTTATCTTCAGGTCCCTTCTAAATCATTCGCCCTCTCCCCATCAACCTATGCCCTCTTGTTCTGGACTCCCCTATCCTGGAGAGCAGAACGTGGCTGTTCAGAATATCCATGCCCCTGATGGTTTTATAAACCTCTACAATGTCACCCTTCAGCCTCTGACACTCCAGGAGAAAGCACCTCAACCTAATCAGCCTCTCCCTAAAGCTCAAACCTCCAGTCCTGGAACATCTGGGTAAGTTATTTCTGCAGAAAACCGAGTTGTACGCAGTATTCTTAAAGTGGCCTCACAACGTCCTGTACAGGTATAACATCCCACCACAACTCCTATACTCAATGCTCTGACTGATTAAGACAAATGTGCCAAATGTGCTCTGCACCACTCTGTCTACCTGCGAGTCCACATTCAAGGAACAATATACCTGCAGTCCTATGTCCCTTTGTTCTACAACAAACCCCAGGACCTTATCATTATGTGTATAATTCCTGCCCTGGTGTGCGTTCACAAAATACAAAACCTCGTATTTATCTAAATTGAACTTGCCCCTTTGTCCCATCTAATTGTGGTCTTGTACTCTGAGATAATCTACTACACCACCTTTCTGATGTCATCTGTAAATTTACTAACTATGGCCCCAATATTCACATCTAAATCCTTTACATAAATGATGAAATGCAGTGAACTCAGTACTGATTCTTACAGCACACTGCTGCTCACAAGCCTCCAGGCTGAAAAATATCCCTCTTCCTTCAAGCCAATTGTGACGAGCTTCCTCTGTGTCTGATGTGACTGAAACTTACTAATCTGTCTACCAATCAGAATGAAATACTAGCTATGAAGAGAGGCTGAGTAAGTTCGGTTTACTTTCACTAGATAAAAGGAGATTGAGGGGGGACCTGATTGAGGTTTACAAAATCATGAAGGGTATAGACAGGGTGGATAGAGACGGGCTTTTTCCCAGGGTGAAGGATTCAATAACGAGAGGTCATGCTTTCAAAGTGAGAGGTGGGATGTTTAAGGGGGATACACATGGTAAGTACTTCACACAGAGAGTGGTGGGCATTTGGAACATGTTGCCAGTAGAGGTGGTAGAGGCAGGCACGGTAGATTCATTTAAGATGCATCTGGACAGATACATGAGTAGGTGGGGAGCAGAGGGATACAGATGCTTAAGAATTGACCGATAGATTTAGACAGTACATTTGGATCGGTTCAGGCTTGGAGGGCGAAGGGCCTGTTCCTGGGCTGTAAATTTTCTTTGTTCTTTGTTGTTTAAATGAACACCTTGCTGAAGTCCATATAGACAATGTCTACCAAACTGGCTTCATCCATCTTCTTTGTCGTCTCTTCAAAAAATTCAACCAAATTAATGAGACATGATTTCCCAAGCAGAAAGACACATTGTCTACCCCGATCAGCCCTTGCCTTCCCAAATGTATGTAAATGCTATCCCTCAGAATCCCCTCCAACAACTTACCCACCACTGACATCAGGCTCACCGGTCTACAGTTCCCTGGCTTTTGGGGTCACTTTTTCCTTTTCTAGTCCCACACCTCCACTGCTCACAACAAATATTAAATGTAACCAAGTTGGTGATATGGCCGATGATATCGGTCTCAGACTGGGTCAGGGTCAGATTTAGGAACAAGTCAGGCTAGTTTCTTTAATCTGCTAAAACAACACGTTTATGATCCAGAGCACTGTTACTCAAACTATGATGGAAAGATGAATGGCAAACTGTTTGAGTATTGCAAATATATAATCAATGGCTTGGAAAGGGTGGACGCTAAGAAATTGTTTCCTTTACACCTTAGAATGAAAAGGGGTAAATTCAGAACAGAAATGCGGAAACATTTCTTCAGCCAGAGAGTGGTGGGCCTGTGGAATGCATTGCCACAGAGTGCAGTGGAGGCTGGGACGCTAAATGTCTTCAAGGCAGAGATTGATAAATTCTTGATGTCACAAGGAATTAAGGGCTTCGGGGAGAATGCGGGTAAGCGGAGTTGAAATGCCCATCAGCCATGTTTAAATGGCTGAGTGGACTCGATGGGCCGAATGGCCTTACTTCCACTCCTATGTCTTATGGTCTAATATTTCCCTTTCTAAACACAAACACACAAACACACATGCAAACACACACACACACAAACACACACAGATTAACAAAAATTCTGCAATTTAATTTGAAAGAACTTTGTCCAGATATTATTGGAACTCATGACAAAAGTAAAAATTGAGATTGTCCAAAACGTTATTCTGCTTCTGAAGATATTGTACACACACAGCTGCTAGCAATGGGATTTCATCCTGGGAGAGTTGGATTTGGCTGAATTCCCTTTGCTTTAGGCACTGAGGAGATTCCAGTGAATTCTGGTCAGGATCACCCAAAGGGCAGCACGGTGGGCAGCACTGCTGCCTCACAGCACCAGGGACTTGGGTTTGATTCCAGCCTTGGGTGACTGTCTGTGTGGAGTTTGCACATTCTCCACTTTCCTGTGTGAGCTTCTAATGGGTGATCCAGTTTCCTACCACAAACTGTGTAGGTTCGGTGGATTGTCATGTTAAATTGTCTGTAGTGTTCAGGGAATTCTAGGTTAGGTGCATTAGTCAGGGGCAAATATAGGGAAATGGGTTGGGAAGGTTGGTATTGACTTGTTAGGCCGAAGGGCCTGTTTCAACACTGCAGTGATTCTATAAAAGTAACGATGACTGTAGAATTTTTTTTTTTAGCTTGCACACATTGCTGTGATGAGGAACAATGAAGGAGAGAGTGTGTGATCAGCAATTCCTTCTCAGGAAGGTTACATTTTCTCCCTCTCTGAGCTGAATCACACAGTAATGTCATCCTCTCCCAAACTGGACCATGTGAGGTCTCCTTGTACTTTGTCCAAACTATGTCTCCATCACATTCCCTGCTCCATGTAGGTGTATCATTGCTGCTGTCATACACAGAGCCATACACTTAGCAGAAAATGGTCTCGACTGATTTGAAATATGTTTACATGGCCCTGCGTCATTAAAAAATAAAATATTTAATATATTCAGAATACCTGTTTTAAAATGACTGCATTTTTTAACAAATGCAGAAATTTCGGGAAAAGCTCGGCAGGTCTGTCAGTACCCAGATGCCTTTTACATGCTGTAGTTGTACCAGCCGCCATCACTTCCTCTGGCAGCTCATTCTATATGCACACCACCCTCTGTGTGAAATGGTTTCCTTTAGGCCTCATCAAAATCTTTCCCCTCTCAATTCCAAACAATGCCGTCTAGTTTTGGACGCCCCTAACCTGGGGACAAACCCTGACATACTCACCCTATCCATGGCCATTTTGATTTTATAAACCACTACTGCTGCAAAATGTGACTCCAATGATCACGAATAGCTGTACTTTCAGTCATCCCGGGCCTAAATTCTGAAATTCAATGCTGACACCGCTCCCTTATCGATCAAGTCACAATTCTAAATCCATTTTAATCAGTTTGTTCAGATTTATCATGAGAAACTTCTGTGGGATTTACACCGAGACCTTTGCGCCCAGAGGTAGGGACACTAGCATCACTCAGCAATACCCATAAAGCTGTAACAGTATTCTCCTGTGTGTTTGTTCATCAGACTGTCCTGACATGATGTGACATACCTCTGCAACAGGCAGGAATTAAATCCAGGCCTTATAGTCCAGAGCTAGGAACACTACCACACAAGTTCAGGAATTGGAATCAAATCCAGAGTTCTGGCTCAGAGACAGGGACACTACCATACCCAGATTTTGGGTCATATTTTATTGCCCACTTTCAGCTCGGTGTGGATTTATTATAATCAGGTTCCCATTACTGAACTACACAAAACCCTTTGTATTGTTAAACAAATGCAAGATATTTGTCTCAACTGTAGGATATTGAGTGACGTGCTATGCCATTGATTAATTGCTAGTATCTGTAGTCTGCAATATTTCGGAAAGAAATCCTGCAGAAACACTCTGCCCAATGAAGGGTCTCAAATGGATATTTATTACTGAACAGCAGAGACGAAGGAAGAGCTTAATTTCTGACCCCCAAACACCGATCACTATTACCCACCTCTAACGTGCGACTGCCCTTTTCCTAAAACCATGAAATGACACCAGGCCGGTGATTACTGTCCAGCCTCTCCTCCCCACTGACTGTGTCTGCAATCTGTCCCTCCTCCCCCTAACCACACAAGGCAAACCAAGCTCAGGGTCTTTGTGAAAATCAAGGCCGGAGTGTGCAGGCCGTCTGGAGAGGGATGGGCACTTTAAAATTGAAGGGGGAGGGGAGGTGGCAGTAATATCACACAACGGGCAGAGGGATGGCTGATGGAGTTTAGTTTGGATTAATGTGCGGTATTGGATTTGGTAAATCAAACAACAGCAGGACCTATACAATGAAAAGTAGAGCCTTTGGCAGTGCTATAGAATAGACACCTAGGCCGTCAGGTATAATTCTTTAAAATTTGCATCTCATATAGATAGTGCGGTTAAGGAGGTGTTTAACACACTTGTTTTCATTGGTCAGACCCTTTGAGTATTGGAATGGGGATGTCATGTTGAGGATGTACAGGACATTGGTGAGACCTCTTCTGGAATACTGTGTCCAGTCTGGTCACCCTGCCCGCTCATTCCATAGGTACACCACCTTCTGGGTGAAAAAGCTGCCCTTTAGGTCGCTTTAATGTTTCCCCTCTCACCTTAAACCTCTGCCCTCTAGTTTTGGTCTACCCTTCCCTTAGAAAATACCTTGACTATTCACTTTGATATTATTGACCTTGATATTATTAAGCTGGAGAGGATTGAGAACAGATGAACCTGGATGTTGTTGGGAATGCAGGGAGTGAGCGATAAGGAGAGAGTGGGTATGCTGGGACTTTTTTCACTGGAGAGGATGAGGTTAAGGGGTAACTTCACAGACGTTTACAAAATAATGAGGGGTACACATAAGCTGAAGGGCTGATGTCTTTTCCCTAGAGTTGGGGATTCAAAACTGAGGGATATTTTAAGGTGCGAGGAAAAAGATTTACAAAAGTCATAAGAGTTAATTATTTTAGACAGAATCTGGCTTGTGTGTGGAATGAACTTGCAGAGCAAGTGGTGAAAGCAGGGACAGTTACAACGTTTAAAGGACATTTAGATCAGTCCATGGATAAGACATCAGTTTGGATGGTGCTGTGAGCAGCTGCTCTCTCCCTCCCCCTCTCTGAATGAATCCCTGTTGGTTTTCATCCTCTGCCAATGCCTTGCAGTGGCGTGGGGAGGCCAACAGAGGGTGGCGTTGCATCACTTTGAGCACCACAGAGACTGCAAGACCTGCCCCACACAGAGACACACACATGCACTGACAGGAATTGTTAGGACATGGCGTGAAGCTCATCTGGTAAGTTAAATGAAACATAAAGAAATGCTCAATTTGCCTCGTAAACTATTAAAATATGAGGGACAGAGAACTCCCAAATTCCACTGTTTAAATAAAAACATCAATTTATTTTTTTATTTTGAAAGTGAACACTTTACATCAAAAATTCACAACTCTGCGACCCTCTTTCACAGAACTGCTTATTACCCGAGTAGAAAGTGAGGACTGCAGATGCTGGAGATCAGAGCTGAAAATGTGTTGCTGGAAAAGCGCAGCAGGTCAGGCAGCATCCAACGAACAGGAGAATCGACGTTTCAGGCATAAGCCCTTCTTCAGGAATGAGGAAAGTGTGTCCAGCAGGCTAAGATAAAAGGTAGGGAGGAGAGACTTGGGGGAGGGGCGTTGGAAATGCTATAGGTGGAGGGAGGTCAAGGTGAGGGTGATAGGCCGGAGTGGGGTGGGGGCGGAGAGGTCAGGAAGAAGATTGCAGGTTAGGAAGGCGGTGCTGAGTTCGAGTGATTTGACTGAGACAAGGTGGGGGGAGGGGAAATGAGGAAACTGGAGAAATCTGAGTTCATCCCTTGTGGTTGGAGGGTTCCCAGGCAGAAGATGAGGCGCTCTTCCTCCAACCGTCGTGTTGCCATGGTCTGGCGATGGAGGAGTCCAAGGTACTTGTTGGAGTGGGATGGGGAGTTGAAGTGTTGAGCCACAGGGTGGTTGGGTTGGTTGGTCCGGGTGTCCCAGAGGTGTTCTATGAAACGTTCCCCAAGTAGGCGGCCTGTCTCCCCAATATAGAGGAGGCCCCATCGGGTGTAGCGGATACAATAGATGATTGTGTGGAGGTGCACAGATACACACATGGGGATGGTAAGGATACAGCATGAAGCTCATCTGGGAACTTCAATGACACAAAGAAATGCTCAATTCACCTCGTAAACTGTTAAAATATGAGGGACAGATTCGCCAACTTCCACTGTTTAAATAAAAACATCAATTTATTTTTTTCACTCTGAAAGTGAACATTTTCCATCAACTATTCACAACTCAGGGACCCTCTTTCTCTTAACTGCATATTACCCGACTCCAGCTCTTTAGCAATATACTGTTTCTAGGTCTGCCATCCTCTCATACCACAGGTGCTTGTAAGCTCTCAGTTCAGAACAGCATTCCCTCTCTCTTAAAGGTACAGTACACACTTTCAACTTCATCACATTAAACCCTGATGAAGTGGATAAGTGGGACCTAACCGGATTTCTCTTGCTCCGTGGTTTGTCAATAATTCATCTACTCTATCTGGTATGTGTCAGGACTTCTGTTGCTCCATTGACAGTATGTCATTATTCGACTCTGTCCGTGGGAATATATCAGTATTTCACTTGCTCAGACTCGTGTGTGTGGGGCAGGATTTCAGTTGTTTCATGGGGACTGTGACACTATTTCAATCTCAATGTTTGTAGATGGCACCGAACATGGAAGAACTCTGAAATCAATGGAAGACAGTGTGGAACTCTAACACGACAGTGACACGTTGGTGTAGTGTTCAGTTATAAGGCAGATGGGGATCAATGCAGAGCAGTGTGAGGTGATGGACTGTGGGAGGAATAACATTGAAAGGCAGTTTAATACAGGCCGTACCATAATAAAGGGGTTGCATGAGCAGAGGGCGCTGGGTGCATATGAGCACAGATTGTTGAAGATATCAGGACAAGTGGGGAGAGCAGTAACTCTCACAGATTAGTTTCAGTATCTGAGCTGTTTACAGGGGGAGGTGTAGGAGGGAGTCTCTGTGCTCCCTTCCCGGAAGGTGGTCGTGACGATGTATTGTGAGCCCACCCTCCTGCACACCGAGACCATGGGGATTCCATTTGTACCAGCTCGACACAAAAGGGAGACGGCATCAGGGCCACAGCTTCTAAGTTGTGCCGGGGGAAAACGGAGTTGCCAGTGGGTTTAAAGTGAGAATTGCCCTTCGCTGAACATTGCTCCTTACTCGGTCGGTGGGACATGGATGTTTCAGAATCTCCACACGAGGCGTCCCGGTCTTCTCCGACTCGTACCAGGGTCCTCCCCACGTGGTGGGGGGAAGGGGGTGAGGGAACGGATATCGGGCACTCCACCACCCGGATAGGCCCTCCCTGTCCTATTCCAGGCTTTTTCTCCTGGAATGGGAGAAAGGGAGGGAGGGAGTGAGGGTGGGAGTGGGTGGCGCTGCTGTTAGTGCTGGTTTAGGTGAAGGGGACGGGGACATAGTGAGGGGTCTGGAGGGAATCAGTTCACAGTGTTGTATCCATGCAGTGTTATTAGCGTGGGGGGGGGGTAAAGTGGAGGGAGGAGGACGACAGGGGGAGAGAGAGAGGGAGAGAGAGAGATCACGGCGGGGTGGGATGGTGCTTTACCTGTTATTCGGTGAGTGTGAGGGAGCAGACAGAATACAGTGACCTTTACCCTGACAGAGTAGGGAAGATTATTGATGTTTGTCCTGTACTGCTGGGCATTTCCTCAGACCCCAGATACTGCACTGAGCTGGGTGGGGAGCTCAGACCATGATCAGTGGGTCTGGTGGTGTGGACCCTCTGGGAAGAGAATGGTCTCCCTCTGTACTAGCCCATCCACCAGGACCTCCGTGCCCCTGTCGACAAACCGCAGTGTAATTGTCTCTTATCCCCCATGCTCAGGGTAAACTGCGCAGGGTAGCTCCTAACTGAGAAAGCGCAACCATGTGCTCATTGGCCTTTTATAGATTGCCCCAGTGTCAGGGAACGATGAATATCCAGCGTCGCCCGGGAGATGGTGAGTACCTCCAGCCATGATGGGTGGGAGAATCGGGCTGGTATTGAATGAGAGGGACACCATGGGGTGGGGTGGGTAGTTCAGGAGGTGAGTTTGATCCGATAGCACCAGGAAACTAGCTCAGCATCGTGCAGATAATCGTTCTGTCAGACGAAGGGAAAATGTCACTGAGACAGGTTTTTGTTTGATTCAGCCCAGTGCATCATAGATTCTGTTGAAACAACTCCCATTTACAAAGCTGTAGTACAAATGCTCAAATATCCCATTTGCCCATCTTTCCTGGGAAGACAGGCTCATGTTACAGGATGATATCGAAGTGTCTCCATTTCAGTATTCTGAAACCTGTGAACACATCCTTCCATGACACTGTCTCTCAGTCTCTCCCTCTCTGTCTATACCCCAAACCCCTCCCATGTGGTGATATTTAAACTGATTCCCTCACCATCTCTCTCTGGCAGTGAGGTTCAGACCCACAACACCCCCTTGTCAGGGCAACAATGGAGATATGGAGCTGTAAATGGGTGAAGCTGTACATCCTGTCAGTTCCAGAACGGGCTGCAAGTTTCCCCCACACTGGGCAGGGATCTAACACAGTGTTACTGAGCATTGCACTGGGGCAGTGTACACAGTCCTACATGCTGGGAGGGTAACTGCTCCTGGGTTACAGATCAACGTACGGGGGTGGGATACACAGTCCTACATGCTGGGAGGGTAACTGTCCCTGGGTTACAGATCAATGTACTGGGGTGGGGTACACAGTCTTACATGCTGGGAGGGTAACTGTTCCTGGGTTACAGATCAATGTACTGGGGTGGGGTACAGAGTCCTACATGCTGGGAGGGTAACTGCTCCTGGGTTACAGATCAATGTACTGGGGTGGGGTACACAGTCCTACATGCTGGGAGGGTAACTGTCCCTGGGTTACAGATCAATGCACTGTGGTGGGGTACAGAGTCCTACATGCTGGGAGGGTAACTGCTCCTGGGTTACAGATCAATGCACTGTGGTGGGGTACAGAGTCCTACATGCTGGGAGGGTAACTGCTCCTGGTTTACTGATCAATGTACTGGGGTGGGGTACAGAGTCCTACATGCTGGGAGGGTAACTGCTCCTGGGTTACAGATCAATGCACTGGGGTGGTGTACACAGTCCTACATGCTGGGAGGGTAACTGCTCCTGGGTTACAGATCAATGTACTGGGGTGGTGTACACAGTCCTACATGCTGGGAGGGTAACTGCTCCTGGGTTACAGAGCAATGCACTGGGGTGGTGTACACAGTCCTACATACTGGGTGGGTAACTGCTCCTGGGTTACAGATCAATGCACTGGGGTGGGGTACACAATCCTACATGCTGGGAGGGTAACTGCTCCTGGGTTACAGATCAATGTACTGGGGTGGTGTACACAGTCCTACATGCTGGGAGGGTAACTGCTCCTGGGTTACAGATCAATGTACTGGGGTGGTGTACACAGTCCTACATGCTGGGAGGGTAACTGCTCCTGGGTTACAGAGCAATGCACTGGGGTGGTGTACACAGTCCTACATACTGGGTGGGTAACTGCTCCTGGGTTACAGATCAATGCACTGGGGTGGGGTACACAATCCTACATGCTGGGAGGGTAACTGCTCCTGGGTTACAGATCAATGTACTGGGGTGGGGTACACAGTCCTACATGCTGGGAGGGTAACTGCTCCTGGGTTACAGATCAACGTACTGGGGTGGGATACACAGTCCTACATGCTGGGAGGGTAACTGTCCCTGGTTTACTGATCAATGTACTGGGGTGGGGTACACAGTCCTACATGCTGGGGGGGGGGGGGAGGCGGGGGGGGGGAGGGGGGTTGGGGGCGGATGGCTCCCGGTTTACAGGGGGAGAGGTGATAGGTCAGAGACGAGGGTGGGGTGGATGGGGGTAAGTTGATTGACAGGTCAAGGTGTTCCCCAGAACATTCCGTTCCCGACATTCTATAACTGACATTCCCAGGAACGTTCTATCCCCGACACTGTTTGTGAACGGCCGGACGTCAGTGAATTGAACAAACGATAAGATCCCGAGGGAAGAGATCCCGTTCCATGGATAAGGAGACACTGTTCCAAAGGACCCTCAGGCAGTTAAAGGGGGGAATACGTTTTCCCTGCGTTTACATTTCTCCACGACACAGGATCGACCACAATTTAGACCAAAATACAGGAATTCCCAAACTTCAGGAAACTGGGAGAGAATCCTTCAGGACAGCAACATTCCCACCCTCCGTATTAGGAACTGGGAAGGAGTGACCTGTGTCTGCTCTCGAGTGATCGAGTGTGTGGGAATGTTCTAGAAACTATCTGTCCTCATGGATGTGTCTCTGTGTGTTTGGGGAGGGAGGGTTTCTTGTGGTTTATGTCACATTTTTGTCAGTAATTCCGACCTTCCCATTTGTTATTCCAGCTCCAATTATTTTAATAAATCCCTGAATACAGGGACACATTTGAAAATCTCACTGGGTCCCCGATCAAACGGGTCCCTTTGCCTCCAGGCTGATGGATAATGGGTTTGTTTTCCTTCCTCACAGTTAACGTAGTGACCATCTACGTCCTGCTTTATAAAGATTGTGGATTGTCTCCATGTGTCAGACGTTACCTGGGGGCCATGTCAGCGGCGGATCTCCTGGTCATTATCCTCGACCTGATCCTGAGACACATTCCCATTGTTTACCGGGAACAGTTTTATTTCCTGTACTCCGTCCCCGTGTGTAATATCCACGCCGTCCTGCTTTATGCAGCCACTGACTGCTCAGTCTGGTTCACCGTCACTTTCACCTTTGATCGGTTTGTGGCCATTTGTTGCCAGAAGCTGAAAAGTAAATATTGTAGTGAGAAAACGGCGGCTGTGGTTCTGGGAGCAGTGACTGTGCTGAGCTGTTTAAAGAACATTTCCTGGTATTTTATGCTCGAGGCTCGGTATTCGCTGGTGAACCTCCCCTGGTTTTGTTATGTAACACTCGCTGTTTATTCCTCCAGTGTCTGGGTCACAATCGAGTTCCTCCACCACATTCTAGCCCCGGGTGTCCCATTTCTCCTGATTCTGCTGCTCAATGTTCTCACCGTCAGACACATTTTAGTGACCAGCAGAGCCCGCAGGAGACTCTGCGCTCACACCAATGGGGACGCTCAGTCTGACACTGAAATGAGAAACCGAAAAAAATCCATCATTTTACTGTTTGTGATCTCGGCCAATTTCATCCTGTTATGGTCAACGTTAATGCTGTTTTCTATATGGAGACGGATGTGGTGGATTGTGGATACCCCTGTGTATCTCCATCGCTTTGTGCAGGAATTGGGCTTCATGCTGCAGCTCCTCAGTTGCTGCACAAACACCGCGATTTATGCCGTGACCCAGACTAAGTTCAGGCAGCAGCTGAAGAATGTGCTGAAATATCCCTTCACCCGAATCCATCCATCCATCAAATTCCCTCATTAATCACACCATCCGGGATTTTCTCATTTCAGTTCAGTGTTTCAGCGATGGAGCAGCCTGTCGCTATGGTAACAGACTGAGGGTAGTGCTGGTTTGTCCATCCTTATCCCACAGGGGGGTTACAGGGAAACATTTCAATGTTTCTCACAACTCAGGGGCCAGTGAGAAAAGGCACCATCCCACTGACTGTATCCATCACTTCCATTTGTAACCAATAAAAATGTTGATTAAATCGTGCCGAGCAGCAGAGTGACCAATGTTGTTGTGTGTCTTTGTGTTGGAGAAGCTGAGCTGGAGAGAGACGACTCAGCCCCAAGTCCTGGTCCTCAGGGAAGGGGAGGGCACCGCGCCCTGAGCTCAGGAGCTGGGTTTAACTCCCTCTGTCCCCCCCCACACTGCAGCCTGGCATCCCCATTTCCTCTCCCCCACTTTTCCCCCTCAATTCTCTCCCTCTCTTTCTGCACACTCTCTCTTTCTCACCACCTCTCCCTTTCACTCTCCCTGGTCCCCTCTCAGACATCCCCCCCAACCCCGGTTTCTCCACCTGCCTCCACTATTCTTTCTGCTTCACTCTCCCCTTTCTCTCACACCCCCAACATGAATTTCTCCACCTGCCTCCATTCTTCTCTCTCCCCCTCACCCTCACTCTCTCTCTCTCCTGCCGTCTCTGTCTCCCTCCTGCAATTCCGTCTCTACCCCCATTTTCCCCGAACTCCTACATCCCGCATCTCTCTATCGTCTCACCCCCAACCCCCACACGCAGCCTCAACACCACCCCCAGTCTCTGGGTCAGAGTAAGAGGGAAGGACCAGGGAGATCGGACTATGTCAGATCTAGAGGAAGGGTGGGAGAGAGATTCAGTCAAAGAGAAACGATGGGAGGTGGGGAGAGAGAGAGAAACGGAATTCAGGGGATCGAGAGTAAGAGAAGGTGGAGAAAGAGTGAAGGAACAGGGAGAGAGAGAGCAAGAGAGAAATAGGGTGAGAGGGGGAGAGAGAAAGAGAGAGAGACAGGGGAAGAGATAATAAAGAGGGGCGAGAGAGAGGGGCGAGAGAGTGAGGGTGAGAGAGAGGGGAAAAGGGTGGAAGAGAGGGGGAGAGAGGGGAGAGAGAGCAGGGGAGAGAGAGTGGCCAGAGAGAGTGGGTAGAGAGAGTGCGGAGAGAGAAAGTGGGGGAGAGAAAGAGGGGAAGGAGAGAGAGGGGAGAGAGAAAGGGGAGAGAGCGCGGAGAGAGAGAGGGAAGAGAGAGCAGATAAAGGGAGAGGGAAATGAGCGAGAGGGGAGAGAGAGTGGGAGAGAGAGGAGGGAAGAAAGAGGAGGGGGAGAGTGGAGGGGACAGGAGGGCGTGAGAGAGGAGTGGGGGTAGAGAGAAGAGGGTAGAGAGAGGGGGTTAGAGAGAGGGTGAGGAGAGAGTGGGGTAGAGAAAGGGGCATAGAGGGAGGGGCATAGAGAGAGGGGGGAGAGAGAAAGGAGAAGACGGGGGAGAGAGTGAGATGGGCAAAGAGAGGGCTGGGGAGAGAGACAGGGGAGGGAGAGGATGGGGGAGAGAGAGAGGGTGGGAGAGAAAGGGGAGGCCGAGGGAGTGGAGGGTGAGAGAGGGGGCGGGAGAGAGAGGGGGAGGGAGAGTAAGATGGGAGGGAGAGTAAGAGGGGAGGGCGAGAGAGGGGATGGAGAGAGAGGGGAGGGACAGGGAGAGGGGAGGGAGAGTGAGAGGGGAGGGAGATTAAGGGGAGGGAGAGTGAGAGGGGATGGAGAGTGAGAGGGGAGGGCGAAAGAGGGGAGGGAGAGAGAGGGGAGTGGGTGAGGGGGAGGAAGAGTGAGAGGGGAGGGAGAGTGAGAGGGGAGGGCAGGAGAGAGGAGAGGGAGAGAGAAAGGAGGGAGAGAGAGTGGAGGGGAAGGCGAGAGTGAGGGGAGGCGAAAGAGAGAGGGGAGGGCGAGATAGAGGGTAGAGCAGGGGTGAGGGTGAGAGGGGGGAGGGCGAGAGAGGGGGAGGGAGAAAGAGAGCGGAGGGTGAGAGAGAGGGGAGGGAGAGTGAGAGGGGAGGGAGAGTAAGAGGGGAGGGAGAGTGAGAGGGGAGGGCAGGAGAGAGGAGAGGGAGAGAGAAAGGAGGGAGAGAGAGTGGAGGGGAAGGCGAGAGTGAGGGGAGGCGAAAGAGAGAGGGGAGGGCGAGATAGAGGGTAGGGCAGGGGTGAGGGTGAGAGGGGGGAGGGCGAGAGAGGGGGAGGGAGAAAGAGAGCGGAGGGTGAGAGAGAGGGGAGGGAGAGTGAGAGGGGAGGGAGAGTAAGAGGGAAGGGAGAGTAAGGGAAGGGAGAGTGAGAGGGGAGGGAGAGTGAGAGGGGAGGGTGAGAGAGGGGAGGGAGAGCGAGAGAAGAGCAAGAAAGAGAGGGGAGAGAGAGTGAGAGGAGAGGGAGGGTGAGGGGGAGGGAGAGTAAGAGGGGAGGGAGAGTAAGAGGGGAGGGAGAGTAAGAGGGGAGGGCGAGAGAGGGGATGGAGAGAGAGGGGAGTGGGAGAGAGTGGAGGGAGAGTGACAGGGTGGGGAGAGTGAGAGGGGATGGAGAAAGAGAGGGGAGGGTGAGTAAGAGGGAAGGGAGTGTGAGAGGGGAGAGAGAGTGAGAGGGGAGGGCGAGAGCAAGGGGAGGGCGAGAGGTGGGAGGGGAGGGCGAGAGAGAGGGGAAGGACAGTGAGGGGGAGGGAGAGAGAGGGGAGGGAGAGTGAGAGGGGAGAGAGAGTGAGAGGGGAGGGAGAATGAGAGGGGAGGGTGAGTAAGAGGGGAGGGAGAGTGAGAGGGGGGAGGGAGAGTGAGAGGGGAGGGAGAATGAGAGGGGAGGGTGAGTAAGAGGGGAGGGAGAGTGAGAGGGGAGCGTGAGGGAGAGGGGATAGAGAGAGAGGGGGAGAGCGAGGGGGGAGGTCGGGGAAGGGCGAGAGAGGTGAGGAGAGGGCGAGAGAAAGGGGAAGGACAGTGAGGGGGAGGGTGAGTGAGGGGGAGGGAGAGTGAGAGGGGAGGGAGAGAGGGGAGGGCGATAGAGCAGATGGCAAGAGTGGGGAGGGCGAGAGAGGTGAGGGAGAGAGAGTGGAGGGAGAGTGAGAGGGGAGGGAGAGAGGGAGGGAGAGTGAGAGGAGAGGGTGAGAGACAGGAGGGAGGGAGGAGGGAGGTAGAGAGTGGAGAGCGAGAGTGAGAGGGGAGAGAGGGGGTGG
Organism: Chiloscyllium punctatum; assembly: GCF_047496795.1. Taxonomy (NCBI): domain Eukaryota; kingdom Metazoa; phylum Chordata; class Chondrichthyes; order Orectolobiformes; family Hemiscylliidae; genus Chiloscyllium; species Chiloscyllium punctatum. Next base: position 58,398,971 of record NC_092769.1, read on the forward strand.
GATGGAGACGGGAAGGAGAGGGGGGAGAGTGAGAGGAGGGTGAGAGAGGGGAGGGAGAGTGAGAGGGGAGAGCGAGAGAATGGAGGGGAGGGTGAGAGAGATTGGAGGGAGAGTGAGAGGGGATGGAGAGAGGTGAGGGCGAGAGAGGGGAGGGTGGTAGAGCGGATGGTGAGAGTGGGGAGGGCGAGAGAGGGGAGGGAGAGAGAGGGGAGGGAGAGAGAGGGGAAGGAGAGAGAGGAGAGGGAGAGTGAGAGGGGAAGAAGAGTGAGAGGGGAGGGAGAGTGAGAAGGGAGGGCGAGAGAGATGCAAGGAGAGAGAGAGGGGAGGGAGAGAGAGAGGGGAGGGAGAGAGAGGGGAAGGACAGAGAGGAGAGGGAGAGTGAGAGGGGAAGAAGAGTGAGAGGGGAGGGAGAGAGAGAGGGGAGGGAGAGAGAGGGGAGGGAGAGAGAGGGGAAGGAGAGATAGGAGAGGGAGAGTGAGAGGGGAAGAAGAGTGAGAGGGGAGGGAGAGAGAGAGGGGAGGGCGAGAGAGATGCAAGGAGAGAGAGAGGGGAGGGAGAGAGAGAGGGGAGGTCGACAGAGCGGAGGGAGAAAGAGGGATGAGAGAGTGAGAGGAGAGGGAGAGTGAGGGGGAGGCAGAGTAAGAGGGGAGGGAGAGTGAGAGGGGAGGGAGAGTGAGAGGGGAGGGAGAGAGGGGAGGGATGGAGACGGTAGGGAGGGAGAGAGGGGGGAGGAGGAGTGAGGGGAGGGTGATCAATGAGAGGGTGAGAGAGATGGAGGGAGAGTGAGAGGGAAGGGAGAGAGAGGGGAGGGAGGGTGAGATGGGAGGGCAAGAGCGAGGGAAGAGAGAGTGAGAGGGGAGGGCAAGAGAGGGGAGGGAGAGTGAGAGGGGAAGGAGAGTGAGAAGGGAGGGTGAGAGAGGGGAGGGAGAGAGAGATGGGAGGGCGAGAGAGGGGAGGGATAATGAGCGGGAGAGTGAGAGATGGGTGGGAGGGAGACGGGTGGGAGACAGAGGGGAGGGAAAGTGAGAGGGGAGGGAGAGAGGGTAGGGATGGAGACAGGAGTGAGAGAGAGGGGAGGAAGAGTGAGGGGAGGGTGAGAGATGAGAGGGTGAGAGAGAGGGAGGGAGAGTGAGAGGGGAAGGACAGTGAGAGGGGAGGGCCAGAACGAGGGGAGGGAGAGAGAGAGGCGAAGGTGAGAGAGGAGAGGGAGAGAGAGAGGGGAAGGAGAGTGAGAGATGGAGGGAAAGAGAGAGGGGAGGGCGAGAGAGATGGAGGGAGAGAGAGGGGAGGGAGAGAGAGGGGAGGGAGAGAGGGGAGGGATGGAGACGGTAGGGAGGGAGAGAGAGGGGAGGGAGAGAGAGGGGAGGGTGATCAATGAGAGGGTGAGAGAGAGGGATGGAGAGTGAGAGGGAAGGGAAACAGAGGGGAGGGAGGGTGAGATGGGAGGGCAAGAGCAATGGGAGAGAGAGTGTGAGGGGAGGGAGATTGAGAGGGGAAGGACAGTGAGAGGGAAGGGCCAGAGCGAGGGGAGGGAGAGAGAGAGGCGAAGGAGAGAGAGGGGAGGGAGAGTGAGAGGGGAAGGAGAGTGAGACTTGGAGGGAAAGAGAGAGGGGAGGGAGAGAGAGGGGAGGGAGAGAGGGGAGGGAGCTTGAGAGGGGAAGGACAGTGAGAGGGGAGGGCCAGAGCGAGGGGAGGGAGAGAGAGAGGCGAAGGAGAGAGAGGAGAGGGAGAGTGAGAGGGGAAGGAGAGTGAGAGGGGAGGGAGAGAGAGAGGGGAGGGAGAGAGAGATGGAGGGAGAGAGAGAGGGGAGGGAGAGAGAGGGGAGGGAGAGAGGGGAGGGATGGAGACGGTAGGGAGGGAGAGAGAGGGGAGGAGGAGTGAGGGGAGGGTGAGAAATGAGAGGGTGAGAGAGAGGGATGGAGAGTGAGAGGGAAGGGAGAGAGAAGGGAGGGAGATTGAGATGGGAGGGCAAGGGCGAGGGGAGGGAGAGTGAGACGGGAAGGAGAGTGAGGAGGGAGGGTGAGAGAGAGGAGGGAGTGTGAGTGGGGGAGGGGAGGGCCAGAGCGAGGGGAGGGAGTGAGAGGGGAGGGTGAAAGAGGGGAGGGAGAGAGAGTGGGGAGCGCGAGAGAGAGGGGACGGAGAGTGAGAGGGGAAGGAGAGTGAGAGGGGAGGAAGAGTGAGAGTGGAGGGCGAAAAGAGGGGAGGGCGAGAGTTGGGGGAGGGAGAGAGAGTGGGGAGCGCGAGAGAGAGGGGAGGGAGAGTGTGAGGGGAAGGAGAGTGAGAGGGGAGGAAGAGTGAGAGGGGAGGGCGAGAGAGAGGGGAGGGCGAGAGAGGGGAGGGAGAGTGAGGGGAGGAAGAGTGAGAGGGGAGGGCGAGAGAGAGGGGAGGGAGAGTGAGAGGGGAGGGAGAGAGGGTAGGGATGGAGACGGGAAGGACAGAGAGAGGAGGGAGAGTGAGGGGAGGGCGAGAGAGGAGAGGGTAAGAGAGAGGGTAGGGAGAGTGAGAGGGGAGGGAAAGTGAGAGGGGAGGGCGCGAGCAAGGGGAGAGCGAGAGAGGGGAGGGACAGTGAGAGGGGAAGGAGAGTGAGAGGGGAGGGAGAGAGAGTAAGGGGAGGGAGAGTAAGGGGGAGGGAGAGTGAGAGGGGAGGGAGAGTGAGAGGGGAGGGCGAGAGCAAGGGGAGGGTGGGAGAGGGGAGGGACAGTGAGAGGGGAAGGAGAGTGAGAGGGGAGGGAGAGTGAGTGGAGGGGAGGGCGAGAGAGAGGGGAGGGAGAGTGAGTGGGGAAGGAGAATGAGAGTGGAGGCAGAGAGAGGGGAGGGTGAGAGAGGGGAGGGTGAGAGAGGGAAGGGCAAGAGATGGGAGGGGGAGAGAAGGTAGGGCGAGAGAGAGAGAGGTGAGCGAGAGAGGGGGTTGAAAGAGAGGGGAGGGTGAGAGAGAGGGTAGGGAGAGTGAGAGGGGAGGGAGAGAGGGGAGGGATGGAGACGGGAGGGAGAGAGAGGGGAGGAAGAGTGAGGGGAGGGCGAGAGAGGGGAGGGAGTGCGAGAGGGGAGGGCAAGAGCGATGGGAGGGAGAGTGAGAGGGGAGGGAGAATGAGAGGGGAGGGCGAGTGACACGGGAGGGATAGTGAGAGGGGAGAGTGAGAGAAGGGAGGGAGGGAGACGGGAGGGAGAGAGAGAGGAGGGAGAGTGAGAGGGAAGAGAGAGTGAGAGGGGAGGGCCAGAGCGAGGGGAGGGTGAGAGAGGGGAGGGCGAGAGAGGGGAGGGCGAGAGAGAGAGAGGTGAGCGAGAGAGGAGGTTGAAAGAGAGGGGAGGGTGAGAGAGAGGGAGGGAGAGTGAGAGGGGAGGGAGAGTGAGAGAGGAGGGATTGAGACGGGAGGGAGAGAGGTGAGGGCCAGAGAGGGGAGGGTGGTAGAGCGGATGGCGAGAGTGGGGAAGGCGAGAGAAGGGAGGGAGAGTGATGGGGAGGGATAGTGAGGGGGAGGGAGAGTGAGAGGGGAGGGATAGTAAGAGGGAAGAGTGCGAGAAGGGAGGGAGGGAGACAGGAGGGAGAGAGAGGGGAGGGAGAGTGAGATGGGAGGGAGAGAGGGGAGGGATGGAGACGGGAGGGAGAGAGAGAGGGAGGGAGAGTGAGAGGGGAGGGCAAGAGAGGGGACAGAGTGCGAGAGGGGAGGGCAAGAGCGAGGGGAGGGAGAGTGAGAGGGGAGGGAGAATGAGAGGGGAGGGCGAGTGACACGGGAGGGATAGTGAGAGGGGAGAATGAGAGAAGGGAGGGAGGGAGAGAGAGAGGAGGGAGAGTGAGAGGGGAGGGCCAGAGCGAGGGGAGGGTGAGAGAGGGGAGGGCGAAAGAGAGGGGAGGGTGAGAGAGAGGGGAGGGTGGGAGAGGGGAGGGCGAGAGATGGGAGGGTGAGAGAGAGAGGGGAGGGAGAGAGAGGGGGAGGGTTAGAGAGGGGGATGGAGAGTGAGAAGGGAGGGCGAGAGAGGGGCGGGCGAGAGAGATGGGAGTGAATAGAGAGGGGAGGGCGAAAGAGGGCAGGGAGAGAGAGAGGGGAGGTAGAATGAGAGTGGAGGGAGAGTGACAGGGGAGGGAGAGAGATTGGAGGGCGAGAGAGAGGGGAAGGCGAGAGAGAGGGGAGGGCGAGAGAGAGAGGGGAGGGTGAGAGAGAGGGGAGGGTGAAAGAGAGAGGGGAGAGTGAGCGAGAGGGGAGGGTGAAAGAGAGAGGGGAGAGTGAGAGTGCGGAGTGCGAGAGAGCGGAGTGTGAGAGCGCGGAGGATGAGAGAGGGGAGGGCGAGACAGAGGGGTGAACGAGAGAGGGGGTGAGAGAGAGGGGAGGGCGAGAGAGAGATGGGAGTGCGAGAGAGAGGGGAGGGCAAGAGAGAGCGACAGGGAGAGAGAGAGGGGAGGGCGAGAGAAGGCGACAGGGAGAGAGATGAGAGAGAAAAGGGTGCAAGAGCGTGATTGAGAGGGTATGAGAGATCGAATGAGGGAGAGAGTTTACGAGAGAGATGGGGGAGCAAGGGGGAAGACTGAGAGAGAGGGAGGGGATAATTGAGTGACAGAGACAAGAGACAGAGAGACAGAGAGAGGTGGGGTGGGAGAGAGAGGGGTGTAGAGAGAGACAGAGAGAGGGGAGTAGAGAGAGAGAGGGAGGGGGATAGAGAGAGGGAGAGAGGGAGAGAGGGGACAGATACGAGAGAGAGTGTCTGACAGAGAGAGAGAAAGAGAGACAGTGAGCGAGCAAGAGAGATGGTTGAGAGAGAGAGAGAGAGAGAGAGACCGGGATAGAGAGAGAGAGAGAGAGAGAGAGAGGACTGCAGAGAAAGAGAGGTGGGAGAGTGAGAGAGAGAGGCTGTGAGAGAGAGAGAGAGTGAGAGAAGGGAGAGCAAGATAGAGAGACGGGCCAAGTGAGAGGTAGAGAGTTGAGAGAGGGGCGAAAGAGAGAGAGGTCGCAAGAGACGGAGGGAAGGCCGAGAGAGACAAAGACAGACCGAGACAGAGGGGTGAGAGATGAAGAGAGGGTGCGAGAGCGATGAGGCAAGAGCGAACGGGGGAGAGAGGTGGCGAGAGAGAAAGAGAGAGGCAAGAGAGAGAAGCAAGAGAGAGGGGCGAGAGAGAGAGCGAAACTGATGGGAGAAAGACAAGAGCGAGACAGATTGAGAGAGGAGAGAGAGGCGGGTGATAGAGGAAGGGATAGAGAGAGAGAGTGACTGAGAGTGGGGTGAGACAAGGGTAAGAAAGAGTGAAAAAGAGAGAGAGAGAAAACGAGACAGAGAGGGAGAGAGGTGAGAGTGAGAGAGCAAGAGAAAGGACAGAGCAAGGGTGGGAGAGAGGGAGAGAGAGAAAACGAGACAGAGAGGGAGAGAGGTGAGAGTGAGAGAGCAAGAGAAAGGACAAAGCAAGGGTGGGAGAGAGGGAGAGTGTATATGGAAGAGAGGGTGAGGGAGAGAGGGAGAGAATGAGTGAGAGAGAGCAAGAGAGGGACGACAGAGGGGCGAGAGAGGTGCGACAGAGAGAGAAAGGGGAGGAGAGAGGGGGAGAGAGAGGGACAGAAACTGCGAGGGGGAATAGAGAGAGGGATAGAGAGAGAGCACAAGCGAGCGAGGGAGACCAAGCGAGTGAAAGAGAGACGGGGAGAGCGAGAGAGAGGAGGACAGAGAGAGAGAGATGGGGACAAGCGAGAGACAGAGTAATGAGAGAGAGGGGTGCAAGAGAGAGAGGAGCTGGGGGGGGGGGAGGACTGAGAGAGAGAGAGAGAGAGAGACGGAGAGAGAGAGCAACAGACAGACAGAGAGAGAGAGAGAGAAAGAGCAAGAGTGAGAGAGAAGAGTTGAAAGAGGGAGGGAGGGCAGAGAGAGGGAGACAGAGAGACAGACAGACAGGACAGAGCACAAGCAATAGAGAGAGAGCACGAGTGAGAGAGAGCGAGCAAGAGAGAGAGTGAGATGAGACAGAGAGGGAGGCAAGAGAGAGGGAGAGAAGGAGGGAGAGAGAGACCGTGAGAGCGTAAGGGAGGGTGAGAGGGTGAGAAAGCGCGAGCGAGATGAAGAGAGCGAGAGGAAGAGTGAGAGAGAGAGAGGGGGCAAAGAGAGGGATAGAGATAGAGCGGGAGAGAGAGAGAGGAAGAACAAGAGAGAGAGGATGCGAGCGAGGGACAGAGGGATGAGAGAGAGAGAGGGCACAAGAGCGAGACAGAGGCAGTGAGAAAGGGAGGGAGAGCTGAGAGAGACAGAGAGACAGACGGTGTGAGAGAGATAGAGGGGGCGAGAGAGAGATAGAGGGATGAGAGAGAGGGAGAGAGGGGCAAAAGACACAGACAGAGGCAGCAAGAAAGGGAGGGAGAGCTGAGAGAGCAAGAGAGTCCGGGAGACAAAGAGACAAAGTGAGAAAGAGGGGCGGTGGGGGGGGGGGAGCGGGAGGCAAGAGGGGGATGGAGAGGGGGAGGGAGCGGGAAGGGGGCAAGCGAGATGGCAGAGAGAGAGGGCAGAGAGAGTGGGGGAGAGAGAGGGGGGAGAGAGGGGGAGAGAGAGGGGAAAGAAGAGGGGGAGATTGGGTAGAGAGAGTGGGGGAGAGAGGGGGAGAGAGAGGGTGAGAGAGAGGGGAAAGAACGGGTGTAGAGCGGGAGTGAGATTTTGGGGAGAGGGTGGGAGAGACAAGGAAATAGAGGGGGGAGAGAGAGGGGAGGAGAAGGGGGAGAGAGAAGGGGAGAGGGGTGAAAGAGAGGGGGAGAGAGAGACGGGGAGAGGGAAGGGGAGAGAGAGGGGAGAGAAAGGGTGTAGAGAGGGAGTGAGAGTTTGGGGAGAGAGTGGGGGAGCGACAGGGAGAGAGTGGGAGAGAGAGAGGGGAGGAGAGAGATAGGCGTGAGAGAGCGAGGGTGAGAAAGAGAGAGAGTGAGTGAGAAAGAGAGCGTGGGTGAGAGAGAGGAGGGTGAGAGAGGGGTTGGGGGTGAGAGGGGTGTGAGAGAGAAGGGGTGAGAGACAGAGGGGGTGGGACAGAGAGTGAGAGAGAGACAGTGTGGTGAGAGAGTGACATGGGAGACAGAGAGGGTGAGAGAGAGAGAAAGAGAAGGTAAGAGAGAGAGAGGGGTGAGAAAGAGGGAGAGTGAGTGAAACAGAGAGAGTTTAAGTGAGACAGAAAGAGCGTGAGTGAGAAAGAGAGAGCTGGTGAGAGAGAGGAGTTTGAGAGAGAGGGGGGGTGGGGGTGAGACGGGGATGAGAGATAATGGGCGATGGAGAGAGTGAAAGTGGGGAGGGGGAATAGGGAGAGTGGAGTGAGAAGGAGAGGGTGTGAGAGAGAGTGGGGTGAGCGAGAGGGGTGAGAGGGGGAGGAGTTAGAGAGAGAGCGCGGGTAAGAGAGAAAGGGTGTGAGAGGCGATGAGAGAGAGGGGTGAGTGTGAGGGCGTGAGAGACTGAGGGTGTGAGAGAGTGAGGGGCTGAGAGAGTGAGGGGGTTTGAGAGAAGGGGGTGGTGAAAGAGAGAGAGGCAGTGAGAGAGAGGGAGTGTGAGAGAGAGGGGTGTGAGAGTGAAGGGTGAGAGAGAGGTTGAGAGAGAGAGGGGATGAGAGAGAGAGGTGGGTGAGAGAGAGGGAGGGTGGGGGTGAGAGAGAGAGGGATGAGAGAGAGAGAAGGTTGAGAGAGAGGGGTGGGAGAGAGCGGTGAGAGAGAAGAAGGGTGAGAGAGTGACAGGGTGGAAGAGAGGGGTGGTGGGAGAGAGGGAATGAGAGAGAGAGAGCTGGGTGAGAGGTCGGTGAGAGGGAGAGGTGGGAGTGAGTGACAGCGAGGAGGTGGGGGAGAGAGAGGGGGAGAGAGAGGGAGGGTGAGAGAGAGAGATGGATGTGAGAGAGAGCGAGGGGTTGAGAGAGAAGGGAAGAGACTGAGGGGGTGAGAGAGTGAGGGGATGAGAGATTGAGGGGGGTTGAGAGAGCAGGTGGTGAGAGAGAGGGGTGTGAGAGAGAGAGGCTTGACAGAGAGGGGTTGAGAGAGAAAGAGAGGGGTGAGAGAGAGTGTGAGAGAGAGTGATGAGAGTGAGGGGGGTTGAGAGAGAAAGAGAGGGGTGAGAGAGAGAGGGGAAGAGAGAGAGAGGGATTGGTGAGGGGGGTGAGAGAGTGAGGGATGAGAGAGTGAGGGGGGTTGAGCGAGAGGGTGGGGGGTGAGAGAGAGAGGGATGAGAGAGAGCGGGGTCGAGAGGGAGGGGTTGAGAGAGAGAGAAGGGGGTGAGAGAGAGTGAGGGGTTGAGAGAGTGGTGTGAGAGAGGGGACCGAGAAAGGAGGGGAGAGAGGAGGGGAGAGAGCGGGAGAGGGGGCAGAGGGAGTGAGAGGGGCAGGATTGGGGGCAGAGAGAGAGGGGGGAGAGAGATGGGGAAGAGAGAGGGGGGAGAGAAGGGTGAGAGAGAGGGGGAGAGAGAGGGGGAGAGAGGGGGAGAGAGATGGGGAGAAGAGGAGGAGAGAATGGAGGAGATGGGGAGAGGGAGAGAGAGGGGGAGAGAGGGGGTGAGAGAGAGTTGTTGAGAGAGAGGGTGTGAGAGAGAGGAAGTCAGAAAGAGCGGGTGAGAAACAGGGGTGTGAGAGAGAGAAGGGGTGTGAGAGAGAAGGGGTGTGAGACAGAGGGAGTGGGAGAGAGAGGGAGATGTCGGCTAAGAGAGAGAGAGAGTGGGGTGAGAGAGTGAGATGGGAGTGATAGAAAGAGGGTGTGAAAAACAGGGGGAGAGAGGGTGTAGAGAGTGGGGTCAAGAGAGGGGGGTAGAGAGAGGGGAGAGAGAGAAGGGAGAGAGAGGGGGTGAGAGAGAGGGGGTGAGAGAGAGTGGGTGAGAAAGAGAGAGAATGTGAAAAAGAGAGAGTGGGAGAGAGAGAGGTGTTGAGAGAGAAGGGTGGGTGAGGGGGTGAAAGAGAGAGAGTGAGAGAAAAAGAGAGAGAGTGAGAGAAAAAGAGAGAGAGTGTTGAGAAAGAGAGAGTGTGAGTGAGAAAGAGAGAGCAGGTGAGAGAGAGGGGGTGAGAGAGGGGTGTGGGGTGAGAGGGGGTGAGAGACAGAGGGGGTTGGACAGAGAGAGAGAAACTGTGGTGAGAGAGAGAGGGTGAGAGAGTGAGATGGGAGTTAGAGGGGATGTGAGATAGGGCTAAGAGAGAGAGGGAGTGAGAGACAGGGAGTGTGAGAGAGCGGGGTGAGAGAGCGAGGGTGAGAGAGAGAGAGAGGGATGAGAGAGAGAGGATTGAGTGAGAGGGAGGTGGGAGAGAGTGGGGTGTGAGAGAGAGAGTGGTGAGAGGGTGAGAAGGTGGAAGGGAGGGGGTGTGAGATAGAAGGGGGTGTGAGAGAGAGAGGGGGTGAGAGACAGTGGGTGTGAGAGAGACGGGGATGTGAAAGAGAGTGAAGGAGATGGGGAGAGAGGGGGTGAGAGAGAGGGGGAGAGAGGGGTAGGGAGAGGGGGAGAGAGGGGGGTGAGAGAGAGTTGGTGAGAGAGATTTGTTGAGAGAGAGGGTTGTGAGAAAGGGGGTGTGAAACAGGGGTGTGGGAGAGAGAAGGGGTGTGAGAGATAAGGGGTGTGAGACAGAGGGGGTGGAGAGAGAGAGAGATGACGGTTAAGTGAGAGAGAGAGTGGGGTGAGAGAGTGGGGGTGTGAGACACAGGGGGAGAGAGGGAGTAAAGAGTGGGGTGCAAGAGAGGGAGGGGAGGGAGAGAGTGGGAGAGAGAGGAGTTGAGAGAGAGGGGGTGAGAAAGAGGGGGTGAGAAAGAGAGAGTGAATGAAAAGAGAGAGAGTGTAAGTGAGAAAGAGAGAGCGTGAATGAGAAAGAGAGAGTGGGTGAGAGAGAGGGGGTGAGAGAGGGGGGGTGGGGTGAGCGGGGGTATGAGAGAGAAGGGGTGTGAAACAGAGGGAGTGGGACTGAGAGAGAGAGAGACTGTGGTGAGAGAGAGAGGTGAGAGAGTGAGATGGGAGTGACGGGGTGTGAGAGAGGGCTAAGAGAGAGAGGGAGTGAGAGAGATGGAGTGTGAGAGATAGAGGTGAAAGAGCGAGGAATGAGAGAGAGGGGTTGAGAGAGGGGTTGAGAGAGGGGGGTGAGAGAGAGGGAGCGAGAAGGAGAGAGAAGGGAAGAGAAAGAGGCAGAGAGATGGTGGGAGAGAGGGAGGGGGTGAGAGAGCGAGGATGTGTAAGAGTGTGTGTGCAGAGAGAGGGGGATGTGAAAGAGATTGGGGTGGGGAGAGAGGGGTGATGGAGAGAGAAAGGAGAGAGAAAGAGGAGGTGAGAGAGAGATGGATGTGAGAGAGAGGGGGGGGAGGGGGGTGAGAGAGAAAGGGGGGTGAGAGAGAGTGGTTGAGAGAGAGGGGTTGAGAGAGAGAAGGGGTGTGAGAGAGAGAGGAAGGTGAGAGAGAGGGGAGTGAGAGAGACGGGGGTGAGAGAGAGAGGGGGGTGAGAGTGACGAGAGAAGGGTTTGAATTAGAGGGGGGAGAGAGGATGAGAGAGAGAGGGGGTTGAGAAAGATGGGTTGAAACAGAGAGGAGGTGAGGGGGAGGACTAAGGAGAGAGAGACGGAGGAGAGAGAGACAGACAGAGAGAGTAGAGAGAGAGGGGAGAGGGAGAAGAGGTGTGAGAGGTAGGGTGGACTGAGAGAGAGGGAGGGAAAGAGACAGACAGAAAGAGCATGAGCAACAGAGAGAGAGAGCGAGCACGAGCGAGAGAGAGTGAGCGAGAGAGCGTGAGATAAGAGAGGGAGGAAGGCAAGAGGAAGGGAGAGAGGCAGGGAGAGAGAGAGAGCGTGAGAAGAGGGTGAGAGAGTGAGAGAGAGAGAGCACGAGGAAGAGAGCGAGTGGGAAGAGTGAGAGAGAGAGGATGCGCGAGAGAGAGAGGGGGTGAGAGAGTGGTGCGAGAGAGGCAGGCGAGAGAGGAGGGAGAGAGGGGGCGAGGGAGCGGGAGGGAGAGGGGCGGGATTGGGGCAGAGAGACGGCACAGAGAGGGGGGAGACAGATAGGGAAGAGAGAGGGGGAAAGGAGGGGGAGAGTGGGGGAGTGAGATGGGGAGGAGAGGGGGGAGAGAGTGAAGGAGATGGGGGAGAGAGGGAGTATGAGAGAGCCGAAGAGCGAGAGGGTGAGAGAGGGGGGTGAGAACAGGGGTGTGAGTGAGAGAAGGGGTGTAGAGAGAATGCGTGAGAGACAGAGGGGGGGGTGGGAGAGAGAGAGAGACGATGGCTGAGAGAGAGAGAGTGGGGTGAGAGAGTGAGAGTGGGGTGTGAGAGAGGGGGTGTGAGAGACAGGGGGAGAGAGGGGGTAAAGAGTGGTGGGCAAGAGAGAGGGTAGAGAGAGGGGAGAGAGAGGGGGAGGGAAAGAGTGGGAGAGAAAAAGGAGTTGAGAGAGCGGGGGTGAGAGAGAGAGGGGGGTGAGAAAGAGAGAGCGGGTGAGAGGGGGTGAGAGGGGGGGGTGGGGTGAGAGGGGGGGTGAGAGAGAAGGGGTGAGAGACAGAGGGGTTGGGACAGAGAGAGAGACTGTGGTGAGAGAGAGAGTGAGATGGGAGTGAGAGGGGGTGTAAGAGAGGGCTACGAGAGAGAGAGTAAGAGAGAGGGAGTGTAAGAGAGAGGGGTGAGAGACGGAGGGGTGATAGAGAGTGGTTGAGAGAGAAGGTTGAAAGAGAGAAGGGGTGAGAGAGAGAAGGGGGGTGAGAGAGAGGGGAGTGAGAGAGAGGGGGTGAGAGAGAGAGACGGTGGAAGAGAGGGGGTGTGGGAGAGAGAGGGGGGGAGAGAGCTGGGTGAGAGGGTAGTGAGAGGGAGAGGTGGGAGTGAGTGACAGAGAAGGGGTGCGAGAGAGAGGGGTGATAGAGAGAGGGGATGAGAGAGGGAGCGAGAAGGAGAGAAAGGGGATGAGAAAGAGGCAGAGAGTTGGTGGGAGAGAGGGAGGGGCTGAGAGAGCGAGGGTGTGTGAGAGTATGTGTGAGAGTGTGTGTGAGAGAGGGGATGTGAAAGAGATTAGGGTGGGAGAGAGAGGGGTGACGGAGAGAGAGGGGAGAGACAGAGGGTGTGAGAGAGGGATGGATGTGTGAGAGAGAGACAGGGGTTGAGAGGGGGTGGTGAGAGAGAGAGGGGGTGTGAGAGAGAGGGGTTAGAGAGAGAGGGGAGAGAAAAGGGTTGAGAAAGATGGGCTGAAAGAGAGAGGAGGTGAGGGGAGGACAGTGAGAGGGAGAGAGAGAGAGA